>NC_045166.1:14595113-14607613 GCF_900700415.2 Clupea harengus
ACCAGTGAAGCCAGATCTTTGCTGACTCAGGAGAGCAACATCCAGATCTCTTTGGATCAATTAAGTTGATCAATTGAGTTAAACCACACAGTGTGAGAGCGTCTCTCATGGTTTGGCTTCAGTGCAGGAAAAGTGTTCATAAATTGTTTCTCTATGAACAAGGCAGGCAAATAAATGTAGTCTTGAGGTGGTTCTGCAGCATGTGACTTTGGAACTAAATCGGCGCAAGTTCACGCTTCAACCTTACCTGATCCTTCACACCTGAAACATTCAGAGACCCAGCAAGCAGGAATCACTTGAAAAGGACCATTGTAAAGGACTGTGGTATGGATCTGTTCTGTCACCGAAATAACATGAATTCATACTTCAGGAAAAACTAGCAAAGTGTGAGCTAGGCAGTGGAGTTGGGATGGCTGGAATGTCACAATGGCCATTTGGTGGCATGTCACCATAGTGATGCGGTGTTTATCTGACAGTCTTGAAAATGATGGTTATCATGAGAGCAGGAATTGTGTGCGAGTTGCCATGGAAATGAGTGAGTTTGGTATTTTGAGGATTGCACCGAATAATTTCTAGGGATGTTGAGCAGTGTGTGATGTGTGTGTGTGTGCAAGAAAGGGAGAGGTATGTGGATTCTGGCAGCATATTGCCATGGTAACATTGTCATTACCTGCACAAACCACACTATTGTACCCTCAATTAGCTCTCTGTGACTAACTAAAATGCTTCTTTTATAATCCAGTTTATGTGTGTGGGTGTGTGTGTGTGTGTGTGTGTGTGTGTGTGAGTGAGCGAGAGAGAGAGAGAGAGAGAGAGGCAATACAAATTGTTGTGTATTTCCATATCCATTAAGCTTGGTATTGCCATCTCACTACAGGATTCCAGAGTTCCATTGCCAGAAATCGTGATGGCAGAAAACCCTAAAGAAGCCTGCTCGCTTTTCTCAAGAGCTGATCCCTCCTGGAATAACATTTATGTGTGTCTTTGTGAGATAGAGAGAGAAAGAGAGAGAGAGTATCTGAGTAAGGTAGATAGAGAGAGAGAGAGAGAGAGAGAGAGAGGAAGCAAGAATGTTTGTGTGTGTCCCTATGCATTAAACTTGGCATCACCTCTCACAACCAATAGAGAGAGAGAGAGAGGGAGAGACAGAGAGAGGGATAGAGAGAGAGAGGGTGGGAAAGAGTGAGAGAGACAAAGAGAGGGGGGGGGGTAGAGCAGTGAAGCAGAATAAGAAGCCTGCTCTCACTCCTCTCCTTCCTGCCCTGTGTTCCTGTATTTCTCCTCCTGGGCCGATCCCAGCAGTCATGGGACTGTGGCTGCATGCTCACAAACATGAGGGAGGGAGAGAGAGAGAGAGGGATAGAGAAAGGGGGGAGAGAGAGGGAGAGAGAGGGAGGGAGAGAGAGAGGGGGTGAGAGAGAGAGGGTGAGAGACTGTGGCTGCATGCTCACAAACATGAAAGAGGGAGGGAGGGAGAGAGAGAGAGAGAGAGAGAGAGAGAAAGGGAGAGAGAGAAAAAAAGAGGGAGAGAAAGAGAGAGGGAGGGAGGGAGAGAGACAGAGAGAGGGCGTGAGAGACTGTGGCTGTGTGCTCACAAACATGCCCTGACTTGACAACTCCACGGGACCCTAATGCAATTACAGCTCAGATACCTTCGCCTGTTGTGTAAGTCTCTGTGGAGGACTCTCTCTCCCCAGACCCATGGCACTGGAGTAGAGGAGGCCAGACTTGGGAGGACTCAAAGACTCGGAGACCAGATTTGAGACCAGATTCAAACTCAAAGGAGACCATTACTGATTTTCTTTCACCTGGCATCATCTCCACACACACACACACACACACACCCCTTGCCATCTGGAGGTTGGCCAGTGTCAGCAATCTCCCCGCCATCCCTGCCCTCCCTGCCCTCCCCGACATACCTGCCACTGGCCACGGGATCGCCTCCTTTTATTTATGTGGGCATCCTGTAGTTCATGCCCCAATGAAGGGACCACACATATTACATAGCCATCAGCTTATAAAGCACACTGTAACACTGGAAAAAAGTTCACAGTTTATTTGGATGGTCCCCTATAGACTATCTACAGACACTCAGATTAAAAACCCTCTTTATTTGGATGGTCCCCTACACCTATCAATGTCAGTAGTATTTAATTACTGATGTTATATGTCAGTAGTATATTTCATGATTAGATACTGCATGTCAGTAGTATTTCATGATTAGATACTGTATGTCAGTAGTAGTTCATTACTGATTCTGTATGGCAGTAGTATTTCATGATTAGATACTGCATGTCAGTAGTATTTCATGATTAGATACTGCATGTCAGTGGTATTTCATGATTAGATACTGCATGTCAGTAGTATTTCATGATTAGCTACTGTATGGCAGTGGTATTTCATGATTAGATACTGTATGGCAGTAGTATTTCATGATTAGATACTGTATGGCAGTGGTGTTTCATGATTAGATACTGTATGTCAGTGGTGTTTCATTATCTGCATCAGATCAAGACTAAATGTGGCCCAAAGTCTGTGGCTATTGGAGACAGGCTGACTTAACATTGAATCATTTCATTACACTGACAGACCAACAACACATGGATGGCCTACCTGCCATAAGGCTATAGAGCTTTACTTTACTGGCTTGCAGGGTGAGCTCTGTGGTCAGATATTTTGTGGTTACACTTGACATAGCCATCGTTACATTACTAATAGATACACCATCGCATACAGTTTGATCCAGTTTTTGTTTTTGTGTCACACAACACATCGATAATCTAACCTTCTATTACCTTTTACTCAATCACAAACCCAACGAAGACCTTAGTTAGGACTAGATATGCTTCTCTTCTGCATATGTGCTACTATGTTATACGTGTATATACTGTACGTCTTCCATTACACAGCACTTCACAGTAGTTACAGGGTAGCAGGCGTTGCCTGTAAAGTGCTAACACTTATTTGATATTCCAGATGCCATTTATGGCTGAGTTCTGAGTTCTGTGGTCAGATATTTATGTGTGTTACTTTTACAAACCTCTTGGTACATTATTATCATTGTGTAGCAACGTGTTTAAAACTCTGAACTAACATAGCCCCTGAATATAATCCAAACACTAACTCTAACCCCTTGTTTTGGTCAAATACTAATTATCAATATGCTATTACACCACAGTTCTCCACATACTATACTGTACTTCATAGCTGTTACATTGTAACAGGTGTGATGTGATCCACAGTGTGTGGCCAGGGATCTCAGTCACCATAACTTCCACATGTCTGCCTCCGTGGTCTCCAACTCCACTCTGCTGCGCGGCAGCGGCGGTCTGCTCAGTGGTTCTGTTCTCCCTCACAGACAGCGCCACACACTCAAATCCAATTTGAAGATGTGTCAGCATCACATGGGATGTTACCGTCTAACACGCTGAAACATAAGCAGGAAGTGTCCATGGCAACAAACTGTGTTCACAACCTCGTACAAACAAACAAATAATAAATAAAAAAACATCAAACAGGGAAATTCCTTTTCTGCATACTGAATCTGGAAATAAACTGGGTATCCTTAACTATGCATGTTAGTCAAAAACATTCAGAGCAGTGAAATCACTACATCATTCCTATACCTAATGGACTGGACTGAACTGAAATCACTACATCATTCCTATATCTAATGGACTGGACTGGACTGAAATCACTACATCATTCCTATATCTAATGGACTGGACTGGACTGAACTTCACAGTAACCCCGGCCAGAACCACACCTAACCCAACCCCGGCAGCATGTGTCTGCCAGGAGATCAGCTTTAGAGATGTAATTCCACAAGTTTAGACACAGCCTTTTAGAAATGTGAGTGAGTTTACAAACAGCACATGACCATCACTTAACATGACTGTGTGTATGTAGTGTGACATGAAATTATTTATAACCATTTCATTTTAGAAAAGTGATATTCAAAACTGCCCTGACTTGATAAGTGGTGTTATTCTGTGCTGTGACCACCAGATGGCATACTCTCTTTGTGTCCTGAACTAAGTGTACAACAATGGCTCCTCAGCTGATCGATCCACACTCTTCTGTGGACACATGGTTCATTCACACAACAGAATGCTTCTTTCTCCCCCAGTCTGGAGCTGAAATGTAAAAGTGAATGAATTGTTACGGCAGGCATGCCCTTCTTAGTGAGCCACTACACACTCACTGTGAGGGGAACCCTTGTTAGTTCAGAGACAACAGTGGTGGTGTGACCCATGTCATGAGTTTCGAAAGAGAAAGCATTGTCACCACTAATTTGACTCGAGGTATGGCTGCCTGCTGAACCCACGTGAAGAGAAGATTCTTACTAGAGGAGAATCAGAAGATCCCCTTGCCCTTGCCAGATTTCATCCAATGGTGAACCATGCTCTCACAGGCTTGACTTTTTTTTTTCTCCTAGTAGAGTTTAGGGATATGTGGTTTATCAGCACATTTTATCACGATTCAGAGGAATTAAACCCATGATGTTAACTGTTTGCCAAATTCATGCAAAACAAGGTTCTGCTGGGATCTCCTATTCACTAGTAAAGCACTGGAACCAACTAAGCCACAGAGCCATAGAAGCTCTGAATTAATTGAGATCCCAGAAGATGCAATTACAATTCAAGTTTCAAGGTATGAAAGTGAGGCATTTAAACATGTTTTTCTTTTTTACTTCTTGGACGTACATAAGGCTCTGCTGAGATTCAAACCCAGGATCTCCTGTTTACTAGACAGGCGCTTTAACCATTTAAGCCACAGCGCCATAAAATTGTCATGTGGCTTGACTTCCCACAACCTCCAAATAGAGTTGAAATTTAAAGGTAACCTGAGACAAACATTGACAGCAGGTGTAACTGCAACTGATGATCAGGAGCTATGCTACTTTACCATCCTAAATACTCTCTCAGGCTGCCAGTTTATAAAAAACTCTTTCATTTTGACAGCAGAGATTAAGTTATTCTCTCTGTGTGTGGAAATGTTTGTCTTTTTGTTGTTGAAACAATAACATATTTGCTGCTTCTGTATGAAATTATGCATGAACTTGAGTGTGCTTTTTTTACATAGATCTGTGTGTATTCTTTTAGTATGTGTATGAGGAACTGCTGGGATTTGAACCTTTGTAAGTTTATGTGCGTGGGTATAGACAGCGCCATAGAAGCTTCGTATGAATTGAGAACCCAGAACATCCAATAAGAGTTCATTATTCAAGGTACCACAAGGCAGGCATTTGAACATCATAGAATCATGGTTTTCTTTTTAAACATAAGGCACTGCTGGGATTGGAACCCATGATCGACTGTTTACTAGACAGGCGCTTTGACCAACTAAGCCACAGCGCCATAGAAGCTCTGTATGAATTAATATATTCCAACATAAGGCACTGCTGGGATTTAAACCCAGGATTTACAAAACAAGCGCTTCGACCAACTAAGCCACAGTGCCATAGAAGCTCTGTATGAATTGAGATCCCAGAAAATCCCATTAGAGTTGAAGTTTCAAGGGACCATAAGGAAGGAATTTAAACATCATAGAATCCCAGAAGATCCCATTAGAGTTGAAGTTTCATGGTATGAAATGAAGGCATTTAAACATCTTGGAATCATGGAACTCCTTTTGCATGAAGATCCCCGAAGACCTCAATAGAGATGGAAAGTCATCGTAGCACAAGATTGACAGCATGTGTAATTATAACTTCTAATCAGATAGGCTACGTTATCACCTGAGCTGTTTTCATAGGCTCTAGTTGAAAAGGGTTTCTGTCATTCTGAGTGAGAGGATGCCTGAAGTGCGGTGTGTATATTTTTGTGTGCATGTGTCCGAGTGTGTGTGCATGTGTTCGAGTATGTGTGCGTGTGTTCGAGTGTGCCTGCATGTTTGTTAATTACTGGGTTGTGATAAAAGTGATTGCTAGGCAGGAAGGCCATAGCCATGACCCTTGCTGCCATGCATGTGTGTGTTTGTGTGTGTGTGTGTGTGTGTGTGTGTGTGCATGTGCGTGTCTGTGTGCGTGTGTGTGAAGTCTTTTGAGTTGTTCATCCTGATTCATACAGGTATGTATTCAAGTCTCATTGTCTGGTGTAGACTAATGAGGTCTGTGTGGGCATGTGTTCATTTGTGTGTGCACGTAATTTGTAGAGGTGGTAAATTCTCAAATATATGTGTATAAGTTTCTCAACATATTTCTTATGTTTATTGGTGTCTAAACCATCATTGGCTCGGTTTCTGTGGGAAGAAATGAATGAGTGGACTTTTCAGTATGGAACTAGCATATGGTGATTTTAGTGTAAAACTATTTCAATCACCACCAACAGCCCAATTGGCACTGATAAAAGCTTGCTAATATGCTATAACTGGCATCTTTTGACAAAATAGTCAGCGAATTTCATTTTCCCAGGGTGTTCCGACCCGAACCATAAATTGCATAGTGCATAGTCTGGCCAGCAGCTGTGTTTATCTGTCTTTCCTTCAGGCCTCAGCCAGTGTTTTAAAATAAGTCCTGCATAGGAGCTCTGTGTGTTCTTTTACTCCCTTAGGTACCACAGGTCCAGGTCAGTCATGTCTTCAGTCAGTGTCCAGCACTCAGGAAAGGGCCAAGGGAAGAGTGGGATACTGTATGTGGCTCTGTAGCTGATGCTCACTCTCTTATAGCAATGTAAATATAAATGCATCGACCGCAAAGGAGAGGAGAGTAGAGGAGAGGAGTGGAGAAGAGAGGGTGGTGATCCCATGAAATGAGAGGGTAGGAGAGGAGAGGAGAGGAGAGGAGGAGAAGAGAAGAAGGTAGAAGAGGGGAGGAGAGGGGTAGGGAGGTGAAGAGAAGAGGAGAGGAGGGGGGAGGAGAGAGGAGAAGAGTGAAGAAGGTAAAAGAGGGGAGGAGAGGAGGGGAGAAGAGGAGCAGGAAAGAGAAGTGAAGAAAGTGCAAGTAAGTGCTTCCCCTCATGAAATGACTGTGCAGCTCAGGAGATGGTAAATTCTCTCTGTAGGATGTCTTACAGAGGGAATTTCTGATTTGCATCAGACAGTACTGTACTTTTGTCACTGAAGTAAAATCAGAGATAGACTCCCAATGTCAGTTTCTGAATGTGGTAGCATTGAGGTCATATCCTTAGGCACCCTTAGGCATCCTTAGGCATACTTACAATTTTAAGAGTTTCAGGTGTGTGTTGTATATGTTTCACAAACCAAAATGAAGAACTTTGTAATGTGTTTATGTATGACATGCACTATATAAATTAGGGATGGGCATAATTAATCGACGATCGATTAATTGATCATTAAGAATTTCCTCGATGAAATTATTTTTTCATCGATTAAAACTAATGCATGTTCTGTTGCGTAGTGTGCGTGTAATTTATTTATTTTAGGGCTGTCAAAGTTAACGCGTTATTCTATGAGATTATTGTGGCGGAGATTAATGCAATCAAATATTTGAACGCAGTTAACGCAACTTTGTTTACTTCCGGTGCGCGTTGACCCGTGGCACGAAACCGCCCCTTGTCTGCAGTCAGTTAGATAGAAGAGACCGAGACGCTAGTTGAAGATGGAGAGAGCTGAGGGATTGTTGGGCGGAAAGTTTCTGTTTAAGAGGCAAAATGACAGAACAATCGACAAAACTAAAGTTGTATGTAGCATTTGTCAAGCTGAATGTAGCTATCACAGAAGCAGCTCATCTTTAAGTTATCACCTTAATGCAAAGCACCCGACAGAAAGCAGTCCCAGGTTAGATGGTCGCCAACCCACACTCCACGACTTCTCTAGGAAATTAACTAGACCAGTCCGTGAAAAGGTTACCAACGCTGTAGCAGTTTAGGTTGCGGGTGACTGTCGGCCCATCAACATAGTTGAAGACGGCGGGCTGACTGAGGTGATTCGAATTGCTTCAGGGGACAATTCTTACGATTTACCGTCGAGGGGCACCATTGTGTCTCGCATACATTCCTTGGCTGATGGCGAGAGAGCACGAACAAAATACAATTAAACAACAGTGTCTAAAATAATGAATGAAGTGATTACTCGTTAATTTATAAGATTTAGTCTTTGAAAGAAAACAAACTTTTAATCACGATGAATCTAGATGAATGAATTTCAAAATGTGAGATTAATTAGTTAGAGAGAAAAAAAAACGAAGGTCAGTTGTGTTTATGAGCACCGGCTTCTAGCTGTCGGCTCCGCTGCTTAAGAGTACAGCAGCGCATATTTTCAAGTGTAACCATTGAACGGATCCCGTTTAACTGCCACAAGAGTTGTCCATCTTGTAAGTTTAACTGCCACAAGAGTTGTTCATCTTGTAATAAATATCTCAATGAGGAAACACGCTGTGTTTTTTCTATTTTCACTGCATTTTAATATAGCCTATAAATAGTGAATTTTAATATAAAAATATTAATGATTAATCGAAAATCGATCGTTAATTCTCCCGACGATCGATTAAGACAATTTAATCGAATGCCCATCCCTAATATAAATACAATAGTCTTGCCTTGTTTAGAACCGCCCTATGCTTTCAAGCAGGTTAACCTTTGGTTGGATTTTTTCCCCGACTAATGATGAGATCAGTTTCTAGATAGAAGCACCACGTGACCGAGTGACATACTCTTGGAGATAGTGGATCAGTTGGTGTCTTTCAGTGCTGGACAGAAGTCTCCATTTCAGACACATATACACAGCTGATGACCAGGCCTTCTTATGTCCTGTGTCTGTGTAACCTGAGACTGCAGATATAGGGGGGGGGGGGGGGGGGGGTGGCAACTGGACCCTGAGGCATCCATCACTGGATTTATTTTGGGAGTTTTTCCATGCAACTGTCACATCTGTTCTTGTTCTATGGGCTGGCAAGCTTCACAGCTTGAGTTCTATAAAGCACATTGACACCATTCTTTTTATGAACAAACGAGGAAACAGGAGAGCAAAGATGAGGGAAACAGAGGGAGAAAGTGAGGGAAAGAGAAATTAGAGAGAAAGAAGAGGTGGAGGAGAGGCAAGGAGAAGAGAACATGCAGGTGGGGAGGAGAGGACAGAAGAGGAGAAGAGAGGAGGGGACTGAAGAGGAGAGGAGAGGAGGAGAGGAGAGGAGAGAGAGAGAGAAGAAGAACAGACCAGTCAGGATGACGAGTTTAGGAGGAGGAAGAGAGAAATTAGATGAGAGGAAAGGAGAGGAGAGGAGGAAAAGAGAAATTAGAGGAGAGGAGAGGAAAGGGTAAATGTGGAGAGAGGAGGAGCAAAGAGAGGGAAGAAGAGAATAGGAGAGGACAGGGGGGTAGAGTGGTGAGGAGAGAAGAGAAGAGAAGAGGAGAGTGGAGTAGAGAAGAGGAGAGGAAACAGTTGAAAAGATGAGAGGAGACCTGACCAGACAAGTGAAAGGAGGATTATGGGATGGTGGAAGCTTGCCATCAAACAAAGCGGCTGCATTAGTTAAGCAGCAGCGATAAGCCTGGATCTCTTTCTCTCCCACCCTCTCTCTCTTTGTCTCCCTCCCTATCTCTCTCTCTCCCCCTTTCTCTCTCTATGTCACTCTGTCTCTCTCTCTCTCTCCCTCTCTCTTTATTGTCCTGGCGGTGGGCCCAACCTTGCTATTCCATAGACCAGGCTACTGTATGGGTTCCTCCTCTGCAGCTTTCATTCAACCCACTCAGACAGCCTAGCTAGTTGCCTCAACCGGTTCAGATCCAAGATCATGTTTGGGCCCACATCTGGCCCGTATCTGGCACAGGGCCCGGGCCAGACCTCTGTCACAGTTAGCTGCAGCGTAGGAAGCCACCACAACAAGATTGGCAGCCACGGTCATTGGGAACCGGCAGGGAAAGTGGGGTGAACCAATTGCTGTGCTGTCTTTTGGTTCCATCTTTACCTTACAGTGGGAGAGAGCTTGATGCCCACGTTCCTGGTCCAAGTGTTTTTAATGTGTGTGAGTGTGTATGGCAGCCTCTATACTCAAGGTGTTTTTACTCAGGAAACAGTAAGGACGAATACATATGCATGAGCAAGAATTTAAAGAGAAACTGAAAGTAGAAAAGAATGATGAAGAGATAGACACCAATTCACGTGGTGATGAAGTACTTTTCACAACTTAAGTGTTTTTGCTCAGGGCCAAACAAATGATAAATCCATCATAAATGAAGCAATGATTTTTTTTACGAGAAATAAAACGAAATAGAAATAATTTAGGTCTACTCCTTCTCATCTAATGAATCCAGAAGAAAATGTGACAGAGAGAAGGAGACGGGTGTCTCTGAGGGACAGAGACGACTAACGGCCTCTCAGTCACTTCATTTCATCTCCCTGACCCCTCACTTTGTAACCCGGGGCAACAGAGGGTTCAGCTATTTGATGGGTCAGGTCTGAGCCACGGTTCTGCGGTTCTCTGGTACTGGATGCAGTTGCTTTATGGGTCATTGGGTTTACTACCTGCCAAAGCCTGTCTACTTCCCACTACCGTGTTCCATCTACAGAGGTCAAGATGTGGTTTATTACGCTGTAACTGTCTGAACCATCTGTTCTCACACTGGATTGGTTATCACAAGACAGCCGTTTTCACGGTCAAGGGTCTAGGAACCTTACAGTCAATTATTTCACTGAGCCCTTGGATGACATCGGGAAGCAAGGAGGAGCCTTCAACAAACGCATTTCAAGAGATGAGACGCTTTAATGGATTCAAGTTTCAGGACTCCTTGACTTCCTCCATAGGTGCTGCTGCTGCACACATCCATATAGCAGGCAGCAAAGCGAGAGGCTCATGTGTATTTTGAGTCTGTAACTCTGTGTGTGTTTGATAAAAATAGAGCTGAGGTTGACCCTCTTACCTACCTCCTTCTCAATAAGCGTCCATGGCAGGGGAAATCTTATACAGTATATATACTCTTATACTCGTATACACTTGCTCAGGCCTATCTGTCATAGTGTGGGGATACCTGACTAGTAGATAATAGCGACATTAAGGACAGTTCCATTCCTTTCTGGTTCATCAGCATCCTGTTATATTTATACTCAAATCAATATTTGTATTATTGTTTAGTGGTATTTTTATTATTTGTGTTTTAAACGCTCTGCTATCGGGGATTAAGCGCCACAATCCAGTACTACTACATTTGTTCAGACTTTGACAGAGCCGGGTGGGTGACCCGTTCCCATTCCTTGGCTAACCACAAGGTGGCGTCAACAAGCTCTAAGCCACAGCTAACAGCGCCCTTCGTCGACGTCTGTGACCACGTGATCTAAACTGCCCACTCTTCAGAGGGCTTTGAGCGAGCTGGTTGATTGTCTTATCTCATCCTAGGCGCCTCACTCTCGTCCGGGGGTCGGGTCGGTGACTCCCAAGCTGAATATCACTGTTCAAGCTCTTATTGTGCACAGATCCCAGAACAGGTTGTGTTCCTTATTTCCAGAGGACTTCACAAACTATAGCCATCTCTGTCAATCGTTTCATTCAAACATTCAGGGAACTTTCCAATCAGCGCAGGCTACAATTTGTAAGCGCAGGCTACAATTCAGCCCGGTGCCATTGTTATGTGGTAAATATTATATATCTTATTAGGGCTATGTGTAAAACCGTGCGTCAATGCAGCAGTGCCTAAATGCATAATAGTGATACATGGTTAGGCCTTCTCAAAATAGGAAGATTGCAACGTAACTAGTCCTATATGTTTTATGCACAGCTTAAAATCTTCAAAACAAGTTTGCTTAATTTGATGTGGCCAAGATGTAGCGAATTATTTCCCATCTGTAATATCGGCGTTTCTTCTCCATAGCCTGCTCTCTCAGATTGCTATTATATCAAAGTAATAGCATTACATTAACACGGAGGGACCAACTGTCGACAAACAGAGTTGATTCGTTCTGCTTTCAGTTAAACATTTCCATTGAAATACCCTAGTTGGAGAATCAGACAGCACAACGTGTTCTGTAGATAACGCATCTATTGCTGTTATGTAAACTACATAGGACCAAAACCCTTATATACTGTTATATTCACCACAGTCTGCCTACAGCCTGTTTTCAAATACAGTAATCAATCTGTGAAAGCTGCGTGTGCGTTTGTGCGTTTGAGAGTGAGACTGCAGGAGTAGGCTGGTGATGTGCTACATTTTATCTTGCTGTGTGTCGTCATTGTTTTGCTTTCATCGAGCCGACGTCAGTGGTGTAACACTTCCGATGTCTTTATTGACAGTGCAAATTCAGTTCATCCAGGCGAGCCCACATCAATATTTCATGCGCTACACCCATCGTTAGTTTATTACATTTGTTCAAGGAATCGAATGTCAGCTTCTACGCCGGCGATATGCGTTTAGAAGTAGGTCAAACTGGCTTTCGTGCACCTACAATTTCACAGTAATGGATATACAAAATAGAGCTGTAAAAATGTATGGTTACGTATTTTGTAGCATCGCATCGTTCATTTCACTCTTAGGCCAGAATACAGCCTAATGTCTTCAAGATCTTCCAACAGAAACGCCAAGTGGACCAAAACGCTGAAACTGGAAGGG
>NC_045166.1:14635113-14642613 GCF_900700415.2 Clupea harengus
ATTTGGTGTTTTATTAGACACTCACAGTAGTTGATGTTTACCCCTGTCATGTGCTAGCCCCTGGTGTCTCTGATTGGTTGGAGGGGACCTTGTCCAGATTAGAGCAGACGTGATTGGCTGAGACAGACCACACTGAATCAAAGAGATGACCCCTCTGTGAGGGGGTCACAGCAGAGAGGGGGTCAGGGTTCAAGGGCTTCTGGGAAAGGAAGTGAAGGTTACTGTACGTGGGAGATGTGTGCCTTAGCTGGGTGAAACTACAGAGACCCACACACACACACACACACACACACACACACACACACACACACACACACACACACACACACGCCCACAGACACACACACTCCTGTGAACATTGGCATACACACACACATACACACACACACACACTCCTGTGAACATTGGCATACACACACACACACTGTGAGATTATCAGTAGAGAACACACTAGTAAATACTGGTCATTGTGGAAAAAGCGTTAGATCTCTACACGCTGATATTTATGCTCTGAACAGGTTTCATTGTGCCGTGTAGACAACGGATAGTTTGTGCTGAGAAACCTTTCAGACCAGAGCAAGTGTGTGTGTGTGTGTGTGTGTGTGTTTTAGCCTCAGTTTTGAAGTTTTAAAAGCCTGGTTCTCTATGCAGTCTTTGTTTAACAGTGGTTAAATAAGGCTACCCTGCACTATTCCCAGAGCTCTTGGAAACGCTAAAACGATGATGGGACATCTTTCGGCTCCGTGAACTTTAAAATAAAGCAGAAATGAAACGATGCTGTCATTGTCCCGCTACGCTGTGACCTGGATTTTTGGAGGAGCCCCTTAAGAGTACGAATGCTCTCAAGAATCAGGCTAGGGAATGTGTGTGTGTGTGTGTGTGTGTCTGTGTGTGTGAGAGTGTGTGTGTATTTGTGTGTGTGTGAGTGTGTGAGTGTGTGTGTGTGTGTGTGTGTGTGTGTGTGGAGGGGAGGCGCAATGCAAGATTTTGTTTAGAGGTTTGCGTGTGTTTTGTTTGTCATTTTCGATGTTTTTTTAAATGTTCTTCAGGGCCTGAGGATTGAGAAGTGACGTTTCACTACTTCATGCCTCAGTCTGCCTCAAGAGTGAAACAGATTTACATATTTTCACACATATTCACACACACACACACAAACTCTTGCACACACACACACAAACACACACACACACACACACACACACACACAGCAACATTCTGGAACCAACTGCTTTCTGGTATTTGTTTTCGAGCCACAAATGTGAGAGATGTTTGACACTCCCAGCATAGGTAATGTTTCATTAGCATGTTAGCTGTGGGTTTGGCCTGTACTATGCGCCTGTGAGAGTAGCCTCAGTAAGATGTGGGGACTGTGGCGGCAGCCGGTGCCAACCGTGACTAAAATAGCCACCGGCAGCAACAGCCCCTGTGCCAGGCGGGCGTTTGGGGCACGTCCAGTGTTGGGGCGTCACTGCGTGGCTCAGATGGTCAGGTGCCTGTGGAGGTGCGGAGGGGGACAGATGGCGCAGGGACAAACAGAACCGGGTGTGGGGCCGCATCGGCAACCCTCAGGGGGGGGGGGGGGGGGGGGGGGGGGGGGGGGGCTGGCGTGAACGAACTGCCGCACGCTCCTGTGGTCAAAACATGGCATTTTAGCCCATGGTGTGTGTGTTTGTGTTTGTGTTTGTGTTTGTGTTTGTGTTTGTGTTTGTGTATGTGTATGTATGTGTGTGTGTGTGTGTGTGTGCGCATGTATGTTTGTGTATGTATGTGTGTATGTATGTTTGTGTATGTATGTTTATTGTATGCATGTTACAGTATTATCTGTAGTAGGAGTCATATGTGTAAGTCTCTGCCTGTGTGTGTTTCTGTGTTTCTGTGTGTGCTTGTGTCCATGTGTGTGTCTGTATGTGCTTGTGTCCGTGTGTGTGTGTGTGTGTGTGTGTGTGTGTGGTGTGTGTGTGTGTCTGTGTGTGTCTGTAAGAAAAGATTTTAGTAACGTTTGTATGTTGGCATGTTGGTATTAACAGAGGGGATGTAACAATGGCGGCTCCATAGACCAGTGCCAGTGCTGTTTTTAAGACAGGCGTTTCAGAGGGATCCAGGGCCGTCCTCACCCTATTAGATAGAGTTAAGACATCATTGTCTTCATCTAAATCATCTGTGTGATGCTTGTGTGAGGTGATGCTTTGAGTGAGCTTTACCCTCCTCATCATCATCATCATTAAGCATGTCCGTCTCTATGTGACAGAGATGAGCTTCATCATCATCATCATCATCATCATCATCATCATCATCATCCTCATTAGGCATGTCCGTCTCTATGTGACAGAGATGAGCTTCATCATCATCATTATCATCGTCACGTCACCTTTATTATGAAGCAATTGTATCTCTTGGACCAACTGCCTCTCACTCCCTTAATGTGTAGCTAAACAAGGTGATGTGTGTGTATACACACGCACACACACACACACACACACACACACACACACACACACACACACACACACTAACACTCTCTTTCACACACACTCTTCTCTTGCTTTTCCAGTTTTGCACTTGCATCCGTAAGCCTGCTATGTATACAGAAACGCTTACTGTGGGAGAGCTCTCATCAGCCTGACACTCAGTGTGTGTGTGTGCGTGTGTGCGTTAGTGTGTGTGTGTTAGTGTGTGTGCGTTAGTGTGTATGTGTGTGTGTGTGTGTGTGTGTGTGTGTGCGTGTGTGCGTTAGTGTGTATGCGTTAGTGTGTGTGTGTGTGTGTGTGTGAGTGTGTGTGTGTGTGTGTGTGTGTGTGTGTGTGTGTGTGGTAATCCCGTCCCAAGATGCCCTTGTGCTTTCCATCTGGGTCAGAAGTTCCATCTTCAGTGTGTGTGAGTGTGTGTATATACGTGTGTGAAAAAGATAGAAAGAGAGGGTGGCTTGGCTGTAGAGGGCAAGAGTGTGTGTGTGTGTGTGAGAGAGAGAGAGAGAGAGAGAGAGAGAGGGAGGACTGGCTGTACAGGGCTTGAGTGTGTGTGTGTGTGTGTGTGTGTGTGTGTGTGTGTGTGTGTGTCTCTGTGTGTGTGTGTCTGTGTGTGAGGGCTGGCTGTAGTGGGCCTGTCTGTCATCCCCTCTGTCTAGTCTAATCCCCCTGCAATCCCATAAGAGCTCTGTGTTACAGGGCCGTGCCATTCTGTGAGGCAAAGCGTGTGTGTGTGTGTGTGTGTGGAGGGGTGTGTGTGTGTGTGTGTGGAGGGGGGTGTGTGTGTGTGTGTGTGTGGAGGGGTGTGTGTGTGTGTGTGTGTGGAGGGGTGTGTGTGTGGGGGGGGGGGGCTGCAAATGTAACTAAACAGGGTATGTGTGTGTGTAGAGGGAGTGGAATGGTGTATTTTACTGATCAGGTTGTCCAAGAACACGGTGTGTGTGTGTGTGTATATGTCCATGTTAAGGGCTTGAGCGCATGTGTGTAGTGGGGACAGTGTTTATGCAATTACACAGAGATACAGAGTGTGTGTGTGTGTGTGGGGGGGGGGGGATATGTCAATGCACAGGGCATGGGTGTGTGTCAGGGGACGTATATCTCATTGTACAGACTGTGACTGTGTGTGTGTGTGTGTGTGTATACACCAATGTACAGAGCGTATGTGTGTTTATTTGTTTGTGTGTTTCTCATTTTCTCTCTCTCTCTCTCAAAAATTCAAAAAGTGCTTTATTGGCATGGCAAATAGCTACTTGTATTGGCAAAGCAGTTAGTGCATATAGTACAAGAAATCAGAACATACATCACACGTATACATCAACAGATACAAGACATCAGAACATCAGAACATACAGTATATTAATATATATGTACAGAATCAGAACTGCTATATACAGGGGCAGTGTGTGCATCTCTGTCTCTTTTTTTGTGTGTGTGTGTATGCGTGTGTGTGTGTGTGTGTGTGTGTGTGTGTGTGTGTGTGTGTGTGCCATTTAGCTCTTTGAAATTGGACATTTGTTGAACTTGTTAAGGGACGTATTCCTTATTTCACTGAATGTTTCACATTGTAGGAGGAAGTGCATCTCTGTCTCAACCTCACCTGTCAAACAGTGTTGCCATGATGTTTTGTGTCCAATTGCTTGTTTGTGGTCACTTAGCTTCTATCTCTCTGTTTCTCTCTACGTGTATGCGTGTGTGTGTGTGTGCGTGTGTGTGTGTGTGTGTGTGTGTGTGTGGTTTCTGTGTGCATGCTTTTCTCTGTGTGTGTGTGTGTGTGTGTGTGTGTGTGTGTGTGTGTGTGTGTGCATTGTGATTTACACAGATGTAATCCCTGTAGGAAGCCCTCTGCCTCAGTGCTAATGGATGTAGCATTCCTGTTAGTGCGGCCTATAAAACACAGCTTTAAACAGCACAGAAACGCTTACTGTGGGAGAGCTCTCATCAGCCTGACACTCAGTGTGTGTGTGTGTGTGTGTGCGTGTGCGTTATTGTGTGTGCGTTAGTGTGTGTGCGTTAGTGTGTATGTGTGTGTGTGTGTGTGTGTGTGTGTGTGTGTGTGTGTGTGTGTGTGAGTGTGTGCGTATGTGTGTGTGTGTGTGTGTGTGTGTGTGAGTGTGTGTGTGAGTGTGTGTGTGTGTGTCTGAGTTCTCATCAGCCTTACACTCTCTGTACACACATACACACACAGAGGAAGAGTTAGACTCAACAGGACTCTCTGCTCTGGTGATCATTCACTCTGCTGTTAGTGTGTGTGTGTGTGTGTGTGTGTGTGTGTGTGTGTGTGTGTGTGTGTGTGTGTGTGTTTGTGTGTGTGTTTGTGTCTGTGTGTGAGTGTGTGTGTGTGTGTCTGAGTTCTCATCAGCCTGACACTCCCTGTACACATTGACACACACAGAGGGTTTCCTCTGTCTGCCATCTCCCTGTCTTACCTATATGGCATTTAAAGAGGCATTACAGTTTGAGTTTTTGTCCAAAACAATGTTTTGCACTCTAACTGTAACCAAATACACTAATTACAGAGACTGTGAGTAACAGCTGATGTAGCCCGGCCCCTAGCCATAGTTGTATGTAGGCTACATGCAACGTACCGACGGTAACACTTTATTGGGATAGTTCGCCTGCAGAGACTTTACAGATGGTTTGTTGAAATTCAAGTTCAGTAATTCTAATTGTTCACTGAACATCACTTTAACCAAACCCAACCCTTAACCCTGGCCTTAACCATGAATTGTTTTTATCAGAGTTTCAACAGATAGTTTGTTTGTTTATAACCTGAGCATCTGTAGATAGTCTATGGGGGACCATCCACATTAAGTGTGTTTATAATCTGAGCATCTGTAGATAGTCTATGGGGGACCATCCACATAAAGTGTGTTTATAACCTGAGCATCTGTAGCTAGTCTATAGGGGACCATCCACATAAAGTGTGTTTATAATCTGAGCATCTGTAGATAGTCTATAGGGGACCATCCACATAAAGTGTGTTTATAACCTGAGCATCTGTAGATAGTCTATAGGGGACCATCCACATAAAGTGTGTTTATAATCTGAGCATCTGTAGATAGTCTATGGGGGACCATCCACATAAAGTGTGTTTATAATCTGAGCATCTATAGATAGTCTATAGGGGACCATCCACATAAAGTGTGACTGCATCATTGTGGCACTGCAGCATTATGGGTACCTCCTCACTCTGGACCATCACTGAGGCATTATGGGTACTGAGTGATCGGAGCCAGATGCGTTTAGAGTCAGTGACATCTGAGTGCCACCAGGTGTGAGTGCCCGCCGGTTGCTGATGTGTTGGAAATGTGTGTGTGCATGTGTCTGTCTGTGCGTGTGTGTATAAATATCCTCTGTCCTGTCCACTAATGCTAATTTTCTATCCATCTGACCGTAGAGTATTTCCAGCCCTGAGTGGGCCCCGTTCTGACCCTCAGTCGTCCACAGTCCTTCCCTATCTCAGTGCCCTCTCTTTCTCCTTCCTGTCCGTCACATGCCAGCACTGCTTCTCTCCTTTGGCTGCCTGCCCAGTATCCTTTCTGTTGATTGGCTGAAGGTGTCAGAGTGACCCAGCGCATTCCACACGCCTTTCAAGAGAAAACCGAAAGCGGTGTGCCCTCAAGATGTCCACAAAAACACAGAAGAATGGACGTCTCAGCACTATCTCTGAAGGACCATGGCAGCTACACTGCTGGCATAGGCAGGATGCAGCAGATCTGTCCTAGAGATGGGCCAGGTTAGGGCCGGATTAGAGCCGTATCCGCTCCAGACTCAGCTGCCATGTGAGATATGGAATGGATTTATATCACATGGAAATATCACTGATATGGAATGGATTTAGCAGGAATGTGGTATGGAAATATCACAGATATGGAATGGATTTAGCAGGAATGTGGTATGGAAATATCACAGATATGGAATGGATTTAGCAGGAATGTGGTATGGAAATATCACAGATATGGAATGGATTTAGCAGGAATGTGGTATGGAAATATCACAGATATGGAATGGATTTAGCAGGAATGTGGTATGGAAATATCACAGATATGGAATGGATTTAGCAGGAATGTGGTATGGTATGGTTTTCTATTTTTACCGCAATAATTCCACAAAAAAACACAGTCATGGAATTTCTTTCATTATCAAGATTTTATTTTCATAATCACTACAATATGAACCTATTTACCGCAGCAAATTCATTCACTTTTGGCCACAGCAAGATCCTGGTGGGACTAGTATGGACATGGTATGGAAATATATCATAGATATGGATATGGTATGGAATGCAGTAATGCACGCTTTGACGTGGGGTATTTTTGGGACATGCGTGTGAGCGAGCCGACAGGTCACACACTCACACAGGCATTCAATTCCATAGTGCTAAAAAGACTGATGGTGTTTCCACCAATCAGCAGCCGGCATGTGTGCCAGGATCTATAATGCATGGCATAACCCCTTGTATCCAGGAAGTGACGGCTAATGGCCCTTAGCTGGCCCAGAGATCCCCCCCCCCCCCCTCTGTAAAGCAAAGTTTAAAAAGTAAAAAAAAAGTGTACAAACATGGCACTGCTTGGAACTATGCTGCTTAGTCACCTGCTGCTGTTTCTAAGACACTGGTAGTCTGTGTGTGGGAGACACTGCATGCTGTTCCTGGATAGCAGTGCACTCTGAATTAGGAGCTGCTGCCCAGGTCTACGTCAGAGACAGCTGGGCTTTTGGGTGCCACTCCAGACC
Source organism: Clupea harengus (assembly GCF_900700415.2). Lineage (NCBI taxonomy): Eukaryota > Metazoa > Chordata > Actinopteri > Clupeiformes > Clupeidae > Clupea > Clupea harengus. The sequence goes on from NC_045166.1 coordinate 14,642,313, forward strand.
AGCTGAACTGTAGGGGTCTGTGTGCCCCAGTGGCCATAGTGTGTGTGTGTGTGTGTGTGTGTGTGTGTGTGTGTGTGTGTCCACACCTGTGCAACACGGCTCTGGGACAGCCTTCCCAAACAACTTCCCAAACACACACACACACACACACATGCATATAAACACACACACATTCACACATGTATACAAACACCAGTTCTACACTATCATCTTTCAACAAGCACAGGTTGAGTGGTGTGTGATTTCTCAGCATGCTCTCTGTTCTGCCGTCTGGTGGACAGAAGTGTGTGTGTGTGTGTGT
>NC_045166.1:14645113-14647613 GCF_900700415.2 Clupea harengus
TTTGCGAATTCATTTCCTTTTGTGCCTGGATTAGTTCAGGTGTTGATAAATAGAAGGGCCTATTAGCTGGAGCCTTTTCCCCTTGGCTCTAGACTGGATCCTTTTCTCCATCACTGAATGACAGGGGGGCTCTGTACTAGAGGGGGGATACAGGACCCATCGGGTCGGATTTGGACAAAAATGTAGAAATGATGCTCGGGTTCAGGTCAGGTTCGGTCACTTTTATGCTTTTATTGTGTAAAAGTTAATAACAATGAGGGACTTAGCTACTGACTGTGTTTGGCTTTTTCCCATTCAGTGCTGGGATTCATTTGTTTGTGGATTCAACACGCTTTTCAAGTAAAATATTCACATAGGTAAAGGATGTAGGATGACAAACAAAATGCACCATCTGTTAAGAATCAATTTTTATTTGATATGCCGGGTTTCAACGTTATAACGAACGCCGGCCGATACTGAAGATTCACTATGTATTAAAATACTTTTGTTGGTGTCTTCTATTGTGGAAGTCACTTGGCTGAGTTACTCTTAAGTTACACAAACAATGTGTTGTCTGGGTAAACAGACAAGCAGTAACCATGGTAACCTTGGTAGGGTGACACAAACTCAGAGCATCAGGGTTGGGTTTGGACATGAAACACAGAATGCTTCTCAGGTTCGGGTCGGGCTTGAACATGAAAAAACAGAAGGCCTGTCGGGCTTGGACTGGGCTTGGCTGGGGCACCACTCTCTCGGACTCGGGTCAGAAATATGCTGCCCGAGCTGCCCTCTAGTCTGAACCCAGCGTGACTCGCTGTCTGAATCAAATATGAAATGAATGAATCTCTATTATTTTGCAAAATGGTTTATGTATGAATGAATGATGTAATGAGTAAGTAAGTGAGTGAGTAAATAAGTGGTTAAATATAGGGGAACATTTAATGAGAAAGTGAGTGTGAGTAAATACATGGTTAAATATAGGGGAACATTTAATGAGAAAGTGAGTGTGAGTAAATACATGGTTAAATATAGGGGAACATTTAATGAGAAAGTGAGTGTGAGTAAATACATGGTTAAATATAGGGGAACATTTAATGAGAAAGTGAGTGAGTGAATACATTTGAAAGAATAAGTGGGTAGGTCAATGGAAAAAATGAATGGCAAATGGATGAATACATCTGTTCATATTGAAATAATGAATGAACGAATGAATGAGGGTTTCAGTTAGTCAGTGGCTAGACAAGTACATCTTTGTACACTGAATGAATGCATTAAAGAATCAAAGCAAGACATATTCTATGAATGATTGAGTGGGTAAGTATGAGGAAATTCATACATTGATGAATTAATCAATCAATGAACAATTAAATGGACAAAAAAATAAATGAACAAACAAACACACAAATGAGTTAATAAATAAATGAATGAAATAATGAATGTGTTTGATAAGAAGGAAGTGCAGATTAGACTTGCTGCGGTTTTGTCCCTCGTCTCACCCAGTCTCTCATCCCTTTCTCTCCTGATTCTCACCCAGTCTCATCTCTTTCTCTCTGTAATTCTCACCCAGTCTCATCCCTTCCCTTTATCTTCCTCTCCTGCAGTGGGGGATCAGATTCCTCTCATTAGTTGAGTTCCTCCCTCTGGGAAAACAGTCCTGCTAATTAGCAAACGCAACGGTGCACTTCCCACATTTTCACGTTCTGCACCTTCAGTGGCCAAGTCTGTGTGTGTGTGGGTGTGTGTGTGTAGTTGTGGTCGAGTGAATGTGGTGCATTTGTGTATGCTAACACTATCACTCATAGTTTGAGGGCGAAAATGCTTGACGGAAACTAAAGACACATGCACATGCACAAAACCGAGAGCTTGAGAAAGTGGCCGAGTTTCCACTGCTAAACTAGGGGCCATTGTAGTTTTAGTCCACTGCTAAACTAGGGGCCATTGTAGTTTTAGTCCACTGCTAAACTAGGGGCCATTGTAGTTTTAGTCCACTGCTAAACTAGGGGCCATTGTAGTTTTAGTCCACTGCTAAACTAGGGGCCCATTGTAGTTTTAGTCCACTGCTAAACTAGGGGCCATTGTAGTTTTAACGTTGACCAGGGGCCTATCCCAAGTACCACCTAATAGAAGAGCCCTATGGCTTCATTCCCCTAGCAAAAGAAAGCCAAGGGCTCATCGTTTAGGAGGTGTACCACTTACTCTGAGTTAACTGAGTTAACCCATGTACTTGAAATGCTCCCTACATGCGACTATGTGCTATTGTGTACACCGATTGTTTACATTTACATTTACATTGTCTATTTATTTAGCAGACATGTTGTCATGTAGACATGTTGTGTCTGTAATCAAGTCTGTGAGTACTCAAGGCTGTCCATGTTGTAGATGACCAGATTCCTCTCTATGGAAAACAGGCGTGCCCCTGACCCTGCCTGATGGGTTTAATATATGTTTGGCCACTGGTGGAAATTTTGGCGCTGTTCTAGGTTTGACTCTTTCCATTTCATGTTGCGGCTCAGGAACTTCG
>NC_045166.1:14652613-14655113 GCF_900700415.2 Clupea harengus
CTGGAGTCTTATCACTTCGGCTGACTTCAGGTGTTCCTCAGTGTGGTCTTCTGGGAACCTCCTTAATCCAGCTGTGTGAAACCCCTCCCAGACTGTAGACATGGAAATGTGACATGCATGCCTGCCGTAGAGATGTGTGACATTTCCTAGATCATAGAACCATAGAACCTTAGAACCGTAGCGGCCTCGTAGTATCGTCAGACGGTGTACGGCACGGCGTGCATGTATCCACCGAGTGGGCATGTGCAGAGCCGTCGCTCGGCCGGAGATAGAATGCTGAACCCCCCCGTCCGCACGACCGCCTCGACCACGAGCTTTGATGGCACACGGCCCGCTGCAGTGCCTTGCCCTACCCTGCCCACTTTCCGCCAGCCAATAGAAACGCCTGGAAATTAACGATGGGCAGCGTCTGCTGAATGACTACATGTAAGTTTAGAAATCCTGCTTGGTGATGGTTAACCTGTTTTATCTCATACTGTGAGTAGATCAGTGTCTATGGATGATCATAGACATATGATTGATCAGGTGAGAGAAGAACATGTTTGTCTGTGTCTGTATCTTTGTATCTGTATCTTCTATATCTTTGCAATGGGTGGTGTGCTCCCAGGAGGCAAATGGGCGGTGTGCTCCCTATATCTGTACTGCCAGTGCTATCTGGAGCCATTTTGGAGGACAAAGATTTGATTGTTTTGGCTCATGGCTACAAAAGTTTGAACACTAAAATCAAACAACAATGGTGAGGTTAGAGAGCATAGCCTTTAAGTGCTCAAGGGTCACTGCTCCGCTCCGTAATGGCTTAGGTTGACCTTTAGCTCTGCGGTGACCTTTCGTTTGGTTATGAGGAGTTTGATTGGTTGAGCCTAGGCTTAATAATTTCCTGGAAGGGTGTGACAGGGGTGTGTAGGTTTGTTGCTGAATCATGTGCAGATTGTATGCACACTGTGGGTGTGTGCGCATGTGTGTGTATGTGCATGTGTGTGTGTGTGTATGTGTATGAATGTGTGAAGGTGAGTGTGTGTGTGTGTGTGTGTGTGTGTGTGTGTGTTTGTGCACTATGCATGTGTGTGTGGGTGTGTTTGGTGTGTGTGAGTGTATGCATGCTCATGTGTGTGTTCAGTGGCCATCATTTTAAAGCAGATCCTCCCTTTAAGTGACAAACACAGCAGGCGGCAGAAATCAACAGCTCTGATCTGATCTGATTTGTTGGCATAGCAACCGGCCCTGATGTCATTCGGAGGCCAATAAGATCTCGGTGTGCTTTAGCACCCCTGAGGCACACACCCCCAGACACACACACACACACACACACACACACACACACACACATCACACATATTTAAAAATACTCCTAAACACACACTCTCACACACTCACAAGGGTAATGTGTGAAATGCACACAGACACACGAGCGACGCTCCACAAGTGTGCATACATAGACTGGGCTGTGTGTTGGGGTTATAGACTGGGCTGTGTGTTGGGGTTATAGACTGGGCTGTGTGTTGGAGTTATAGACTGGGCTGTGTGTTGGAGTTATAGACTGGGCTGTGTGTTGGGGTTATAGACTGGGCTGTGTGTTGGAGTTATAGACTGGGCTGTGTGTTGGGGTTATAGACTGGGCTGTGTGTTGGAGTTATAGACTGGGCTGTGTGTTGGAGTTATAGACTGGGCTGTGTGTTGGGGTTATAGACTGGGCTGTGTGTTGGGCTGTGTGTTGGGCTGTGTGTTGGGGTTATAGACTGGGCTGTGTGTTGGGCTGTGTGTTGGGCTGTGTGTTGGGGTTATAGACTGGGCTGTGTGTTGGGCTGTGTGTTGGGGTTATAGACTGGGCTGTGTGTTGGGCTGTGTGTTGGGGTTATAGACTGGGCTGTGTGTTGGGGTTATAGACTGGGCTGTGTGTTGGGCTGTGTGTTGGGCTGTGTGTTGGGGTTATAGACTGGGCTGTGTGTTGGGGTTATAGACTGGGCTGTGTGTTGGGCTGAGTGTTGGGGTTATAGACTGGGCTGTGTGTTGGGCTAAAAGCACAGGGAGGAAAGCGGTGATGTTCTACTAACCGAGAGCGGTGTTGTTTGTTCTGTCATCTTGTCACTGTGGATTACAATCAGGATGAAGGTGATGATTGTTCTGTTCTGAATGGGGGCCGGTATGTGAATCGGAAGATGTGTGTGTGTGTGTGTGTGTGTGTGTGTGTGTGTGTGTGTGTGTGTGTGTGGTGGGGGGATACGTGTGAGGGTGTGCATGTTTGTGTGAATATGCGTGTGTGTGTGTGTGTGTGAGTGTATGTGTGCATGAGTCAGAAATGGTGGTAACCCCCCCACACACACACACACACCGCTGTGCTTGAGGTCCTCACACATGAATGACGCTTGCCCTTAACCCCCCTGCCCCTCCACAAATAAACACGCACACACACACACACACACACACACACGCACACACACACACGCACACACACACACACACGTTGCCATGGTTTTGCCGTGGCGTTGCCGGGCGTTGTTGT
>NC_045166.1:14667613-14675113 GCF_900700415.2 Clupea harengus
TAAAAAGCAATCGACCGGCTTGAGTTAAGAGCTCACTGCTGCCCTATTGTTGGTAGATAATGGAGACCCGGGCTAATCCATAGCTAATTAACTTCTCAAAGCGCAGGCGTCGTTTGTTGTCCCACTGCACACACAAAATAAAAAAAACACACTCATTGGACACACCTTGCAGAGTTTCAGCAGTGTGTTGGACCTGTGTAAACTGTGTTCCTCCTAATAAACATCTATACAGTCTGAATCTGTACTATGTACTCTACTGTATGTCCCATACTGTCTGACATGTTAGCTGAAAGCCCCTCATCTTTCAGCTGTAGTTTCTTTAATCATGGAGCTGGACTCTTCATCTGTTTGTTTTGTGACTTTATTAGTAGTCTTTCCGGTAACACTGGCAGTACATGTATTTTATGAAGTTTACATTTTTACTGTCATACCCACTTTAATGTTCGGGCAGATCAGTCAATGACAAAGGTGAAGTCAGCATGAAAGTCGACACTCGCCTGATATTCACCACATAGCTGGATCTATCTCATTAAAAGTTAAATTAACTACTTACACATTATGTTATCCGGCCTTGTATTCAGTTCTCAAATGATAAATAGCCTTCGGACATGACATTAAATGTGGATTGATTAAAATCTAAGGCACTTTGATGCATCCTAATGTTTATTTTACTGTCGTCTTACACGGAGCCGGTTATTTTATCATCTTGCACAGTGACATCCAAGTCCCTCGAAGTCCCGCGAATGTTCATGCATACTGAAGAGTTATTCATGTGCTGCATGTAAAATATTAGTGAAGTATAAGACCAGGCATGGTCAACAAAATCTTTATATTTATATTTTATGTTCAGTTTTCAGTACAAAACAGTAGAAAAGGATTACTCATGATTGTTCTTCTGAATAATGACCATAACTTTTGAGAACACATTTGGGTACCTTTCTATTCAAAGGTTCGACCTAGTTCTAGTGACGTACCTTCTTATTTTTAATGTATACACAGGATGTATTGTTATAACAATGTGATTCAAAGGCATGAAAAAGCCATGGAAATGTATTGGTAAAAAAAATTTGTGAACCATGTATTGGAGTTAGAATAGTGTTAGAATATCATTGTTTTTGTAGAACAAACATGGCAGTGTCTTTGAAAACAGCACAGAGCAGAATTTCACGCAAGTGTTAGAGTTTAGAGTTAAAATGGCAGCTTTTCTGAGGTACAGCACAGAGCAGGAATTCATTGGTGTGTTGGAGTTTAGTGTTAAAATGGCAGTTTTTCGGAGGTGCAGCACAGAGCAGATTTTCACAGAAGTGTTCGAGTTTAGTGTTAAAATGGCGGTTTGTCTGAGGTGCAGCACACAGCAGAAGTTCATTGGTGCGTTGGAGTTTAGAGGTCTAATGGCAAAGAGTTGTGGGCGTAATGGCCGCCCTCAGGAGGGGACTGCAGGAGTGGACTGCTGCAGACTTCCTCCTCATCTCATCATTCAGATGGGCGCTCGAGCGAGTCCACATAGGTTTACCATTAATGGAAAAGTCCTTGTGAGGGAGGGGGTTAGTGAGGCCGCCCACCCCACCACCGACACCCCCAACGGGGATGTTTGTGTGTGTGTGTGTGTGTGTGTATGCATGCGTATATGTGTGTGTGTGTGTGTGTCTGTGTGTATGAATGCGTATGTGTGTGTGTGTGTGTATGCATGCGTATATGTGTGTGTGTGTGTGTGTGTGTGTGTGTCTGTGTGTATGTATGCGTATGTGTGTATGTGTGTGTGTGTGTGTGTGTGTGCGTGTGAGTGTGCGTGTTTGTATGTGGGTGTTTGTATTTCAACCCATGTGCGTTGCCTGGACAAGGAAGGTCAGTGGGAAATCGTTCAAGCATGGCTTTAAATTCTAGCCAAAGACCAAAGGTGTCTATCAGCTGTGACAGTGGACATCCTCCATCCCATAATACAACACTGCATGCGTACGTGTGTGTGTGTGTGTTTGTGTATGCATGCGCATATGTGTGTGTGTATGCACACATTTCTTGTGTGTGTGTGTGTGGGTTTATGTGGGTGTTTGTATTTGTATGACAGGCATCAGCAACACAATCCTTCACTGGGACACAGAAACCTCAGCTGTGTCTGGAACTGCATGTGTGTTTGTGTGTGTGTGTGTGTGGATGGGTGTGTGTGGGTGGGTGTGTGTGTGTGTGTGTGTGTGTGTGTGTGTGTGTGTGTGTGTGTGTGTGTGTGTGTGTGAGTGCGCGTATCCCACGCACTGGAACACAGATCAATAAGGCAGGGCTCGTCTGCTATCTCTCCGCACCTGTCATAAGACCGTAGTGGTGTGTGTGTGTTTGAGATCAGCTGTGTCATTTTACCTCCACTCTTCCCTCCTACCCACAAGCCCTCGGACCACAGTGGTGTTTGTGTGTGTGTGTGTGTGTGTGTGTGTGTGTGTGTGTGTGTGTGTGTGTGTGTGTGTGTGTGCCTGTGCGTGCATGTGTGTGTTTGAGAGGCTTGGCTGTTAGAGAGCAAGAGCCCAGTCCTCAGAACAGGAGACCCAACCTGTGTCTTCTTGCAGAATAACACACAAGAGTTAAAACCCTGCTAGTCTGACACATCGAATCAAAGCCCTTAAATCTGATTAAAGCCCTTCAGAGGAAAAGTTAGAGTAGCTCTTTGTTCAAAAAGTACAAATTCTGCCCATGTTTCTGCTTTAGCTGAAGAGAGGCATTGATGAGTGTTAGACAAAGGTGGTTAAAAATCGAATTCACCCAATCAAGTCCTTTTAAGAACAGGATCTGAGTCAGTTTAACTATAGGGTTCAAATTCCTGCTATATTTTTTGCTCCAACCATAGACGGAGATGTCGATTAAACTCACTCTATTAAGTTCTCTATTAAGTACTAGATGGTTGACCCACAATACTGAGGGCTATTTTTCTGAGCCTGCGCTTATACATCTCTGGATTAGTTAACTCGATTGAAGGGCATTTGAATTTAAATGTATTTATTTAAACATATTCATTTATTTACATTTACTCTGATATCCAAGGTAACTTTGAGTAGCCTACACTGCAGACACATTTCACATTTCAGTCAGTAGCCTATAGGTGCTCCCTGAGTATTCAATCTTGGTGTTGTTAGCACCTTGCTACCAGTTGAGCTACATTCTAGCACAAGTGCAGAAAGTGAAGCAGGAAGTTCCCTTCTCCAAGAAGAAGGCTACAATAAACCCAGACTGTGACCAGATCTGTTGTGCTGTTAGGTGAAAACGGCTTTGAAGGCTGTGGTTGTGTTGAGTAGGATGTGAGGATTTAGAAATGACTCTTAGAAAGAAAGCAGCTAGCATGAACCCAGATACTAGCTGGCACTGAAACAGCTTCTGTATGATCTGAGACACCTCTGCTCTAGCTTTAGCTGTTAGCACCTCTGGTTTAGCTGTTAGCTGTTAGCACCTCTGGTCTAGCTTTAGCTGGCCTCACAGGCTGTGGTTGTCGTATGTGGGCCGTGAGGATTTAGAAACGACTCCTTTTAACCAGTGTTGCTCTGGTAGTGCAATGTCTCCCTGTGAGTCACACTCAATCCATGAAATGCTCTTAACACAACATGGTGGGCTGACATAAACACCCTCTGTGTGTGTGTGTGTGTGTGTATGTGTGTGTGTGTGTGTGTGTGTGTGTTCTGCTTTCACAAAGCTCCGTTCTTAGGGTTGAAGCATGCCAAATGTCGAGATTAATAACACACTCTTATTACAAACACCCACTGGAGTTTATGATAATCTGTCACACTGAGAAACCATTCATAGCAGCTCAGAATATGTATCTATGTATTTATTTATTTACTTACTTAGCAAGCACAGCATTTGTTTGTTGCATTTGATGTGGCAATGCATTGACCTCCATTATTGGTGTTCGATGTGTTTTAAGGGGATGAAGCAAATATGGTGCCACTTTGGAGGATGGTTTCCGGTGACCTCAACAGAATTTGCCAGCATGATGACATCTTTCCTTTATGATTATGTAGACAACCACACTCTTTTGGAAGTGCAGCATGCACCTCTATCCGCTTCTGTTAGCTACGTAATTGTATAGTGCATACTCCATTCTCTACCGCTAAGCTAACAGTGCAGATCTCTAGCCTTTCACTCTAGGTAAGTATGCCCGATGCATACTTCCATTCTTTACCAGAGCCTGATGATGCACTTTAATTCTCTGCTGATGAGCTAGTATGCATAGGGTTAGTCATGCTTTGTCACTTGTCAAGGGTTTATGTCTTCTGTTGGGCTTGTTATGACGTTGGCTAGCTAGGCTACCTCTCACCTTCACTCTGCCAATAGGATCTGGCATACTATCTTAACAGCAGTGTTTACGTTTCATCTCTTCCACATGTGCTAGTTAGACTACCTTGCACCTTCACTCTGCAACTTGGATCTGGTATAGCCTACTCTGTCATTAGTTTAGGCCCTAAACTAATGGCAGGTTCTAGAGCTTACCTTTGACCTCTTCCATGCTAGCTAGGCTGCTCGCCTCTTCACTGAACTCCAGAGGGGTTGTGTTTGAGGTCTCCGTGGCATGGCTGAGTGTCCTGCTAGGATCACTTACCATCTGTCTGTCTGTTTGTTTGTTTGTTTGTTTGTTTGTTTGTGACACAGACAATCGTGCGTGGGAGCAGGCCACCCAAAGACGCCTCCATTAACGGGCTGCTGGAGGAGTTCGACAGCATCTCAGTGACTCGCTCCAACTCGCTACGCAAGGAAAGCCCACCGGGGGCGCTGCAGGCTGGTGGGGGAGGCAGCAAGCAGCCCCCGTCCTCCGCCTCGGGCCTGGGGTCCAAATCTGGGGGCGCCGGCTCCGAGGAGAACGGCTTCAGCCACTACTACGCCCGCTACTCCTGCGACCTGGACGGCAGCCGGGACTTCTCACTGGAGCCTTACCGGGACAAGGGCGGCCTCTACGCCTACGACTACAGCGGCGGCATCGGCGCCGACTGGCCCGTGGGCCGCCACTACCGCCACTTCTCTGCCAAGCAGAACGGACACCCGATCCCAACACCGAGCCTGATGCCCCACCACCCCATCCGCAGCCCCTTCTACCCGGACGCCATGCCCCAGAAGAGCTCGGAGTTCGCCAAGCTGCCGCCCGACTACCACGCCTACCTGGAGTCCAAGGTGCGGCTGTCCGCCTCCGCCGGTGATGGGCCCAGTTCTGGGTCGGGTTCAGCCGGAACCAGGGACTACTACCGGGCCTCGCTGGGTGGGTCGTCGTCCAGCCAGGACTACCGGGAGATTCCTCTGGGGACGCCATCGCGGGTGTCTCTGCACAGCGACCAGCTGGGCTACGGCTGCAGCGACGGCGGGAGCGACTGGGGGGGGATGGGTGGGGGGCACGGCGTCGGATCCCGGGACGAGTTCGAGAGGCGGCCTAAGTCGTCGTATGTGACACAGATAAGCCCCCAGCCCGCCATTCGCCAGCGATCCCGATCTGGGTCCGGCCTGCAAGACCCCAGCGGACCCCCCCACTCCGTTAGCGCCTTCAAGGCCGCCCCCCAGGCCCACCCCTACAGCTCCTACACCTACCCACGCCTGTCAGAGACCCCCAGCACAGCACAGGCCATCGCCAAGGTAACACACACACACACACACAGACTACTACACATAGCTACTAGTGCTACTACTATACACTAAATCTTAAGTGTTTCTTGTAGCGAGTAAGGCCGTACTAAAATACACTCCTGATGAAGAGATTTAATGTACTTTCTGTGTGCCGTCAGTAGTAATCTACACATAGCCTCAATAATATATAGCCCTGTCTTCATTAGTGGTCTGGGCTGGATTCATTGCTTTCTATCTGCCCAAGCGTCCAATCCAATCTCCCTAATCTCTGATTCAATAGACATTATTGCCCTATTAAAGCCTATGAAGGAGCTCACACTGCGCCGAGGTCTGATGCAATTAGTTTGATCAGGGCAGGAGAAGCCAAAGAAGTCAGGAAGGGGGTGAACTGTAGGGAAGAACTGAAGTAATAGAGGGAGACCTTTGTCTGAAACCACAGTCTTCCCAGGTTGGGCTTCTTTTAACACCACCAATTTTCACATCAAGCATTCACAGACATTACAGTAATTATGGGAGAGTTCTTCTCCTCTTTCTTTCTGTTAACCCACTATTAAACAAAGGCACACACACACGCACACACAAACGCACACACACACACACACTCATTGTGAGTGGCTTTCTTAGGTAACTGAGCCGGCTCTCAAGGCTTTTGTGTGCCGTGGCTCTTTTTCACATGTGTGTTTGAGTAGAAATGGTGTGTGTGTGTGTGTGTGTGTGTGTGTGTGTGTGTGTGTGTGTGTGTGTGTGTGTGTGTGTGGAGATGGTGTGTGAATAGACATCTTTCAGCACTGCAGTGCGCCCTGCGGGTGTATTGTCCAGTGTGGACACCCCTTCCCCTCCTTTTTCTACTCGTCTTTCTCCCTTCATCTCTCCTCTCCTCTCCTCCCTCCTCCTTCCTCCTATCATCTTTGCTCTCTCTTCTCTATTTCTACTTTTTTTCCCCCCTCTCTCTCCTCCCTCTCTCTCCTCTTCTCACTCTCCTCTGTCTCTCTCCATTCCTTCTTCTCTCCTCCCTCTCTCTTTTCTATTGTAAGACTCCTCTCAGACACTGCTATCAGTGCCATCTCTCTCTCCTATCCTCTCACTTTCCTCTCCTCGCTCCCCTCTCCCTCTCCTCTCGCTCTATCTCCCTTCTCTCTCTCTCTCCCTCTCTCTCTCCCCTCCCTCTCTCTCTCCCTATGTCTCTCCTTCCCTCTCGTTCTCCCTCTCTCTCCCCCTCCCTCTCTCTCTCCCTCTCTCTCCACTTCCCGCTCTTTCTCCCTCTCTCTCTCCTCTCTCCTTCTCCCTCCCTCTCTCTCTCCCTCTCTCTCCCTCTCTCTCCCCTTCCCGCTCTTTCTCCCTCTCTCTCTCCTCTCTCCTTCTCCCTCCCTCTCTCTCTCCCTCTCTCTCTCTCTCTCCCTCTCTCTCCCTCTCCCCCTCTCTCTCTCTCTCCTTCTCTCTCTGCTGGGCATGCTGCAGCCCTCTGTGATGGATCTCATGTCACTGGTTAATCTCCTCTTCCTCCTCACACTCCGCTCCCAGCCAGGACTGCCAAAGACACCAAATTACTTTTCAGCAGCGCCGCAGCGCGTCGCGCCACGCGGAAATCAATTAACTGAACACTAGCAATCACGCCGATAACAGTATGAAAGAGAGAGGGACTGTGTGTGTGTGTGTGTGTGTGTCTCAGAGAGAGTGTTTGTGAGAGAGAGGGAGAGGGAGTGAGTGAGTGAGTGAGTGTATGTTTATTTGTGAAAGAGGGAGTGTGTGAAAAACAGTGTGTGTGTGTGTGAGAGAGAGAGGGAAACAGAGGAAGAAAATGATATTAAATCAACAGCTTCTTCTAGTCTGTTGTCCTCTACAAGCAAAACTATTTTTTCACATTATTGCCAATATAGATAATATTTGCCTGATTTCTAAGAAAAGAACACATCT
>NC_045166.1:14680113-14685113 GCF_900700415.2 Clupea harengus
CAACTCTATTCGCTCTTTGAAAGAGTAGTCGGCGTACTAATGAAGATAAATTGACAACAAAACAATTAGGACCTAATTGGAGAATTGGTACGAAAGAAAATCGTGGCTAGCAGGCTGTGAACGCGGTCTGTATTTCTATAACACTGTCACTTTTCATAGGTTTCACAGTGTGAATGTTCGCTACTTGCACTAACACATTTTGCTTTTGTAAGCCAATAAATATTGTTGGTTATGACTTATATGTTGCCCCCTTCTTTATATTGTTACTGGACATGTGTCCTGTTAAGCTATTTTACATCATACAACATTTGAGTAATGTGAATAATGAATAAGTGGGATCATTTATTGTGGAACCACTTCATTTTTGCTTATGAAGGCTCCTGGATGCAACTTTCTTCCATAGTTTTCCACCTGTAACTATATCTGCTCTATGTAGCTAGAGGGGACATCTTTCTGTTGTGTGCTGCCATCTAGTGGACAAAAAGGTATTGCTGTATGAGTTAATCAGCTAACACCAAATTGATACAATTGTCTTGCTTAATGTACCTACTGAATGGGTCGCCTTAATCATTATCAAAAAAAATTGGATCCTTTTTAATTAGAAATTAGATTATTTTCCAGGCTCCCCCATCTGATAAGATTTTTGAGTTTAGATGTTTTATTACAAAAATTGTATGAAACCCATTACCAAACCAGTCATTCTGTTACTTATGGTTGGAATTATAGTCAAAACAAATAATGTTTTTCTTTCTGGGGACCCCCTGGCACCCCATCAAGGAAAAGGATCCCTAGGCTATGGGTCTCTGGACCCCACTTTGAGAGTTTGTTGTTTGTTATTTAAAATGTGTAAAAGTATATACATACATACTGTATATGCTGTGCATCATCTATTCAGATAATTTTATATTAAAAATAATTATGTTAATAAACCCGTTTGTACTCCTTTTTTTTCCTTGCTCAATGAGAATCGATAAGGAATCGGATCGATAAGCAGAATCGAAAATGGAATCGGAATCGTTAAAATCTTATCAATTACCAACCCTAATGGTAGGCTATAAAGTGCATGCCTACTCCCCAGCACAGACCTGTCACCTGTCATCAACCAATCACAGAGGTCATTGCGAGCAAGCTTTCGTACAAGACTTGCTGTTAGCCATAGCAACGGAGTCTCTCTCTTAGCTTAGGAGTTCTGGCTTTTCCTTAGTAAAAGTTGGTCTTTGTGAGGTTGGGTGTGTGCTGGGTTGTGTGCGACCTGGGTTGTGTGTGTGCTGGGTTGTGTGTGTGTGTGTGTGTGTGTGTGTGTGTGTGTGTGTGTGTGTGTGCTGGGTTGTGTGTGTGCTGGGTTGTGTGTGTGTGTGTGTGTGTGTGTGTGTGCTGGGTTGTGTGTGAGCTGGGTTGCGTGTGTCCTGGGTTGTGTATGTGTGTGTGTGTATGTGTGTGTGTGTGGGTGTGTGCGTGCTGGGTTGTGTGTGTTCTGAGTTGTGAGTGAGCTGAGTTGTGTGTGTCCTGAGTTGTGTGTGTCCTGGGGTGTGTGTGTCCTTGTGTGTGTGTGTGTGTGTGTGTGTGTGTGTGTGTGTGTCCTGGGTTGTGTGTGTCCTTGTGTGTGTGTGTGTGTGTGTGTGTCCTGGGTTGTGTGTGTGTGTGTCCTGGGTTGTGTGTGTGTGTGTGTGTGTGTGTGTGTGTGTGTGTGTGTGTGTGTGTGTGTGTGGTGGGAGTTTCCCCTGTTGCTGTGATAAACGAGTGGGCAGGAGCATCCCGTTGTGATAATGATGAAGCATCGCCGTGGTTGCGGCAGCTGAGTCTGCTCCATTAAGCGGGGGGTCAGAGGAGGTTCTGTGCCGTTCTGCGGCATCCCAAGCAGATCTGTATTGATTATGAATTAGATTATGAATGGGCACATCCCAAGCAGATCTGTATTGATTATGAATTAGATTATGAATGGGCACAGACGGGTATCAATGACAGCGACACGCTACGACATTCAGACTGATTCTGTTCACCACGCCCCTTCCATGTCTCTTGTCTCTCCTGCTCGTTCTTTCTCTCACTCTTACTCTCTTTCTCTTTCTCTCCCTCTCACTCTCCCATTATCTTTCTCTCACTCTCTCTCATTCTCACTCTCCCTCTTTCACTCTATTTCTCTCATTCACACTCTCCCTCACACTCTCTCTTTCTCTCCCTCTCGCGTTCTCTCCCTCTCACTCTCCCTCTTTGCCTCCCTCTCTTCCTCTGTCTTTCTCTGTGGTTTACCTGGAGTATATATTTTTTAACGTTTATTTTAAAACACCAATGCCATATGTGATACAAATACAAATACTACACATAACATGACTAAAGTATGTAAAGTATAAAATGAAAATGTGTTTCCATTTCCTAATTCTAATTCTTTCTCTCTTTTCCTTTACCTCCCCCCTTTCTTTCCTCTCCTCTCTCCCTCTCCTTGTTCTATCTCTCCACTCTCTCTCTCCCTCTATCTCCACTCTCTCCCTCCTCTCTCTCTCCTCTCTCTCTCCTCTCTCCCTCTCCTCTTGCTATTCTCTCTCTCCCGCCCTCCCTCTCCTTGTTCTATCTCTCCACTCTCTCTCTCCCTCTATCTCAACTCTCTCTCTCCTCTCTCTCTCTCTCTTCCTCTCCTCTTGCTCTTCTCTCTCTCCCTCTCCTCCCTCAGGCTGACTATGATCGTTCGGTGCGTGACGGCAGCCCCCAGACCCCCGGCGGCGACACCTACCCCCGGGGTTCCCTCAAACTACCTCAGGGTCCGCCCCGGCCCGGCTACCCGCCCTCGGGCCTGCCCCACCAGCACCCCCCTCCCCCCATGCACTACAAGCCTGTCGCGGCCGCCCCCTACCACCACCCGCCCTCGCAGCCCAGCCCGCCTTACACCCCCCAGGGGGCGCTGTCCCAGCCCACGTCCCCCTACATCCCCCCGGGGGCCTACCCTCCGCCCAGCTGGGGCTCGTGCACGGAGCAGCCGCCGTCGCGGGTCTCGCACGAGCAGTTCCGCGCGGCGCTGCAGCTGGTGGTAAACCCGGGCGACCCGCGCGAGTACCTGGACAACTTCCTGAAGATCGGCGAGGGATCCACGGGCATCGTGTGCATTGCCACCGAGAGGCACACCGGCAAACAGGTCGCCGTCAAGAAGATGGACCTGCGCAAGCAACAGAGACGAGAGCTGCTCTTCAACGAGGTGTGTGTGTGTGTGTGTGTGTGTGTGTGTGCTTGTGTGTGTGACTGCACCCATGAGTGGGCATTCCATGTGTGTGTGATTATCTGTGTGAGGATGAGCAGGGTGCTGTCTATGAAGGTAATAAATGAATGTCAGGTGAGTGGGCGAAAACTAAACCAAATGTTGGATACACACACATACACACACATACACACACTCACACACACACACACACACACACACACACACACACACACACAGTCACACACACACACACACACACACACACGTACACTCACAAACAGACACACACACACACACAAACCAAATTCTCTGAAGGCTTCAATTAATTTCCTGCCTCTAATCCAGTTTTCCCAAAGTAAAGCCCTTTCATAAGAGATGCCTCCTCACAATCCTTTACGCGTGTTTATGCATGAGCCGATTTTAGCATGTTTAGCTTAGCATGTTTACGGTACACATGCACTCACGTGATGCCTTGGAATTACGAGACATCATACAAAGTGATTTCAGTGGCATGTTTTTGTTTTTTGTTTTTGAATTCAGACCCTGTGTTGGTTTTGAAATTCTTCCAGAGCCAGCCTGTCACTGTGTGTGTGTTTCTGTGTGTGATGTGTGTGTGTGTGTGTGTGTGTGTGTGTGTGTGTGTGTGTGTGTGTGTGTGTGTGTGTGTGTGTGTGTGTGTGTGTGTGTGTGTGTGTGTGTGTGTGTGTGTGTGTGTGTGTGTGCTTTTCTGTGTGTGAGTGTGAGTGTGTGTGTTTGTGTGTGCTTTTCTGTGTGAGTGTGAGTGTGTGTGTTTGTGTTTGTGTTTGTGTGTGTGTGTGTGTGTGAGTGTGTGTGTGTGTGTGTGTGTGTGTGTGTGTGTGTGTGTGTGTGTGTGTGTGTGCTTTTCTGTGTGTGTGTGTTTGTGTGTGCTTTTCTGTGTGTGAGTGTGTGTGTTTGTGTTTGTGTATGTATCTGGAGTGTAAGTGTGCCAATCCAATGATGTGGCTTCATTTGTAAAAAAAATCTGTGCCAATGACTGCCTCTAGATATCATGTCAGAGTTATTGTATCTGTAATGGGGTACAACCCAACACCACAGCATGTTTATGTACCTAAATATGTCAGCACACACCCACACACACAGACACACACACAGACACACACACACACACACACACACACACACACACACACACACACGCACACACACACACACACACACACACACACACACACACACACACACACACGGCTCAAACCAAGTATTGTATGTGTGTGTTGGGGGTGCATGTCCTGCTGTACTGATGGCTTAGGAATAATCTCTCTCCCTTTCTCTCCCTTGCTTTCTCCCCCTCACTCCCTTTCTCTCCCTCTTTTTTGTTCCCTTCATCTCCCTATCTTTCTCCCTCCGTCTCCCCTCACTCTCTCTCCCCCTTTTCCCTCTCTCTCTCTCCCCCTTTCTCTATCTCTCTTTCTCTCTCTCCCACTCTCTCTCCCACTATCTCTCACTCTTTCTCTCCCCCTTTCCCTATTTCTCTCTCTCCCACTCTCTCTTTCTCTCTCTCTCTCTCTCTCTCTCTCTCTCTCTCCCTCCCTCAGGTGGTGATCATGAGAGACTATCACCATGAGAACGTGGTGGACATGTATAACAGCTACCTAGTGGGAGATGAGCTTTGGGTTGTCATGGAGTTCCTGGAGGGTGGAGCTTTGACTGACATTGTGACTCACACCAGGTAACCCCTCCCGCAGTATAAAACCCCTCCCACTCCAACACATAGTAATCACAATTAATCATTTTACCCAGTCTACCGATGAAAAATCAGTATGGAGAG
>NC_045166.1:14690113-14725113 GCF_900700415.2 Clupea harengus
AACACTCTTACACAAATACACACATGACTAATCTAAACTCAAAACATACTGACACACACTCTTACAGAAATACACACATGAAGGTGGTTTAACTAGGCCCACTGAAGGTGAACTTTATTATGTGTTGGTGGTGGTTTAACTAAGGCAACTGAAGGTGAACTTTATTATGTGGTGTTAAAAATAAGAAAGGCCATAGCAATGATGTTGGCCATAGGAACGAATTGCTGATGCTGAACCACATCCCTCAACTGCCATCTTTTGAGCTCTGCGTATATGTGTGTGTGTATGTGTGTGTGTGTGTGTGTGTGTGTGTGTGTGTGAGAGAGGGAGAGAGAGAGACCATGTCAGCACTGTTACATGTGTATCAGCCAAGACATTTGCGCTGACCTGCAGAGCTGTCCAGTATTGGGGTGGAGGCTGGTGACGTGTGTTTGTGTGTGTGGTGTGTGTGTGTGTGTGTGTGGGGGGGGGGGGGTATGTGTGGTGTGTGTGTGTCAGTGTGGTGTGACGTATGTGGAGGAAGTGAGATTGGCAGGGGTGTCTAAGCTCAGTGATGAAGAGGACTCAGTGAAACAGGTTCTAGTGTGTGTGTGTAGTGTGTGTAGTGTGTGTGTGTGTGTGTGTGTGTGTGTGTGTGTGCGTGTGTGTGTGTGTGTGTGTGTGTGTGTGTGTGTGTGAGGGGGATGGTGTCTCAGCTCAGTGACGGACAGGACTTAATATAGCAACCATACCTGGCGCATGCCTGCAGCTCACCAGGATAGTGAGTGACTCACCTAACATTACTGATCACCAGGATAGTGACTCAACTAACATTATGTGTGTGATGCTGTGTTCAGTGCTGGTCAGCTGGCGTGTGTGATGCTGTGTTCAGTAGTGTGACAGTGCCTGAGCCAACAGGAGGAGGTCAGGAAGAAAACCTCTCATCATCATGGTGTGACAGGTTGTCATTACGGCTCGTTATTACCTGTGTGTGTGTGTGTGTGTGTGTGTGTGTGTGTGTGTGTGTGATCGTTATTACCCGGTTCCATCTAATTAAATCCATCACAAATTGGTCCCTAATTAGTTTTGAGTTCCGCCCTGCTCCTGACTCTATTATCTGCACGTGTGCCCAGGAACCAGTTCACTCTGGAGTGGAACCGCACCGAATCCGGGCCAGACACGGACGCTCTTCCGGTTTACAGTTTCGGCCAGAGCAGGCAGTATAGTCTTCCGGTTTACAGTTTCGGCCAGAGCAGGCAGTATAGTCTTCTGGTTTACAGTTTCGGCCAGAGCAGGCAGTATAGTCTTCTGGTTTACAGTTTCGGCCAGAGCAGGCAGTAGGCCTATAGTCTTCTGGTTTACAGTTTCGGCCAGAGCAGGCAGTATAGTCTTCTGGTTTACAGTTTCGGCCAGAGCAGGCCGTATAGTCTTCTGGTTTACAGTACCAACAAGAGCAGGCCGTGGTGTAGTCCTAACACAGCTTCAGAGACATACTGTCATTTTTAAACATTACATGACAAATACATCTACAGTCATATACTGTATGTATCAGATGCTCTTCACCAAAGACTTAGACACACATGTGCGCCCTGGGTGTGAAGCCAATGATTGTGGTGTTCTTAGCCCCTCATCTACTAATGTTATTAGCACCCTCATTTGCTAATGTTATCAGCACCTGCATCTGCTAATGTTATCAGCACCCTAATCTGCTAATGTTATTAGCACCCTCATTTGCCAATTGCTCAACAAGATGGAATGAGGATGATGGCACTCTAGTTCAACAGACACAATTCGATATTGAAGTACTGTTTTGTGTACTGAGCTTGGGTACTTTACACTTTATGTATTAAATGCAACAAGCTTCTGATATTAGCCTACATGCTGTTACAACATGTTACAAGGCATTAGCTACAGAGTTGGGCTAGTGGTAGGATTAGCTTCAGAGTTGGGATTAGCCACATCTATATAGTATATACTTACATTACAATTACATGGTATTATTTCTTACTTTACAGTTCATAAGAAGTGGAACTGTACATTATTCATTCAGGAAGTTGCTAATATTTATGCCGTTGCACGTCTTGTTTGTCAATGTTAATGTTTATGTTTTCGCTATGTTTTCCTTATGTTTCTCCAGATAAAGCTGTCTGACTTTGGCTTCTGTGCACAAGTGTCCAAAGAGGTGCCCAAGAGGAAGTCCCTAGTGGGGACGCCATATTGGATGGCTCCAGAGGTCATCTCCAGGTTACCCTACGGCACTGAGGTAAGAAATGTTCCTTCTCTTTTTCGCTCTATGGGGCACTTCTCAAGGGTACCTTCGCCAATCCCTCCACATTTCCACAGTGGAGGTTGCTCTAGAAACTCTCCAGAATGATCCATTTAGGTTAGAAATGTCGGATATGGGCACAAGCCAACATTTTGTGGAAAGTGTTTGGATCAGCTATTAGCAAGATATCTCACAGTGAAAACTGAGCTTGTGTGAATTACACTGGCCAGGTCCCAAGGCCCTGATCCTTCACAGGCTAGTCCTGTCTTATGTAGTTTGTGCTGATCTCTGACCTGTTTCTGACCTGTTTCTGACTGCTATCTGACTGGTATGGGAATGGATCCTGATTGGTCCCTGATTGGTCCTTGTGTGGTCCCTGATTGGTCCCTAGTTTGTTCCAAACTGGTCCCTGGTTATTCGCTGACTGGTCCCTGATTGGTCCCTGATTGGTGCCTGACTGGACCCTGATTTGTTCCTCATTGGTTGATCTTGTTGATCTGTGATTGGTCACTCTCCCAGTCTCAGGTGTCTCAGATGAAGATTTGTAAAAGTCCAGCAGACTGACTGTGCTGTCCATCTGTCCATCTGTCCTTCTGTCCTTCTGTGTGTAGGTGGACATCTGGTCGCTGGGGATCATGGTGATTGAGATGGTGGATGGTGAGCCCCCCTACTTCAACGAGCCACCCCTTCAGGCCATGAGGAGGATACGGGACAACCTGCCCCCCAGGCTCAAGGAATCCCACAAGGTCAGAGGTCACCAAAAGAGCAACCCATTGCATCCCTTGCAACTTCACACATCTCACTATCACAACGTTTGTAACACATATCACATCACAGTGTTTAGATTTGTAATACACACTTGTATTTCACACTCGTGGCAACCCACACAGCTTCGGCACATTCACACACACCTCCACACACATTCAGCTCAGCATCATTCTCTTGCTCATATTCTTGTGTGTGAGATGTTTCTAATTAAAATATCGCTGATTGAAAAAGAGGAGGTGTCCATGATGCATGGAGCAGTCAAAACAAAAACAAGAGCAGCACAAGGCATCCTTCTCATTTTTTTGCCCGATTGGCGTCCTCTGTAGAAGCTGCCATAAATGCAGGTGGTGATATTGAGTGCACCTTGTTTTTGTTATTGTTGTTGTTGTTAACCCTCGTCCTGTTGTTGTCTCCACCCCGGTCCAGGTGTCACCGATTCTGCGGGCCTTCCTGGACCTGATGCTGGTGCGTGAGCCGTCCCAGAGGGCCACGGCCCAGGAGCTGCTGCTACACCCCTTCCTCAAGCTCTCAGGCCCACCCTCCTGCATCGTGCCCCTCATGCGCCACTATCGCCACCGCTGAGACACCTCTGGCCTCCCTCCACCAGGGCGGCGCTCTTCCCCACCCTCCAGCACCCTCTTTCTCA
The DNA here is from genome assembly GCF_900700415.2 of Clupea harengus. NCBI lineage: Eukaryota > Metazoa > Chordata > Actinopteri > Clupeiformes > Clupeidae > Clupea > Clupea harengus. The sequence continues at coordinate 14,693,773 of NC_045166.1, forward strand.
CACACACAAACACACACACACATACACCCACACATACACGCTCACTCTCACCGAGAGACCTGAAAGAGACGTTTGAAACCAATGGGATGTGTAACCCCCCACCCCCGTTGGGAATAATTTAATACATAAAGACACTGACACCTGTAACCGCACCTAGTGTAGACAGAAATGAACAATTAACAACTAAACACAAAGAAGCTTATATTAACACAAACAGACAAGAAGGGTAGAATCACTAAAGGTGGAGATGCTGGTCGGAGGCTGAGGAGTCGGGGGACTCCCGCTGATAGTGTGGCGTTTTCTTCAGTCTTTAAGAGACAGTTAGCTGTTAGCGTAAAACACATGTAGCGTCTGCAGTTCGCAGGAGTGGCCGTCAGGTGTGTGTCATTTTTTTCTCTGTCTAGGCTGTGCTGTGTGTGCTCACTCCCTGAGTAGACCAATCGTAGCTTCCAAATACAGCCGTGGGGGGTGGGGCTTAACAACCAGCTGAGCCAATGAGACAAAGGCTTGCAAAGGGATGGGATCCGGCGTCAGAACTGAGCAAGTTCCTTTGGGAACCCGGAAGAGAACTGAGCTAGTTCTGTTTGGAACCCAGAGAAGGATCAGCAGAACTGACTGTGATGGATTTTTACTCACTGTCGAGGACGCAAGGCTGTTACTAGAGGCTGGGAGGGTTACGTGAAAAACCTTCACTTTTTTCACCCTCTCTCCTCAAACTTATCAGTGGAAAAAACAAACGTATTTTAGAGGAAAATTGTATGTTTTTTCTGTACAGTTTTTTTATAATCTGCAGTATTTTGTGGTGACGTAAGCGTTGTCATATACAAGGCAGTGTTATATAGCGCTCAAGAGTATCTGCCACTAATATTTCCTACTGTTTATATAATCCTACTTTTTTGACAAAGAAAAAAATGAAAATATTCTCATTCTAAAAAGAAGCTCATCCTTAACTGTTCAAAGAAACATATTTATTTATTTTGACTTTGTAGACAAAGCCTTCCTGTGGACATAACGAGAAAAGGGTTATTAACTTGCTAGACTTTTGTATGCCGTTTTAAAGTATTATTTATTTTTTTGGAACTGGACGTTTATTTTTCTGTAGCGTGGCCTTCATTTCTTTGTTTATTTATTTAATTTAATTTAATTTAATTTTTAATTTTTTTAAACCTTATGAGCAGTGATGTTGGTCACACAAGCAATACCCCTTAATGCTTCTATGGTATGTATGACCGGTGCTTACAGTATAATCACATGTAGTTAACAGGGTTGAAGAGCGAATGCAAAAGGCATCCACCCAATCTCTCACACTACCTACCCGGTGCTGACTGACTCTGGTTCTGATCCGGCACTAGTCCGGCCCGCATGCGGCAGTTCAGGGCCTGATGGGTGTCAGAGTTAGTTTCCATCGGGGATCATCACATCACTTTCATCTTTAAGACTTCTAGCAATACACACACACACACCCACAAACGTACTCACTCACTCACTTACACACACCACTCTTCCTCCATCACTATAGGTCTTGTCTTTTTTTCCCCCTATCATGACATGGTGTTTTGAATTTCTATAATCCAAAAGCTTTCTCACCATCCCTGTAGCTGAGCACAGCCCTCCTCCGACACCCCCATCCCCCCACTGTGATGTGTAAATATGATCAGGAACATGTGTGCTACTGGCTAAAGCTTGACGAGTGGTCAAGTTCAAATGGTAAACCCTAACCGTGGTGTTGCTTGTACAGTAATATTGCATGTGTGTCTTCTGTAAAGCTGGTTTCAATAAAAAATACAAATATTGTACAGAAATGAGCTCAGAGTTTGTGTATGTGTGTGTGTGTGTGTGTGTGTTTGATAGTGTCTGTGTCTATTATGTGTGTGTGTATGTTTGATTGTGTCTGTGTCTATTATGGGTGTGTGTGTGTCTGTGTGTTTGTGTGTGTGTGTATGTCTGTGTGTGTATGTGTAATTATCTCTCATTAGAACACAAAACCCATGACGGCTGCATTTTTTCTCATCCCAGGTAGGGTGCCACATAGGCCTCCAGACATAAAGGTAGGTAAAACAGGGATTATAATAACACATAAACACATAAATGCAGGTAAAACAGGGATTATAATAAACACACGGGTAAAACAGGGATTATAATAAACACGTGGGTAAAACAGGGATTATAATAACACATCAAGGCAGGTAAAACAGGGATTATAATAAACACACAGGTAAAACAGGGATTATAATAACACATAAAGGCAGGTAAAACAGGGATTATAATAAACACACAGGTAAAACAGGGATTATAATCACGGGTAAAACAGGGATTAGAATAAACACGTGAACAGAAATGACGCAGACAGATTCCCTGTGGCTGCTCCTGTGTGGGGCAGGGCATTGGCAGGTCAAACTTCTTGTGTGGGAGGAGTTAGAGAAGTCACATTTCCTCTGAAGAAGGTCATGCTAGGAGCCCAAACTAGGCCACGAGGACAATCCACTGTGATCCAGTATACAGACGGAGCATGAAGCAGGAAAACGGGTACGCACCCGCTGGTCGTTGTAACCCTTTAAGTAAGAAAACACATCACATGTTTCATGCTCTTAAGAAGACCAGGGTGAGTGTCGCATCATTCAAATACCTGATTTCCTCTCTTCACCATTCACTGACTAGTGAGAACTGCAGGTTGTCCTTGCATCCCACGATATCAGCCATTTGGATCTGCAGGACTCATTTCCTGAAAATCTGTGATTTTTTCTGTTCACAATTTCAATGCGGTCAATGGAGGTGTTTGGGACTGTAAGTAATTAGCAGTGAAACAGAGTCATTGCACTGAATCTGAGAACTACCTAACCTCTTTTTCAATCAAGATCCTGTCTGTTTCTATACATCTCTGGTCAATTGTAACAGCATACACACAGCATTGAAAAATGAGAACACAGCATGATAGAAATGCTCCAACTCCCAAATGAGAAAACACTAAAAAATGAAAGAGATGACAGACGAATGACAAAATTACAGATTAGTAAAGATAGTGTTTTATTCAGTTGGCATGAGTTGGTAAATCTCTGCAGTGAATGGATGTGTGTGGTGATGAGTGTGTGTGTGTGTGTGTGTGTGTGTGTGTGTGTGTGTGTGTGTGTGTGTGTGTGTGTGTGTGTGTGTGTGTGTGGATATGTGTGATGAAGTGTGTGTTTGGTGTGTGGATGTGTGTGTGTGTGTGGATATGTGTGGTGAAGTGTGTGTTTGGTGTGTGGATGTGTGTGTGGTGATGTGTGTGTGTGGATGTGTGTGGTGAAGTGTGCGTTTGGTGTGTGGATGTGTGTGTGGGTGTGTGGTGATGTGTGTGTGTGGATGTGTGTGGTGAAGTGTGTGTTTGGTGTGTGGATGTGTGTGTGTGTGTGGTAATGTGTGTGTGTGTGGATGTGTGTGGTGAAGTGTGTTTTTGGTGTGTGGATGTGTGTGGTGTGTGGTGATGTGTGTGTGTGGATGTGTGTGGTGAAGTGTGTGTTTGGTGTGTGGATGTGTGTGGTGTGTGTGTGTGTGTGGATGTGTGTGGTGAGGTGTGTGTTTGGTGTGTGGATGTGTGTGGTGTGTGTGGTGATGTGTGTGTGTGGTGAAGTGTGTGTTTGGTGTGTGGATGTGTGTGTGGATGTGTGTGGTGAGGTGTGTGTTTGGTGTGTGGATGTGTGTGGTGTGTGTGGTGATGTGTGTGTGTGGAGTGTGTGGATGTGCGTGGTGTGTGTGGATGTGTGTGGATGTGCGTGGTGTGTGTGGGTGTGTGTGGATGTGTGTGGTGTGTGTGGATGTGTGTGGTGTGTGTGGTGAAGTGTGGGTTTGGTGTGTGGATGTGTGTGGTGTGTGTGGTGATGTGTGTGTGTGGATCAGTGTTAATTTTGGCAGCTATTTTCGATTTAGTCTTAGTCTTAGTCTTTAGACGAAAATGCATATTAGTTTTAGTCACTTTTAGTCATTTTTATCCTCCTTAGTTTTAGTCTAGTTTTCGTCGACGAAAACTCAGAACATTTTAGTCTAGTTTTAATCGACGAAGTCTCATTACATTTGAGTCTAGTTTTAGTCACATTTAAAAGTCCATCTTATAGCCACATTAAACTCCTTTCCTTCCCTTCTCAGGCCCGGGGACCCCTTGTGTAGTGTCTACAACTGCATAATAGTCAAGCTTGCAGTACTTAAACTGTGGATGCAATTAGTCAAGATACAGATACAGATCTCCTAGTATATGCCTACAGCTGAATTCCAATGAATTCAATGTAAATAATAATTTTAAGGCAATACTTAATTAACAGTATTATTATTAAAATATAAGAGAATATCAAGTCTAGATTTTGAAGATTCAAATGATGTGATAACACAATACAACTACTATGCCTACCTGGCCTAACGTTAGCTAGCTAAACGTTTTGGAACTCATTTGCCAAGCCAAACGGGAGGTTTCAATCGAAAATGACTAGCTAGTTATCCAAGCTGACACAACCTATACACTCGACTGCCCCTTTGAAGTTAACTTAACGTTGGCTAATACAGGGCTCTCAAGTGTCACGCATTGAGCGTGACAGTCACTCATTTCGGTCTTTAGTCACGCACTCCCGCCACACATCGTATTTCTCACGCTGAAAAAAAACTCTAGGCTATTTAATGTGCCGCAGCGCGCAAACATGACCTGGCCGCGCTGCCCTCACCATGGAGGAATCAAGTACGTCTCCCCGAATCCCCCGGAGTTCTGCCGTGAGGTGCCACTTATCAGCCAATCAAAAAAAAAAAAAAGGGCTACACAATAGCCAATCCGAAAAATACATCTGTTGTATCTGGGTAAGATTTAATCCAGCAACCAATGAAAATAAAGCATCCTGGAATTGCGCGCGATTGATCTTTCTTAAGTTTCGTTCACCTGAGGAAACCACTGGAGCTCCGAGCATCAGTCTTCTACAAAGAGTAAGTCGTCTCCTGTTTTAATGTTACAACAAATTCACAATGGTTTGACACAAGCAATGACAACTTGACTGCAGTTAGAGAATATTTCCCAGATCAGTTTTTAATGAGTGTTTGTAGCCAACACAGTTTGCCTTTTCACTATAGCTTTGACTCCGAACTTCGTTAATAGGCTATAATAAATTCGAGCAGGCCTATTACAAATATATATAGCCTATAATTCGAACGAATATTAGGCAGCCCTTAATATTCAATTATGTTTTGGGCATTATTTTTTGTAAATGTGTTTGCTTGAACATTCTATTCAGATTCCGAGGCTTCTTCACGCCTGGTGAAGTTGTGAATCGCGAGCTCATTAGGCATACTAGCATGTTATAAATATCCTGGCCATGGATGCATCTGTCTTTCAAAGATGTCAGGTAAAAAACAAATAAGCATCCTGTCCTTCGCCCAAAGGGGAAAGCCCCCTAAAAAGGCCAGATTAGGCCCAGAGAAGGTCGTAAACACATTAGAGGAGGAGATGGTGGAAGTGGAAGAGACAGTGCAGGTGGAAGAGGAAGAGACTGTGCAGGTGGAAGAGGAAGAGACAGTACAGGTAGAGGAGGGAGAGACAGTGCAGGTGGAGGAGGAGGAGACGGTGCAGGTGGAGGAGGAGGAGGAGACGGTGGAAGAAACAGTGGAGGAGATGGCTAGAACAAAAGGGAGAAAAGTCCCAGGAGCAGCCACCTACAAGACCTCTTTTAATAGTGAATGGACCTCTAAATGGCCATGTATTACTGTAGGAAGCACCAGCTCATATTACTGGTGCTCTATCTGCGCCAAGAGACCTCCTGTGCCCATCCAGGTGTGCGGGATGTGACAAGGCACATAGTAAGGGGCATCAGGCCAAACAGCAGGCACTGAAGTGCAATTAATACATCCAATTCTATGACTATGGCATATATAATGGGAACCAATACCAAAAATGATAAAAGAGTCCAAAAAGGCAACAAACACCTACAATAAACAACACAAGTCATAATTCTCTCTCTCTCTCTCTCCCGAATTGAATAAATACTTTGTAATTGGTTGAATTGTCAGTGCCATGTGTCAGATCTTTTCTGCAAGTCTGAACAATTATTAACAACAACAAAACACTAATAATAATATGGGGGGGGGGGGGGCTGGTCTGTGGGCATACGGCAGGGGCGGGGCGGGCGGAATGGGGGTGGGCCGGGGCGTCGCCGGGGGGGGGGGGGGGGGGGGATATGTCACTCTTGCCTGTCTTCAAAACTTGAGAGCCCTGTTACTAATATATTCTAATAACTTAACATTAGCTAATTATCATTGACAGTTACTAGCTAATTTACCTTGGCATAAATTGCAGGGTTGTATTGTGGGCTTTCAGGTGCCTCTTGTTGTGTTCCTCCCACCTATTTTGAAGCCACAAGGTTTCTCGCCGGTTATTGCGGTGCATTGTGTTTTATTTTCTGTCAAGTTATAATTAAAGACTGTCCAGATATCTATTCTTATTTTTCTTCCAGTAGCCTACCGAGTGCCTGAACTTCAGCCATCATGACGTTTGTTAGGGCGTCACTTGCATGTCTGTCTGGGCATCTCAGGGAGTGGAGGAGGGATAGATACAGGACCGGGCAACATTCAACCAATGATGTGCATACAAGTTTAGAAAAAAAAAACAATTGTGACTTAGTCAACCACCAACATTTTCGTCTCGTCTCGTCAACGAGAGTTAAAATAGATTTAGTCATAGTTTTTATTTTTAAAGATCCGTTTTCGTCACGTCTTAGTCTCGTTTTAGTCACGGGAAAAAGGTCGTTAACGAATATTTTTCGTCATAGTTTTCGTCAACGAAATTAACACTGGTGTGGATGTGTGTGGTGTGTGTGTGGATGTGTGTGGATGTGTGTGGTGTGTGTGTGGTGTGTGTGTGGATGTGTGTGGTGTGTGTGGTGTGTGTGGTGATGTGATAGCCTGATGTCTGCTCTGGCTCAGCTCCTCACCTGGCTCAGAGAGCGCCTCAGTGACCGGATCAATAATCCATCTCTTCTAGACCACAGAAACAAGGCTCGCAATCAGCTTATTGATCCCCGGAGGGAGGGTCTACGCTGACGGATTGTTGTCATAGCAGTGTTTCCACGGTGATGACAGATGCTTTGGTGGAGTTGGTCAGACAGTCATTTTAGGAGGGTTAAAGAGGACTTTCGTCATTAGTTTGACAGCACAGGTAGCTGGAGGCTGCAGCTCTGATCTGGCCCCGATCTGGCCCTGATCTGGCCCTGGTCTGGCCAGGCTTTGCCATGGATCTGTCGCACACAGTCACATGTCCACTGAGGATGGCATCTGTCAGAAGTGTCATAGAATGAAAGTAGTGTTCAAGTTACTGCCCGTGAGACTATTAGTCACTTCCAGGGAAACTGGATCTTCAGACTCTAACAGAAGAGTCTTCCTAGTGGAAGCCAATCGGCATACAGATGAGATGGCATTACGTGACTGATGGGAAACCCAGACTGCAGTCAGGGAGACTAGGGAGACTACAGGCGTGATCCAGAGCAGTCAGGGAGACTACATGCCTGATCCAGAGCAGTCAGGGAGACTAGGGAGACTACAGGCCTGATCCAGAGCAGTCAGGGAGACTACAGGCCTGATCCAGAGCAGTCAGGGAGACTACAGGCCTGATCCAGAGCAGTCAGGGAGACTACAGGCCTGATCCAGAGCAGTCAGGGAGACTACAGGCCTGATCCAGAGCAGTCAGGGAGACTACAGGCCTGATCCACTGCAGTCTACGTACATCTGATCTTTGAGTGGTCATTCCACGCTTTGAACGAAGGCCTCTGTTATTCTGTGATGTGATGAGGTTTTTGATGAGATTTATCATGTTTCATTAATATTATGTTGAGTTTATCTGTTACCGCAGTGACTTTCCTTTATTTTGAAACCATACACCAAATAATTTTCATATAACTTCAAATATGAAGTTATATATCTGATTCTGGTCATATTTTATTGTAGAAAGAACATGTGCTTAATTATGACTATGTTCATACATCAATCATATAAATTCAGATACAGAAAACCTCTGTCCAATTTATAAAGGTATGTCTCAAATAAATACTTTATTATTATCTTCACTTTATAGAAATGACATCACAATTAGAGGACTGGACACACACAAAATCATTTATTTCAACTTCCACACAGTGCAGCGTGGGACTCCTTTGAATGCATAGAAATTCAGAAAATAATTTACTCTCACCCTTACCCTTACCCTTACCTTTCCTCTACGTGTTCATCACTGAACTACACTTCCCATCACCCAAGCATTTCCTTCCCTTACCACTCAGTGTTACCAGCATAGTCAAGCATGTTCATCACTGAACTACACTTCCCATCACCCAAGCGTTTCCTTCCTTTACCACTCAGTGTTACCAGCATAGTCAAGCATGTTCTTCACTTGGGTTTGCCAGGAAGCAACATGTAATGGAATGTCAAATCAACTCTGATAAAATCGTCTACAGAACACACATACATTTCATTACTACAGTACATTATTGATGGGAGAGACGAGGCTGGGTGAAGTGGACAAGGCTCTTTTACCAGACATCAAGGACAGTCAGACGGACGGAACAGGAACCCAGCGGATGATCCCGAGAAGCAAACAACAACTGAAAGAGTTCTTGTTTGTTGTGTGGTGCGGGGGGGGGGGGGGGGGGGGGGGGGGAGAGATCCACGTCAGTGGGTCAGGGGACCCAGAAGAGAAGCCAGCTAACTTTGCTTTGCAGAGACGAGAGAGAGTGTGTGTGTGTGCGAGATAGAGAGAGAGAGAGAGAGCGAGAGAGCGAGCGAGAGAGGGGAGTCCATCACATGTTCTTGTAGAGGGAGCGGTCGCGGGGCAGCACAGGCTCCTGTGCGGTCAGCTTGAGGTGGAAGTGGTAGATGGTGAGGGTGATGACGATGATGAGGGCCAACACCAGGCCCAACACCAGGGGCAGAGTCTCCTCCAGCTGCTCACGCTGGTCTGTGATGCACTTAGTGGCTGAGGAGGGGGACACACAAGAGAGGAGGGGGGGTCAGAGGGGACTGCGTGCTCAGGGGTAGCGTGTGTGTTTGTGTGGGCGTGCAAATATGTGAGTGTGTGTATGTATGTGTGTGTGTGTGTGTGTGTGTGTGTGTGTGTGTGCACAGATGTTTAGTCTTGTGTAAGGATGGACTTAGGGTGATGGAAAAAAGATCTTGATTTGACCAAAAATGTGTAAAACATGGGGTCACAGTTTGAATTTCAGTTTCAGTTCAGACTAGTTATTTTTATTCACTTCTATGATCAAACATTTACAGTCCCTACCTCTGTTTCTTCCTGCAGTTAAGGTCAACTAAAAGTATTACTGTGACATATATTTCAAAAACATACATGGCCATCTACTTCGCTGGAATTTGTTTTATTTTATATGTATGGATGCCGGGGGCTTGTGTCATCTGTCGCTGACATCTTAATCTGCTCAGTGCGCTCACCGGAGCGTTCACGCGCAGGCTGCTCCCCTTTGCAGCCGTGTGTTCCCGGTTCCAGAGCGCTCCTCCGTTGAAAAGACCCACTCTCTTCCACGTGGCGCTAAGAGGATTACCTCTACTCACACTTCTCGCGGATTACCAAAGTTAACAAACAGGCGTCATTATGTAAACATGGACATTCAAAAAGAGCTGATCTAACTGTTCATTGAGTCATTAGTCTCCTTTAAGGAGTCAGACCAACGGGCAGCTGGCCTGACAGAATGGCATCGGGACACGAGACGAGTTATTTGCTTAGCAAAGACGGGCTCGTGACTCGTCAACCATGTCTGCGCTCTCAGCATGTTTCCCATCACGCGTGCGTGACCGTTCATATGTCAAGTGGTGTTGGTGGTGTGTTTGAGAGGGACGGGGAGAGAGGAAGGAGGTTTTTCTTTTTACTGTTGTATGCGTGTGTGATGGAGTTTCTCTTGGACGTCACCTCTGGTTCTTGCGCGTGTAGAGAGATTGCGTCGTAAATTACCTTGGGTAGTAACCGGGGAAGCTCGTTAACCGATAAAGATGGCTTTGTCTATAAACTCATAAAGACCTGGTGCCGCAGTCTCTCTCTTCGCTCTTCACACTACATCACTCTAACCAAGGTGAAAACTCAGGGGACCAGCCTCTTTCTCTCTCCCTATCTCTCTCTCTCTCTCTCTCTCTTTCTTTCTTTTCTTTTCTTTTCATGAGGGTAAAAGAAAAAAAGGATGACTGCACCAAAACTGTCACGTTCAGATCCCGCGCCTACAGATGTGGACGACAGGCTGTAAAGGCAATTAGGTCTATTTGTGCTATTCACAAACACGCAGAACACACAATATCCAAACGCACACCTACACACACATATACACCTTTTATTTTTATTCGGAGCCCTGGAATGGCTACTTTCTCAAAGCTGACCTCAGTTTTTGTCTTCAGAAAATATAAAACCATGATATAGCTATTGCCAGGAACCCTGTGTCTCTGTGTGTGCTTGTTTGGGTCAATCAAGCTTTTGGCCAGTATGATTTTCAAACATCAATTATGTTTTATAAGTATGTGCATACCTGTGTGTGTGTGTGTTTGTGTGTGCGTGCGTTTAAGCTACCTTCACTAAACATGAAGTCGCTCTTGATGTCAAAGGGCTGGATCTGAATGTCGGACAGGATGATGGTGACGCCCTTTTGGTGGTCGGTAGAGAGGAGCGTAAGGGTCTGCTGGGCCGCGCACACGAACGAGCGATCCGCCGGGGTCACGAAGGCAGACAATTTGTGCGAGTTGGCCGTGTGCTTCCCGGCTGAAAAGACACACACGCACACATACATACACACGCACACACGGAATACGTTAAAGAAACAAATTACGCATCAAAACATCTTTGCACAAAAAAAAAATGTATTTAATAAAATATGAACTGAAATATTTTGATAAAATAAAAATATACACAAATGTAACAGAGCCGATTAACCGAATTGTATGCTGGTTCCGCTCATTCCCTTACGCAGGCTACACCTCAGCCGACTTCATTCAAAAAAACATATATATCTAAGTGATAGGATAAAAATTGTATTTAATTTAAAGGTTCATTTTTCATACAACACTGAGAATGGTAACGGATGAAAAATCTAATGTCTAACTAATAAAATCATCCCTAACTGTCTGCTCAATAACAACAATAATAATAATAATAATCGTTATCAAGCCTTGTCCCATACTCACGGTTGTACGCATTGATAAAATGCGTGCTCTCAGAGGTATCGTAGACCAACTGCACCTTGTTAACCTTCCATATCTCGCTCTCCTTTTCTTTCGGATCGTTTGCAAGTCTCGTCTCCTGCAAGACGGCAACCTTATTTTTATTTTGAAAGGTTACTCAAAGGAAAAGCTCAGTCTTTATTAACCTTCAACCTAGATTGTTTGTGCTCTTGACAGACAGGTAAAGGTATTTGGGGTTATGCCACACTACAACTTTCTTCCCTGTATGCACAAAACGCTCACAAGCGCTCGCTGCGGTGCGTGGGTGTTCTCAAAATGGATTTAACAACTGTTCTGAGGGAGTTATTACCCGACGAGCAAATTACATGAATACATTTTTTTCGTTAATTACTAGCATAGTACCAAAGCCGGGTAAACTCGCCCACCTTTACAAAGAAGATGCGGAAGATGAAGGCGTTGTTTGCCCAGTAGATGTGCAGCTCCGCTTCGTTGGGTCCACACATCCCCTCCACCCCTGCCCCCCGGGGAAGCGGAACGCTGGCCTGTTCTGTAATTAGCTAAGAATAAACCACAGAACAAACACAGCACGAATCACCATCACATCATGATCATTACCATCACTCCTGCATCGCCACCACCATCACAGGACTGAAGAGAGTTTTTTTTAAAACCACATCAGAATGCATCACACACTTTAGGAGATGGTAGCTGTCCAGCGTCGCGCCGCATGAAAGCTGGTCAAAGTTTTTTTTCTTTTTTTTTTAAAGGATCGTGTCCAGATGCTCTTTTTATTTTGCTGACATTATTTATAATTTAAACGAATTAAACATGTATTTTACTAGATGTGGAGAACCTGAATGGTGTAATACCCTCACATAGGCCAAGTCTTGATGTTAGTACAAACTTTAAACCGTCTACAGTTTTTTTATCGGCTATGGCATCATGTCACAGGTTTGCCTTCATGGAACCGCAAGCATCACTGATGATAAAAACAGCACTCACGTCTATGCCATTCAGTGCGAGCACGTCGTACGGTATCACGAATCTGCCCGCAAATTCAGCCATTAGACAAGTCGTGCCGTTCTCTCGGACAGCAAAGATGTCTTTGTCCGGGTTGGTGGACAGTCCTGACAGATTCTCACTTTCCTGCTCGGCCATAACCACGAGTCGTGTCAGAGTGCCTATGGACGAGAAGTTTGCGTCACCAGCCAAAACGCCAGGAGAATATCAGAGAATCCATAACATTAAACAGCTTAAAGCTCTTTTGACATTTTCTCTCACACTTATCTGAGCAATACTTCCAATTAAAACATTCAGGTATGTACTCTTGTTCGTAAGGATTTTTAATAGGGTCAGAATAAAAGAAGTTCAAGATTTCGGTTTTCATTCGTGTTGCTCTTTTTTAGTCATTTGAGCATCACTATTTGCACTTAAGAAGCTGTTTTTAAAGAGATTTTAACAGCCTCGATCTAAGTTAGTCCATGTCTAGTACTTAAATTTGTGTCACGACCCGATCACTTCGCACGAGAAAAGCCCATGAACTTACCGAGCAGGCAGAGGACAACTCTAACGCTGTCCATGGTCCTGAAGCTGCGTAGCTCCATCGCCAAACGGGTGGGCTTCCTCGGGGAAAATACCGATGTAGGAGTCGAAAAAGTCACGAAAGGAGGATGTGGTGAAGGAGGAGGAGGAGGAGGAGGGGAAGGCACGCGCTCCGCTCAGCTTCGAGGAGTCACGCTCGTATCATTGCGGATGCAGCAAATCCAGGTGTGCGTGATTTAGCATTCGCTCACTTTCGCAGCTTGCCGCGGTCGTTTAGTCGTCAACGGCGACACGTCGTGTTCACTTCAGATGTACGCAGTCCTCTTGAAAAGCAGGACAAAGAAGCTTTTAGAATGTGATACAGCCAGACCACCGGGCAGCTCATGCTCGCCGAATCAGCATAACCGCAGCGTGACTCAGGCTGGAGATTTCGGCAGCGGAGCAAGTCCTGGCTAAGTTGCTGCTGGCGGAGAGCGGCTGAGCTAGTCCCGCAATGCTGTTGTTTCCATATCTGTCCTTACAGCTGAGGTGATGGACTGAATCGCTACACTCCCACCCCCTCCTCCTCCTCCTTTCCTCTCCTCCTCCTCCCCCCTCCTGGCCGCTCGTATGGCTGCAGATGCTGCTCTGTGCGAATGTGGGGCTTTGGATGTGCTCTCTGATGCGGCTCGATAACGTGTGAGCTCAGCCGTGCGGGAGCAAAGCTGCGTCCCGGACAACCCTTCCCCGGCAGCCGCCTCAGAGCTGCCGAGAGCGAGTAGTATGCTGGCAGCAGCGTTTTGTCACGAGACTGATCCCGTTTGGAATGTAAGTTTACCAACGGACACATTCACTGGCGTCCGTCAGCGTCTCTGTAGACAGCTGAAGTACACAGTAGAGCAAGACAAAACAGACGACTTGTCCGAGGAAACCATTAAAGAGGAAGTACACCTTGCATCCAAAGAGACAAATAAACAGACCACTCGAGCAGTTCAGCGTGACCTAAAAACATAAATTACGATATGATCCCTAAAAATGATATCTCAAACATTTATATTATAAACACGGAAAGAAAGCACAACAGCATTTTAATGACTAGAACAGAAATGACAACGTCACACCACATTTTATTGGTAAAGCAATGACATGGCAGTAACCTACAAGAGAATGTCAGGATAGATCGTGGGAACTCGAGTAAACCTTAAACAAGAGCGGTAGCAAAAATATATTCCCTGAGGACGGTATAAGCTTAACTGATGTACAAACTATCAGGGGGCCAGAGCGGGGCGGAGTCATGGCTGGCGGTTTAAGGATGTGAGGTAATAGAGTTTAATGTCACACCTACAGACATGAATGTGTATAGGTTTAAAGTGTTACCCATGTTTTTCATGATTCAAACATGATTGATGGCGTCAATGTACCATAGTCTGAGCTCATGGCGAACTCTAGTTCTTCAAGCCCCGCCCTTGTTTGAGAGGTCTGGTGCCTCCACACACCGTCTTGCCATTACGCACAGTCAGATGGTCGGTCTCGGAGTAGACACTTTCAACTGCAAGTCAAACTCGCACTTCACAGCGCTGATGCTGTCTATGCTCGGCTTGCTTCCGACCTTAGGGTGGTTCGTGCACAGGGGAAACGTCTCTGACCTCGGCATTCCCCGAGCAACAGCCTCGCCAATCCCCCCCTGCGCTTCGCACCCACTGTCCTGCAGTTCTTTGCCGGTCTTTTTTAACTCCGGAAAAGTAAAGCGCCTCAACAGTTTGTTGCCCAGGACAGAGAAGGTCGTTGATGCCGGAGGCGACGGCAGCTCTGCGGGATCCGTGTACCCCTGTGACGTCGGGTTCTTCCACACAGCTTTGAATTTACGCACGGACATCTGCGCGCGCTCCGGAGGCAGCGGGCTAGGGACGTTGGTGGGCAAACTGCAGCGTTTCTGGTAGTAGCTGTCGTCGAATCTCCGAATGCCTGAGTCAAACGTGGTTTTCTTGGCTTTCTCCTTGTCCACTTCATCATGGGTCACTTTCCCCATTATTGGTGTCATCAGGATGCCGAGAGGGCCGGACAAGGTGCCCTGAGAGGAGCTCGCAGGCGCAGAACTTTTTGGCACAGTTTTGAACGGCCTCGGGGAAAACTGAGCAGGAGGCTGGCAGTTTGTCCTTCTGGATAAGGGGGGCAAGTAGGTGGGGTCATCAGCGCAGCACGACTTCTCACCTTGTCGTAATGACGGGGGATTAGCGGATCTCTGAGGAGTTTTTGGGGTCAGGACGCCGGAGAAGAAGAAGCCTTGTGGAGATGTTGGCGAGCCATCGCTTTCCTTCTCATATTCCTCAATTGAATCCATGGATTGCAAGTGATGCTTTAAAATAAGGGATTTCCTCTGACCTGAAGCCATCGTGGAGAGACATGAAGCATCTCTGGGCGCACTTTCGTGCTTGGCGCACACAGGTCGCTTGTGCGAAAAGAGATCTGGAGCTTTCTTCTGAGGCGCGTCCTCCTGTGTGTCAGCGTCTTCCCTGACGCTCACACTGCCAACTCTGTCCAGTGCACCAAAATCATATTCACTCACTTTTTTGGAGAGATTCGTCAGCGCATTCAAGCATTCTGTATGGCCAAGGTACTCGGCCACCTTTACTGCAGAGTTCCCCACTTTGTTTTGCCTGTCTATTTGTAGTCCAAGGCGCTTGAACGCTCTGACTAAAAACTCCACGACCAGAGTGTGTCCCGCCACGACCGCGTACATGAGCGCAGTGTTTCCCCACACGTCCCCCATCTCTGGGTCCGCATTGTTCTGCACCAGAACCTTCACTGCGTCCAGATAGCCTTTCTCGCAAGCGTAACTAAGGGCCGTGCGTCCGCCTTCATCCTTGTGGTTGACGCTTGCGCCTCGCTGCAGAAGAAGAGTTATGAACTTGTATCTCGCCTGGGGGTCTGGTAGAAAAACAGATGAAATAAGTGGGGTCTGGGCACCGTCAGTTTTCGAGTCGACGATTTTGCCATCCAGGGCGTCAAGGATAAACTTGGCCAAGTGAACTTTATCCTTGGACATCGCCTCTAGAAAGATTTGTGTGCCACTTTGAGTTCCCGTCTTATCAGAAAGTTTCAACATTGTACATATGTTGTGTTAACTTAACTTCAAGTCGATAGATGGAGCATTTATAGATGTGGAGCAAGTCTGTTGAAATCCTCTCCCAACCCGATGCCGCTCATCATTGCGCACGCTTTCTCTTCAAGCCTTTTATATGCAGCGCGTCCCCGTTACCGGAGCGACACAGTCACATAATCAGTTTTTGGATGTGGCCAAATGGAAACATTAAAAGCGTTATTATCATGAGCCACTTCACGGAGCGGCTCCGCAGAGGCTTCATTCCAATGAATTATGCAAAGGTTGATTATACACCAAAACACACTGGAGCTTTTCTTTGATGTTGGAAAGAGGGGCACGGGGTCGTTTCAGAGTAGGCTAGTCGTGTTCCAATTCCAAACAGTGTTTTTCAAATGAAAAAGTGTACAAGCCCAAACTGAACACAACTCATCTAAGCTCACAATAAACTCATGTTACTGTCACCTCTAAAAGGTTCTAGCAAAGACTTTTTTTAAAGTTATTTTTGAACTCTTTTAACGTTTCTACTGAGATGATGTGACTCTTTCATAGAAGTGTCATTGGATCTGTTAGTATTACTCCGTGGTTTGGAAACCTACATTTAGCCAATAAAAACAGGCTCGGAAGTCTTGTTAATATGGTCAGCAAGCACTCAGGGGGTGTCATGACGAGCTTTCGGACATTTACAGCAGGCGTGTCCTTAGAAGACCTTACTATATTGGATTGCCAGGAGGACCAACCACCCCAGAGGGAGTCTGAGCTATTGCCCTCAGGCCAGGTTTTCAGGGCTGCAGTTTGTAGGACTAAGTGTCTCCTTCATCCACTGTGCTACTGATATGCTTAATTGAAAATAGCACTCTAGCCAGGGTTGCATTCCTTGCCCAATCTATTTGGTATGAATCCCTATTACCATTAGCCATTACATTGTACATATACATACATACTCATATAGAAAAACATAGGCTACACATATGGACTAGCTTTATGATTTATTGCGTTGATGTCGCTGGTGTTGTCCTTTCGTATTCTGTTGGTACGTGAAGCGTGGCTGCAAATAAAGAGAACCTTGAACCTTATTATGTTCCAGTGTACGCTGAAGTGTTTTCTAAGTACGCTTTCTATAGTCCGTGAAGCAGCTCCGCACAGGCGTCTTTACTATTTACATGCTCAGAGTTTCGAAAAGTAAAAAAATCATGATGTTCAAACTATAAAATGTCACATTCTCTGCAGACTACAGTGCTAATTAATCAAAATGAATAACAATACAACCAAACAATAGTGACAGACTAGCATACCAGGTTTGCATTTGGCAGAGCCTTTTTAACCTACGTCTTTCCTAAATTACACCGTAACGTTTCGAAGTGATTCCCGAAACGTTCTTAGCTAAGTATACCTTCTAAGTCCGGGCCATTCTTAAGTATACCTTCACAGTTTTCAGCTAAAACAAAGGTTTTAGAGCCTAAAACTGTCCTTGGTGTCTAGACGTATGCAATGACTGCGATGTGTGACCAACATATGTGTTACATTACATTTATATTAAATAAAAAGAAAAATACATCGGTATAAATTAATTAGCAGTTATATTGAATCCATTGTGAATACTAATCTATGAGTCACATCTAGCCTACAGCTGTTCTTACTTAGGATTTTTTTTAAATGTTGTCTTGCATATTTCTTGTTGATCTTCTTTCTAATGATCACCTGCGCTCCAATCTGAGTCATGCCCATGAAACTCATCTCACACATGCCCAAGCCTCCGTGAATGACAACAACAATGCCAGAATCATGGAAAGGTTTATCTTAGGGTATTCCTGAGAGATGGTTTGGATAACGCGTAGAAAAGTAAGAAACTTTAGTAAGATAAACCTTTCAAGTCTTTGTAAAACGCAGAGACACCGTGACTGGGAAATACAGCAGTAGATTAGGACACGCTAGAAAGAAAGGGCAGGGCCACCACGTTCGTTTAACACCTGTAGAGTTTATTGGTACACATACTATAAAACAGTATTAAAGTAGCAGGATAACAACAGTTGTTTTTAGTATCGTCATTGCTAGAAGTTCCACAAGTACAATATAAATACAAAACCACCCACAGAACGCGCTGCTGACAAGCTACAGTTAAAACGGTCAAATGAAAAGATACTAATCAAAGCGTTGACATTGTTCTGCAAAAATAATCTTTTTTTTGCAAACTACCAAGCTACATGAAAGTCGCACGACAGAAAACATTCAACTAGTGCAAAAAAAGCCTCTACTTAAACAAATATAGTCTTAAACTACACACTAGATTTAATATATAATATATATGTATATTTATTTATATGTCTTTATATAAATAACCCCTTATTTTGGCATTGTAAAATAATTTAAATGTCCTACCAGACACAGAGTGGCACATTTTGAAAGCAATGAAAAGTTTTAAAAGCACTTCGCTCATCATTTCTGTTCTAGATATGTGGAGCTCAACACCAGGAGGGTGAAGTGTGAATTAGAATAAAAACAAAAAAAATAAAAATAAAAACAAAGCTAGTGGTTGAAGACAACAGACATCCCTGTTGCTGGCATCCCTGTGCTTTCCCAAAGCCCTTGGAAATCATGGAATTCCGCTACAAGATTTGGTCAAATTTACAATTCACATTCCCTCATCCACACTGCCACACAACTACAGCACAGGACTGTAGACTCCAACACTGACAAGGCAGAACAGGGGGTTTTGCCAGCAACCTTTTTGAAAATGTACAGATAAAAGCATCAAGTTGAACTATGTGAGGCCTTGGAGCAGGAAGTAGACAACAGCAGTTATCAGGTCAAAGGTCATAGGTCACTCAGTGAGGTCAGAGGTCACCTCCATAGTGCTTCCTTAGAATTTAGGCTTATCACCTCACACCTCATCAGTAGTATTAGGGAACAGCCTGGACACACAGGCTTCAAGATCAAGCCTCATACAGTGTTCTCCAAATCACACACACCTTCACTGGCCACTGGGGAGACAAACATTCAAACAATCAGACACAGCTTCACTCAGAGAGGCAAACAAACAGAGCAACTGACTGGACTCGCATCCAGATGAGGTCTTCAGCGGTCTCTGCTCAGGGCTCAGGTTAAACCAATCAACAACTCTGGTTTAGGGAGGGACAGGCCAGGGCCAACCCATCTGCTGCCTGCTAACCCTGGGCCACCTGCATTCTCTAACTAACCCATCTGCTAACCCTCGGCCACCTGCATTCTCTAACCAACCCATCTGCTAACCCTGGGCCACCTGCATTCTCTAACTAACCCATCTGCTGCCTGCTAACCCTGGGCCACCTGCATTCTCTAACTAACCCATCTGCTAACCCTCGGCCACCTGCATTCTCTAACCAACCCATCTGCTAACCCTGGGCCACCTGCATTCTCTAACTAATCCATCTGCTAACCCTGGGCCACCTCTAACCAACCAGTGGCAGATCAATAACTGGTTATTGATGATTAACGATTATTTATTAATTTGACTGATTAAGTTAAGACATGCACAGCACAGCCTGAAGGAGGTGCCTGGAGGAGGTGCTGTCCTTTAGTTCACGTGGGCAGCTGCCTGAACTACAGGGGCAAAACCCCCGGGTGGCCACAAGGAGTTCAGCTGTCAATCACAGGCAAAGGAGACTCTCAGTTTTCACAGTACTAAAGCCAGTCGGACAGGAAGGGGAACTGTGTGTGCGTGCGTGTGTGTGCACGTGTGTGCGTGCGTGTGTGTGTGCGTGCACGTGTGTGAGTCTGTGTGACCATTTAATGTTCATGTGTCTCTCCTTGGGTGTGTTGAGCTGTTTACCCCTATAGGACAGGGCTGTGTGTGTGTGTGTGTGTGTGTGTGTGTGTGTGTGTGTGTGTGTGTGTGTGTGACTGCTACAGACTTTACCTCTCAGTGTCTTCAAAAGAGAAAAAACTAAACAAAAGCCAAACCAAAAGAAAGAAACAGAAGATGAGAGAAGATAAGAGAAGAGAAGTGAAGTGAGAGGAAGGCGATGGCCTGCTGTGTGTTGACAAGCCGCAGTGTAAGGACTACATCTCAGCAGAACTGGGCCAGGCCCAGCAGTCCGGTCCGATCCACTCGGGGAGCCTGGGAATCTTTACATTCTTATCAGATGGATAACACCTAGTGCTCTGCTACATAGTTTTAGAAAAATCCTGTTTTTTCTTTTCTTTTTCTTTTTTTGGAACAGCCTACCACATGTAAAGCGCTCATGACAGAAAACTCCACTCTTGTGTAGCGTATTATTTTCAGATATTGTGCTGACTTAAAACAAACTATATCTTTTACATTTTTTCCTTTATATATATATTCATATATATAAATGTTCATATATAATCCTCTCCGCCAGCCAGCTGATCTGCTGCTATTTGCTCTTCATCTAGTACCATAGAGAGAAAAGTGTCAAAAGCCATAGATGGTTTCGAAAGAACACTTTGGGTCTCGACTGGGTTCTGTTCTGAGACCAGTGTGGGTTCTGACACCAGTGCCTGCGCGGCCGGACATGTGAGGCAGGGTCTAGGGGCGGAGGTAGGGGCTTGTGAGGCAGAGGCCATGGCACTGGTAGAAAATGCTGATGGGGTTCCGTGGGCCGTTGCCATGGCGATGTGTGAGGTGCAACAAGGACACTGGGAGGTGGGGAGGTGGGTTTTAGAAGACAGGGGTGTGGGGGGCGCCAACGTGAGTTGGGGGTGGCAGAATATTTGAGAGAGTAGAGAGGAGGACAGAGCACTAAGGAGAGGACAGGAGACCCTACCAGAGAGAAGAGAAGAGGAGGAGGAGAGGGGAGGATGAGAGGAGGAGGAGGAGAGGAGAGGATGAGAGGAGAGGATGAGAGGAAAAAGAGAGGTGAGGAGAGGAAGAGGAGAGGAGGACAGAGGAGCTGAGTGGAGAGAGGAGGGGTGGGAAGCAGGAAGAATATAGGAAGGAGAAGGAGTGGATAGAGTATGGAAGAAGACGAGAGGAGAGGAGCCGGAAGAAAGGAAGAAGACTGACAAGAGGAGAGGAGAGTGGCGAAAGGGAGAAAAGGAGAGGAGAAAAGAGAAGCTGGAGGAGAAAAGAGAAGGAAAGGGATGAGAATGGAGTGTGTGTGTGTGAAAAGCTGCTGTGTGGAACAGAAGTGTGTGTGTGCAAGGGGCGTAGAGAAGGGGCCTGCATTGAGGCTGGCACTAGAGGGTGCACTGGGGCAGGGGGGCAGTGGGACAGGGGGGGCAGTGGGCGGGGGGTAGTGGGGCGGGGGGTAGGGGGGCGTTGAGGGGCAGTGGCCGCAGGCGTGGAGGGTTGGTGAGCTCAGGGTCAGAGGTCAAGTGAGCGGAGCCGAGCTCACACCACCGTGGCTGGTCTGCGGTCCATCTCCGCCTCCAACTTCACCATCTGCTGAATGTCCTTGGCCTGGAATACACAGACACACACACACACACACACATACACGTGCACGCATGTCAGTTTAGCGCTCCCATATACAGACAGACACACAAACCAATCCAACACCAATACGTTATCACACACTCTCAAAAACACACTCATAAGAACATACAAACTAAGACACAAATTAACAAACACAGACCTTACACTGACAAACCTACACCCACACCCACACACACTCACACACACACACACACACACACACACACACACACACACACACACACACACACACACACACACAAACACACACACACACAAACAAACTTTATTCCCACAACAGTGCACACATACAGACACACTCTCAATCTCTCTCTCTCTCTTAAACAAACACGGACATAAAAACACACACACCATTTACACAAACACAACTAAAGCCTATCTCCTCCCTGGTCCGGCTGGTAGGACCTGAGGAAGAGGAGGGATGAGAGGATGGACAGAACAGAAAGGATGAGGGGAGCGAGGGACCAGAGGAGGAGGTGCGGATGAATGAGCCTACCTTGAGTCTGTGAGTCTGCATGATGTGATTTCAAAAGCTGCTCAAAACAAACAAACAAACAAACAAACAAACACACACACACACACACACACACAAACAAAAGCAAAATCAAACAAAAGAAAGATAAAATGACAACAGAATAAAATAATCATATTAACATGGATTGTCACAGTGGTTCAACATGGAGACCGTGAGGAACAGTGAAGTAAAGTAAATGACAACAGTAAACAGTAAACACTAACAGTAAACGACTGAAAAGGCCGTGGTGAGAGGAGCCGTTTCTAGGGAAACACAGCAGGCTCTCACAGGACACTGGTGAGGGCGGGGACATGGAAATGGAGCAGAAATGATAGTGTGTGTGTGTGTGTGTGTGTGTGCGCACTGCTTTAAAAGTATGTGTGTGTGTGTGCGTGCGTGCACTGTTTTAAATGTATGTATGTGTGTGTGTGTGCACGTGCACTACTTTAAATGTGTGTGTGTTTGTGTGTGTGTGTGTGTGTGCATGTGCATGCTTGCATGCACTGCTTTAAATGTGTTTGTGTTTGTGTGTGTGTGTGTGTGCGTGTGCATGCATTGCTTTACCTGTGTTTGTTTATATACATGTATGTGTCATTTTCATGTATTTGTTTTTGGGTGGAAGAGTTTGGGAGTGACTATGAAAGTGTGTGTATGCGTTATGTTGATATGTTTCAGTATAGGTAGGTAGGTCTGTGTGTGTGTATGCGTTATGTTGATATGTTTCAGTATAGGTAGGTAGGTCTGTGTGTGTATGCGTTATGTTGATATGTTTCAGTGTGTCTGCGTCTGCGTCTGCGTCTGTGTGTGTACCTGCTCTGTGAATTTCTCCAGTTTGTCTCGCTGCTCGCGCTGGTTCTTCTCTAGCACTTCCAGCTCTCTAGACTGCTTCATGCCCAGCTGTGAACACACACACACACACACACACACACACACACACACACACACACACACACACACACACACACACACACACACACACAGGGTTTTACACATATGCCAAATGGCAGCTAAAGAGGTTAAAATGAAATACAGTGATTAGTTACATATCTACAGGTAGAAAGATACAAATAATTGGTTTCCTTTCAGTGCCAGCTGCAAATACGCTTCACTTGAAATATTCAAATGAATTCAAATATTCATTGATGTACTCCATGACTAGCATTTAATATTTTTTTAGTTTGCAAATAAAGGAGGTATTTCCTTCAGATTCAGGTAAAGCCAGCTAGATAATTAAAATGTGAGCACTGCTGTGCATGCATATATAAACACACACACACACACGCACACACACACACTCACACCTCCCCATATACAAATAAAAACACATTTAATGAAACACTCACACACTTCCCCTTATGTATAATATACGTTACATACGTAACTAAATTAAACACAACCTTGACACACACACACCTCGTCATACACACACACACACACATATATATATATTGAATAAAAGACAAACCCGTTTTCTCTCCTCCAGGAATTTCTTGGTGTTGCTGCTGTTGAGTTCCCTCACTCTCCTGTCAGACGAAAAAACACACACAAGAACGCATCACAACCACAGTAAAGATACACACACACACACACACACACACATCACAACCAGAGCAGAGATACACACACACACACACACACTCCAGAAACACACACAACCGGATAGTCCTCCAGGTTAGCTGGCGCTATCCCAGCACGCACCTCTCCCTCTCGGCCTTGTTCTTAATGGTCTTGTCTTGACTGATGGCCTTGCTGTTCTCCATGGAGGTCTTGGCCTGGTTGGCTCTCATCTCTTTGCTCTGCCTATGGGAGAGACACCAAAGTCAAGTCACACCACGTACCGCACATCTACACAGAAGATTCTAGAGTCTATCTATTGATTCTATGATTCTATCGTTCCTGTGTCATTAGAGAAAAGACTGAGAGCTGCCGGTGACCTGATGAAGTGCTTCAGTGGCAACTATAAGACGAGCACTGAATAAACAAACAAGGACTCCAAGCCGCAGTCCACTCTTGACCACGAGAAACATCAAAGGTCGACTAGAATATGCCAGGAGGAATTTGGACAGGACTGCAGAGTTTTGGGAGGTGGTTCTGTGGACTGATGAAACTAAACTGGACATCTTTGGACACATGGACCAGGACAATGGTATGTCTGGTGTGAGAAAGGCCAGGCTTATGACCATAAGAATACCATCCCCACGGTCAAGCATGGAGGTGGGTCATTGATGATGTGGGGATGTTTTTCTGCTGCAGGAATTGCCAATCTTGACCATGTTCCTGGCATCATGGATTCCCAGAAATAACAGGCCTTTTTAAGCAAGGCAACCTGGCTCTGTCCACTCACCTTCCTCATCTCTTTTACCCCATCCTAAAAATTACATTGAACTCCAGACCATGTCTGAGTGAAGTGTGTGTATGTGCTTGAGAGAGAGAGAGAGAGAGAGACAGAGAGCATGTATTTTGTGTGTGTGTGTGTGTGTGTGTGAGTGTGCGTGTACGTTTGCGTGCGTAAAGAAATCTTGCTGGCTGCTCTTTGAGTGACACATCCACATGTATGCCGACAATGTGCGCACTTCATCGGCTTGTGTGTGTGTGTGTGTGTGCGTGCGTGCGTGCGTGTGTGTGTGATTGTTAGCGCTCACACACATGGGCTCAAATGTGTGTCTTAATAGGTTGTGATATAATAATGACTGCATAACTAGCCCCAACAATGACAAGGCTTGAAACAGCCTTGAACCATCTCTGTGCTTTGTGTTGTGCTTCATCTCTCTGTGTGTGTGTGTGTGTGTGTGTGTGTGTGTGTGTGTGTGTGTGTGTGCGCGTGTGTTGAAGATTTCTATTTGTGTGGTTACATAATTATTTGTGCATTATTTTTACAAGTACACACACTCATGATATAGATCTATATTCATACTGACCAGAAATACATTCAATATTTCTATAAATTCTACACACTAATACTTTATATTGTATCAATGTTACACACCCATGTACAGGCACTCAGTATGCTTAGAGGTAAATACTATATTCATCTCTGGTAGGAGAGGACAAAAGGTTCAGCCACACATATGGGAAACTTAGTCCCAGTTTAAATGAAGTGTCCTTAACACAGCTTACATAAGCATTATTGATTAATGTAATTTTAATATCACAGTGTATATAAGTAAGTAATCACTATACCTCTCATGTAAACTAACACTGCACCAATCTGGGACATCGACCCCTTACAAACATTACATCTAATCATGTATCGTCATATACAATGGGGCTGATGCATACATCGTACTTACATTTAATCATGTATCGTCATATACAATGGGGCTGATGCATACATCATACTTACATTTAATCATGTATCGTCATATACAATGGGGCTGACGACTCTCCTCTGACCTTTTACCTGGTACCTAATGCTTGCTATCTGGGATGTTCATGCAGAGAAAACAGCTAGGGATACGTGTGTGTGTGTGTGTGTGTGTGTGTGTGTGTAAACAGGGGGAGGACATCATCTTCAGTGTGAGTGTATGAAGGAAGCAGCCAGGAACGTACAGAGAGAGTGTGTGTGTGTGTGTGTGTGTGTGTGTTAGAGAGGGGAGAACAGGACTGGAGGACATTCTTAGAACACTGTGCTGATGTTCTGGAGAGGAATGAAGGTGAGTAGAGATGGCGCTTCGAGCTGGAGGACAGCAGCTCCTATGGGAGCACGCGTGTGTGCGTGTGCGTGCGCGTGTGTGTGTGAGTGTGTGTGTGTGAGTGTGTGTGTGTGACTGTGTGTGTGTGTGTGTGTGTGTGTGTGTGTGTAAACTCACCGGTCATGTACTAGTTTGAGCTGTACAGCCTGCTGCTCCTGTATTCCTGTCAGTAGTTTGCCCAGGTGGTCGCACTGCTGGGTGACGTGCTGGTCCTTCAGCCCCTGCTCCTCAGTGCTCTGGGAGGCCAGCAGCTCAGAGAACTCCTTAGTGTGCTGTGCAGTGATCTCCTTCACCTGGGGAGCACACACACACACGCACATAGATTACACAGACAAACACACGCACACACACAGATTACACACACATCACACACACAGACACATTACACACACATCACACACACAGATAACACACTTACACGCACACAGATCCCACACACACACACACACACACAGATTACACACATCACACACACGCACATCTCACACACACACACACACACACACAGATTACACACACATCACACACACAGACACATTAGACACACATCACACACTCAGATAGCACACTTATACGCACACAGATCCCCCCCCCCCCCCCCCCACACACCCACAAGCTCCCATTCTTATTTCCATTATTTTTATTCTATATTCTGGATACTCTGCAGGCTCATATTCAGGTTATTTTATGAAACTGTTTGCTTTAACCTTACTGCAGGTTTACTAACTCATTAACACAATCAATCACTTCTAGAGACTTGGGAGTTTGGGGTCCAGAAAATAATAAAGGTGATATGAGTGTTCTACCTTCGCTTTGTGGTCTGTGGTGAGGGCCTGGACCTTGGCTTCCGTCTCCTTCTTCAGATCCATGCAGTTGTTCTCCCTAATGTGGGGGGGGGGGGGGGGGCAGAGACTGTTAATAACACATTTATAAACATGTATGCAGCAGTTGTTGGTGTGTTTATAACTAGTCTGTACCCCTTCTTCTTGATAGCTTTCTCCAGCAGCTTCTCCAGAGTGAACTTCTCTTTGTCGTGCTGCGCCATCATCTTGTCCATCTGGACGCAGTGGGATTTCTGCATGGCGTTGTGGTCCTGCATACACACACATAAACAAACAGACAAACAAACAAACAAAGGCCATAAACAAACAGCTGGCCGTTAGTGTGTGTGGGTGTGTGTGTGTGTGTGTGTGTGTGTGTGTGTGTGTGTGTGTGTGTGTGAGAGAGAGGGGTTGAAGTGTTTGGCAGAGAGGCCATGAGGACACTGCTAATAGGATCTCAGACAAGGAGCCTCTCACTGAGAAACAAACAAGAGAGAGAAAAAAATGGAGGGAGAGAGAGAGAGAGATAGATAGAGAGAGTGAAGGAAGGATAAAGAAATGAGAGAAACAGACACAGCAAGGAAGGACAGTAATTGAAAGAGGGGAAAAACCGAGCTGAAAAGAGAAACAGTATAATAGTGACACATGTAAACAGACGGAGTGAGAGGTGAGAGAGAGAGGGAGAGAAAAAGGAAGAGGGGGACAAAGAAAGACAGAGATAGAGAGAGAGAGAGAGGGAGGGAGGGAGGGAGTGAGAGAGAGAGAGAGGGGAATAGTGAGACAGGAGAAGAGCAGAGGGGCTTGAAAGGAGAGGGAAAAAGAGGAAGGGAGACAGAGGGATAGAGAGAGGAGAGAGAGAGAGAGAGAAAGAGAAAGAGAGAGAGAGACCTATTTGACCCTGATCACAGACAAAAATCTGAGAACCACGTTGACAAAGTACAGACTCAGTGAACACAGCCTGGCCATAGAGGTGTGTAGGCACAGACAAACCTGGCTGCCCAAGGAAAACAGACTGTGCCCCCATTGCGAACAAGGAACAGTAGAGACAGAGCTGCACTTCCTGACACAGTGCACACAAAATTATTTAAAAAAGATTGGTGAGGTCCTCCCTGAGTTCCTGCTTGCGAGCAGTGAGGAGAGGCTTTTATACCTCACCGGAGAAAATGAGGAATGCCTTGTCCTCGCTGCACAATATGTCTCTTCCTGCCATAAACGGAGGGAGAGCCCATAAATGAATTAAATTCATGTATGTTCATGTCTGTTGTTGTTGTTGTTGTTAATCCCCTGATAATTATTATGTATTTGTATTATTGTTCCCACTTCTCCCTTTCCCCTTCTGATGTACCATGTGTAAAGATATATGTATTGTTTATGTAATCACTTATATATGTAATCACTTTTATATATCCAACCCAAATGCTTTGGCAATACTCTACAACATTATGGTCATGTCAATAAAGCTTCTTTTGAATTTGAATTTGAGAGAGGAAAAAGGGAAAGGAAGGGAGACAGAGGGATAGAGAGAGGAGAGAGAGAGAGAGAAAGAGAGAGAGAGAGGAGAAAGGGAAAGGAATAGTGAGACAGGAGAAGGGCAGAGGGTCTCAGTGATGCTAATGATCTTCAAACAGGTGGTTACAACATCAAAGAGCCAGGGGAGAGGAGAGGGGCTTGAAAGGACAGGAAGAAAGAGGGAGGGAGAGAGAAATAGAGAGAGAAGGATAGAGAGAGTGATAGATAGAGAGAAAGAGTGGGAGAGAGAGGGATAGAGAGAGGAAAGAGAAAGACGGAGAGGGAGGGATAGAGAGAGAGTGAGAGAGAGAGAGAGGAAGATATGAAGAGAGGGAGTGAGAGAGACAGAGAGGGAGGGATAGAGAGAGATAGAGGGAGAGAGAGAGGTAGAGGGAGAGAGGGAGGGATAGAGAGAGGGAGAGAAAGAGAGAGAGAGTAGAGGAGAGCTCAGACTAGCCTTGGCGTGTTTCTTCTTTAGTGCGCTCAGCTCCTTCTGCTGTTTCTTCATGAGCTTCAGGTACGTCTGCAGAGACACACAGTCAGTATGGACACAGTCAAGAGTGGACACAGTCAGTATGGACACAGTCAAGAGTGGACACACTCAGTATGGACACAGTCAGTATGGACACAGTCAAGAGTGGACACACTCAGTATGGACACACTCAGTATGGACAGTCAGTATGGACAGTCAGTATGGACACAGTCAGACAAACAGTGGACAAACACAAAATACTGATTACATTACTGATTACATTACTGAGATATGATAGTTGACATGTGGTAACACTGAAAAGTAAATATATGAAATAATTTGGTCTATCAAAATATACCAAATATCAAAATATATTAAATCATTCCAGTGTGTATTTGCTGGTTAGGGTCAGAGGTTGTGTGTGTGTGTGTGTGTGTGTGTGTGTGTGTGTGTGTGTGTGTGTATGTTTGTATTTTACCTTCATCTGTTTGAGGTCATCAATGCTGATTTGCGGCACAGATCCTGAGGCATCTAAGGGATCAAACACACACACACACACACACACACACACTCATTATTCTCACACAAACAAAAACACTCACACTCTGCAAACACATGGATTCACACTGTGCACATGTTCAATGAAGGCAGACCAGATTGACAGCACTGACATGTTTGAACCCCTCTTGACCACAGTGGCATTGTTGGACAGCACCGTGTTGGAACCATGTTTAAAGCTCTAAATGGCCTGGCTCCAAATTACCTGAAAAAAATGAATTACTGCCCACCAAGACCCCTTTGTTCCCAGAGTGCAGTTCTTCCTGTAATTCTAAGACGACAAAAAGCACAATAGGAGGCAGAGCCTTTTGCTATCGAGCCCGCCTCCTGTGGAATAATCTTCCTGTCTCCATCCGAGAGGGGGACACCCTTACCATCTTTAAGACTAGACACTAACATTCCTTAGGAATAATGCATCAAGATCCTATAGTTAGGAATAATGCATCAAGATCCGGCACTTGATGCAACATACTTTCCATACTCCCTACCAGGCAAGCTCACTTTCTACTTCTTCTTCTCTCTCCATATATTGTGCTGTGTTGTTGACACTGATGAAGAGGCTGTATTTCTTGCCGTTCTAATTGGGTGTTTAAGGTGACCAGGGTTTGTATCCAGTTCTTGCCTTTACTTTGGATTCTCTCCTTTTTCTACCTCTCTACCCAGCTGGCCCCAAGCAGATGGGTCCCCCATGATGAGCTGGGTTCTGGCCCTGGGCTCTGCAAATTGCCTTGAGACATTTTCAATTGTTATTGGTGCTATGTAAATAAATCAAACTGAATTGAACTCCAGACCATGTCTGCGATGGGGTGAGGTGTGTGAATGTGTGTGTGTGTGTGTGTGTGTGTGTGTGTGTGAGAGAGAGTGAGACAGAGAGCATGTGTTTGTGTCTGTGCGTATGTGTGTAATAGAGAGAGTGAGACAGAGAGCATGTGTTTGTGTGTGTGTTTGTGTGTGTGTGAGATAGAGAATGAGACAGAGAGCACGTGTTTGTGTGTGTGTATGTGTGTGTGTGTGTGTGATAGAGAGAGAGTGAGACAGAGAGCATGTGTTTGTGTGTGTGTATATGCGTGTGTGTGTGTGTGAGTGGTAACCTTTCTTGGTCTTGGGTTAGTTGTTGACGGCTGTGTTGGATCACTGGGCCATATCTGAACTGGCCTGCGGAGTGTGTGTGTGTGTGTTTATGCGTGTGTGTATGTCTATGCACGTGTGTGTGTGTGTGTGTGTGTGTGTGTGTATTCTAACCTTTCTTGGCCTCGTTGGCGTTGTTGACCGCTGCGTTGGAGCTCTGGCCTGTGTCGGAGCTGGTCTGCGGTGTGACACTGGCCTTCACTTGGCTCTGTTTGCCTTTCTTCTCGTTCTTGGAGCCCTCGTTTGGAACGTCCGCAATATCACTCTATCGCAGAGAAAGACAGAGAGTGAGGAGGGGGGGTATCGGAAAGAGTCAGAGTGTGTGTGTGTGTGTGTGTGTGTGTGTGGTGGGGGTGGGGTGGTAGACAGACTGTATAGTGACTTACCGTTTCAATACCCAGAGCCCTCATCTGGTCTGCTCTCTTCTCTGCTATTGTCAGGAACTTCTTTGGATCAGACAGAGCATCCACAATGGCTGAAAGAGGAACAAGCATCCATCATTATCATCATTAGCATCACCATCAACGCTATCATCATCATCACCACCATCAACACTATCATCATCATTACCATCAACGCTATCATCATCATCACCACCATCAACACTATCATCATCATCACCATCACAACCATCATTATCATCATCATCATCATCACCATCAACGCTATCATCATCATAATAAGTGCATACTCCTTCTCATATCATCTCTTTCTTAACCCAGTAAGTGCATACTCCTTCTCATGCTGTCATACAGACTAGTATACATACACACACCTCACTAACTCCCTTAGACAGAAAAGGCCAGTTGCAAAAGTAACCCAGTTCCAGTCCCTTACTGCTGGGAGTGTTCTCTACTCGTCTATGGCAGATTCCACATGACTGTTTCTAGAAGGTTCTTTCTGCACTGAGAGAGAGCTGGTGGCTACTGACGTTACTGCACAGGTGAGCTACTCTAGGAATATTAACAGACTTGCTGAGCTTCTGGCTGGTGTTGCAGCATTAGAGACACCTCCTGTCCGGACGCTCGAGGGGTTTCGAGTTTTTCCTGGCAGCTGTGCTCAGTGCAGTGGCCAATGGAGGGAAATACAGTCAGCGCAGATTAGATCAGCTCTGCTTCTGTACTGCAGCAGTTTCCAAACATCATTACCCTCCAGGTGCAACAATCTGACTACAGCCTGCGAGCAGTCCAAACAGAGAGTTTCCCCTCCATTCTCTCTCCCTCCCTCCCTCCCTCTCTCTCTTCTCTGCCCCCCCCGCCTCTCTTGTTCTCTCTTTAGCAACCCCCCCCACTTGAGTCTCTCAGCAATGGTCCGTACCAACATAATGCCTCATAGTTCCCTCCATAATACACCCCCCCCCCCCCACCACCACAGCCGCCGGGTAAAAGCCTGAGAAGGTTTGAGCATCCTCCTTTATAACCAT
>NC_045166.1:14730113-14735113 GCF_900700415.2 Clupea harengus
ACAGAACCAAGAGGAACTGAAGCTACTGGAAAGATTTAGAACCCCAACATGAGCCTGTTGGACTGAGGGTTTTGTTGCCAAGGTAACTGGTAGGTTGCTGGTTTACCTGGACGCTGCAGGTGGCGGCTATGACCCCGTCCACTGGTGTTTCCGAGAAGGGGTCAAACATACGGTCGGCGCGACGCATGAAGTCCGGCTTCAGCAAGTACCTACAGGAGCCCGGGAGGGACAAACACAACACACAAACAAACATAAACAGTGGAATGAGGGGAGCACAGGTAAACGTGTGTGTGTGTGTCTGTGTACAACTTTTATTAGTAGTATTTGTAACACTCATACTTATTACAAAGTCTATTACAATGTTGCCCTTTAGAATTGTATTTACTGTGAATTGGTGTGTGTGTGTGTTTGTGTGTGTGTGCGTGTGCGTGTGTGTGTAATGAGTGAGTGAAAGAGAGGGCACATACATGAAGGTGTGTGTGTGTGTGCGAAACACGTTTCAATCTCCAATGTGTGCGGCCAAGCGTATTTGCTGAGCTGTGCTAATGCAAGAGTGTGTGTGTGTGTGTGTGTGTGTGTGTGTGTGTGTGTGTGTGTGTATGTGAGAGAGGGGGAAGAGTGTGTGCTGTGCAGGAGTCGTGTAATGGGAAATGCAACGGCCATCCATCTTCTGCTTGACAATTAATACGAGAAATAATTACCACCTGCCACACACACAGACTTACTTACTTGCATAAGCTCGCGCACGCACACACACACACGCATTTTAACACCTTGACACATATACATCCTTGCAAAATTAACCCTACTTACAAAATAACCCATTCATGCAAAGCTACACACACACACACACACACACACACAGCCCCTTTCGGCAACAATATTTTCATCCAGCAGAACGTGCAGGTACAGATACATACATTATAACTAAAAACATACTCCCAGAAACACACACACACACACAGCCCTGAGGCAGAGTTGGATGCTGTATCTAATGATGTAGAGGCATCGTCTTCAAATGAGTCTTCTAAGAGACTCACATTATGACACATGGCTCTTACACCACAATGAGGGCACCCTCTAACCTTAAGGCTGTGTGTGTGTGTGTGTGTCTGTGTGTGTGTGTGTGTGTGTTTGATAACGTAGCCCACTGTCTGTGTGAGTGTCTGCATGTTTGAGTGTGTGTGTGTGAGCAAGAAAGGGAGTGCATGTGATAAAGTGTGTGTGCCTGCGCAAGAAAGACAGTGTCTTTGAGTGTGTGTGTGTGTGTGTGTGTGGTCTTGAGGTTTAGCCGATTCTGGGTTGTTCTCGCTAAGCGCTAATGTGGACAGTGATTATTAGACGTTGCCCGTGGCGACAGCTAATGGAATGTGACACGGTTTAATTGATGAGGGGTGGGGGGGGGGGGGGAGGGGGTTGGGGAGGGCAGTCAGAGAGGATTATGGGACATAAGCACTCACCCACACGCGCCGTTGTACTCAAACTTCCCCTGATTCAACTGCATGGACAGATCTGAGAGAGAGAGAGAGCAGGAGAAAGGAAGATGGAGAGAGAGAGGGGAATGGATTGAGAGAGAGAGATAGGGGGGAGGAGAGAAGAGGAGGACAATAAGAGAAAAAATAAGTAGAAAATAGAAAGGGAAACTGAAAATCCACAAAATAACAACCAATAGAATATGTATATCTATGTGTTACTGTGTCTTGCTTGTGCCTTCCCAACCCTAGGAAAGACACCCTCGAATACCAGACTCAACCAACAGGGGGAGACACCGAGAGCCTAGAGAGGGAATTATGGGAAGACCTTTCAGTGCTAAATCACTAAATAGGCATAAGCGTGTGTGTGTGTGTGTGTGTGTGTATGTGTGTGTATATGTGTGTGTGTGTGTGTATGATGGAGGGTTCTCTAAAACTAGAGCAGCAGAGCTGAGCGGAGGAATAACCATGGAAACAGAGCTCTTTGGTTTGTTGTGTTTTAGGGAGAGTCCTGTAATGTAATTTGTGTGTGTGTGTGTGTGTGTGTGTGTGTGTTTGTTTCTGTGTGGTCTTTTGTTTCTGGTGTTTAAGGGACTCTTCTGCAGTCATACTGATGAACACAAACACTTGCTTCCTCTATCACAGTGTTGTACTCCTGGGGCCCGTTCGTCGTAGGGTTGAAGCTAAGTTAATCAATTGGCCTTTTAGCCCGTTAAGATTAGCGAACTGATTGAGAACAGCAAATATCGGTTCGTTAACGGCTGATCCGCATCTAAATCATGTGGTTAATTTCAACCAGGCTAAACTTATCAAGGCATTTGCGCGTGCACGTCCTACTTCAAAAGGCAGGAAAGGTCGATCACCAAAACAATGATTTTCTAACGGTATAATGGTTCTAAACTCAAAGAAAAGGGCTCTTTTTTTCTCCGCTGGCAAGCAGGAGATGAACATGAACGCTTATGAAGAATACAAGACCCTAATCATGGCAAAATTCAACACCGCCACCGCTGTGAGAGCAGGGTGTGTTGGGATGTTTATAGGGTGATATCTATGTACGGATACCTGACGGCAAGTGTGAACTGGTATAGAGGATTCTTCTACCGGTTTGAAACTGCATGGTTGCTAGTTCGAATCCCTTCACCTCCTTCCTCGGTGTAGTTTTACATTTCCTTGTAAGTCGCTTTGAATAAAAGCGTCTGTTCAATGACTAAATGTAAATGTATTAATAACAAATGCAATAAATTGAAGCAGTGAAAATAAATTGTCTGTATTTCTCTCTATTCTTATCATGAGTCCACCTTAATCATTTTTTTACAATAATGATATGCTATGGTGTACTAATAACACTCATATAATTAGGAGTGCTTTGTTCTTTGCATCACCGACACTACAAAAATGTACCACTCGCAAAAAAGCGCAAGACAGTCAATGTTCGACTGTGGTGTTTGCAATAAATGACTCGAGAAGGTCTGCCTCCGGCTTCGTGGCTACGGCCGAACACCACCCGTGAGAATATCCCTTACCTACCCCACTCTCACTCGTACTATATTGCTTAATTATTCCTTGTCGGCTGAATCGGTAGCACTCATACAAGAACTCATCATGATGGAATACGCTAATCTAGCTATCAGTCTATGGTCAATGGGATCCCTCCTTTTTCCGGGGGTGTGTCAAGCTTATCCAGCTACACTTAAGTTAGCCTGCGCTGGAGCAGGTTAGTGCTAATTGATATGTTACTATGGTGATTTATCGAAAGTTGCTTCCACGAACCAAAAAGAGGGGCGTTTTTTATCTTAGCCTGAAAATTTGCTCGCTAAACCGCTTAGCGAGCTACGACGAATAAATGGTGTTTGAGTGTGTTTGTTTGTGTGTATGTGCGTGCGCTTGCGAGCAAGCGAGCATGTGTCTGTGTGACTCAGTATATATCTCCCTGTAGACATCAAGATACAGTACATATACTATAATGTGTGTGAAGTGAGTGAGTATGTATGTTTGTGTGTGTGTGTGTGTGTGTGAGCGTGTGTGTGTATATGGACGTTATTCATTTGTAATAGTTTTCAGTATATATCTGCCTGTATACATCTAGACACATATACTATAATGTGTGTGTGTGTGTGTATGTAAGTGAGTGAGTATGTATGTGTGTGTGTGTGTGTGTGTGTGTGTGTGTGTGTGTATGTAAGTGAGTGAGTATGTATGTGTGTGTGTGTGTGTGTGTGTGTGAAGAATGTAGAACAGAATGTTCAGAGCTGTAATGTTTCGGGCTGTGTGTGTGTGTATGTATGGTTGTGAATATTTATTCATTTGTAACAGTATTCAGTATACATCTGCCTGTATACATCTAAATACATATACTATAATGTGTGTGTGTGTGTATGTAAGTGAGTGAGTATGTATGTGTGTGTGTGTGTGTGTGTGTGTGTGTGTGTGTGTGTGTGTGTGTGTGTGTGTGTGTGTGTGTGTGTGTGTATGTAAGTGAGTGAGTATGTATGTGTGTGTGTGTGTGTGTGTGTGTGTGTGTGTGTGTGTGTGTATGTAAGTGAGTGAGTATGTATGTGTGTGTGTGTGTGTGTGTGTGTGAGGAATGTAGAACAGAATGTTCAGAGCTGTAATGTTTCGGGCTCTCTGCTTACTTCCTGATAGAGGGCAACGGACTAGGCAGATGCATGATGGGAAATGCTGCAGTGCTGCTGTGTGTGTGTGTGTGTGTTTGTGAGTGTGGAGAGGTGATCCTCAGCTGTGGAACTGGGGTAGATGTACTAAGATGAACAGAGAACTGTGTATATATATATGTGTGTGTGTGTGTGTGTGTGTGTGTGTGTGTGTGTGTGTGTGTGCCTCAGTGGGGTATTAGAGGCTACTGCCCCATATCCTCTCATCTCTCTCTTTTTCTCTCTTCACCTTTTATTCCCTCCATTCCTTTCTCTCTCTCTCTGCGTCCCTCTGCGTCCATCTGTTTTTGGACCAATCCCCACTAGCCATGTCCCCCATCACTTTCTCCCTTACCCCTGATCTCTCTCTTTCCCCACCTCTCTCTCTCTCTCTCTGTCCCTCTACCTCTCTCTCTCTCTCTGTCCCTCTACCTCTCTCTCTGTCCTTCTACCGCTCTCTCTCTCTCTGTCCCTCTACCTCTCTCTCTGTCCCTCTACCTCTCTCTCTCTGCCCACCTCTCTCTCTCTCTCTCTCTCTCCCTCTCTCTCTCTTTCTTTCTCCTGCTGATGTAGCATTTGCCAACTCTGTAGGAGCCATATGTTCAGAGACGACTGCCGCCAGCCATGGCACTGCATCTGTTGGAGTGTGTGTGTGTGTGTGTGTTCATGTTTATGTGGGTGAGAAAGGGTGTGTGTTTGCATATGAGTACAAGCATGAGTATTTAAGTCTGTGTTCATGTGAGTGAGGAAGAATAGCTACATATGTGTGTGTGAGTGTGTGTGTGAGTGTGTGTGTAACCGTGTGTGTGTGTGTGTGTACAAGAGTAGTTTGATCTTAATGACATGCGACTGCCCCAAACACTGCCCTTGGCCAACT
>NC_045166.1:14737613-14742613 GCF_900700415.2 Clupea harengus
AGGAACACTATTGAACGCTACTGCATTCAGTCAGGACGCATGTGCTGATTACCAGGGGCTACACACACATATGCATGTACGGGGCATCAGGGCCACGCACCACACACACACACACACACACACACACACACACACACACACACACACCACACCACACACACACACACACACACACACACACACACACCACACCACACACACACACCTTCTGCCGAGTCGAAGCTCTGGAACTTGACGGGCTGGGCGTAGTTGACCATGGAGGAGAGGAAGGGGTGGATGTTGGTGGTGGCCCCCACGTATGTGTAATTGGCAATGAAGGCCTGCTCGGCCTGCTCGACCTGCTCGTCATCCTCAGCCCCCTCCTGTTGGGAGTGAGAGGGGTCAGAGATCAGCAGTGAGACAGACACACACACACACACACACACACACGCGCGCGCACACGCACACGCACACGCACACGCACAACGAGCACAAATGCACACACACACACATGTACACTCTCTCTCATTCTCACGCACAAACATACACACTCACAGACACACAATACTGTCGGTGTTAGAGTGTGTATGTCAGCCTGATTCGTCTATTCCACCTTGTTGTCACCTGTATTGATATGTGTGTGTGTGTGTGTGTGTGTGTGTGTGTGTGTGGGGTTTGTGAGACTTCTGTTCATCACCTTCTTGTTGTTGTCGGGTTCTGATGCCTCCGACAAGTCTGTTGCGTCCGTCGCCTCGGAAACCTCTGTGACCTCATCGTCTGGTACCTGTCGTAAGTCAGGTCAAGAGTAATGTACCCAAACATTTCCAATGTCTCATCCACAATGTTTGTGTGTGTTCAATATAGGTGTGTCTAGTGCCTGTGTGTGTTTGTGTGTTTGTGTATATATATGTGTGTGTGTGTGTGTGTGTGTGTGAGTGTGTGTGTGTGTGCGCATGTGTATGTGTGTGTGTGTGTGAGTTTGTATGTGTGTATGTACGTATATGTATTTAAGGCTGTGTGTATGTATGTGTATATAAGTGTGTGTGTGTGTATGTATGTGTATGTAAGTGTGTGTGTGTGTATAAGTGTGTGTGTGTGTACCTTCTTGATGCTGTTCTCCTGTGTGTTTTTCTCACTGGGCTCCTCTGATGAGATGTTGTTGGGAGTCTTCCCTTCCGTGTTCCCCTCTTTCCCTTCAGCTACGACACACACACACACACACACACACACACACACACACACACACATTTAAATGCTTTTATTTCGATATATGATTAAAAATGTATGATTAAAAGCATCCCCCAAGGACCGCCCCCCCCCCCCCTGCAGTCCTCTGGTCACATGTTTGTGGCCCCCAGACTCCAGAGCCATGAGTTTATAGTGGTGTTCATGTTGATGAATGCGGTCTACCAGTGGTAGATTTCACTCACACACTCCACTTGGCTCTCATCCTGTAAGATGCTGGCCTGGGTGTTCTCTCTGTGTGAGTGTGTGTGAGTGTGTGTGAGTGCGCGTGTTTCTCTTACTGTTTTCGCTCTCCTCCTCATTCTCGTCTTCTAGGATATTAGCCTGAGTGTTTAACTCTCCTGCCTCCATGTGCTTTTTGAAGGACTCCAGCTGTTCTACTCACACACACACACACAAACACACACACACACACACACACACACACACAGTCAAACACACACACACAGTCCAGAAATAAACCATACAGGCCTTAACAAAGTACACACACATTTGAAAGAAAAACAATCTAATCAAAAATACACTACACAACAGACATCACAAGGTATACAGATTAGGACACCGCCATTAGTTATTTCCAACATACGCATGTGATATGTAATCAATAACTGATTGGCTATTTGGATATACAAGCAGATTCTGATTGATGGCATTAATATACCAGCAATGTCTGAATGAATATGTAAATTAAGGTGATGCCCTGAGGTGACTTGTGATTGGCTGTATGGATTTGTAAATTATTTGTGATTGGCTGTACGTACTCTGCTCCACCTCTGGCTTGAGCCGTTTGTTCTTGATGAGGATTTTCATCTTGAGTTCTGCGGGAGAGGGCAGAGGACGGCCTGCTTCAAGCTGTCAACACACACACACACACACACACACGCACACACACAGACACATGTTAACAGTCCAGCGTCAAAACAGCCACGCATCACACATTTAAAACGTCCAGCGTCACCATGGCAACAGAACACAAACAGTTAAAGTACAGTTTCACCATAGAGATACAGTAGTGCAAGTGGCACCTTGGTTACGTATTTCAAGTCATATTCAGCATTTGATTACATTATCATGATCTACTCGTTGTTTACACAACTATACATACTACACTACATACTACTAAACCATATCTGACACAGACACTGCAGTTTGTCTAACTACAGTACATGTCGGCAGCATCCTACAGTAGATGAGAAGTGGGAAGAAGTGGCGTACTGGGAATCCGTCCAGGGGCTGCTTCAGTAGAAGTTCACCAAAGATCTCCTCACAGTACTTGGCCATCTTAAACTGCTGGGGTTTACTGCAAGGGGCAGAACATAGAGGATTATGGGAAGGCACGGGAAACACTAGAGGAGCGTCTGTACCACAATCAAGTCCTGGCGGTCATTAGTCATGACGTCTAACGAGTAAATAACTCAGCACAGAAACAAAACAAAACAGACACAGACACAATCTAATGACAATAAAGCACTTAGAGTATATAATATAATATATATATATACAGTATATATATATATATATATATATATATATATATATAGGGGAAGATAGGGGGCAGTCAGCCCACCAGGGTTTACAAGTTAACAAAACTTCACCCTGGCCACAATACCACAGAGATCATAGTACATACTCAAGAGTACATACTCAACAGTACATACTCAAGAGTACATACTCAACAGTATATACTCAAGAGTACATACTCAACAGTACATACTTAACTACTGTAACGGCACTCTGTCACACATGCTATATACAGCTACATGAACAGTGAACTGGACCGATGAGCATGATGAGAAGTGGACACAGTGTTTGACCTTTGACCCTACACAGTAATGCCACTAAGTGGGCGCTCACCTGCAGTGGTTCTCAAAGGACAGGATGATGGGGTACTCGGACGAGACAAATGCTGTGTCTCTGATTGCCTGGATGACATCCTGAGGGTTCACACAGACACACATACAAACACAATCAAATTCTGCACATAAGCCTGCTAGATATTTTGTGACATATAGAAAATTAATGGTGATGATCTAAGGCAGAGGTCGCCAACCCGTCGATCGCATTTTCTGAAGTGTCTTCTGAAATGTTTTCTTACGGACTTCGGAAGACCAACGTCAGAAAAGATCTCCGCCTGATTAATGAACGCCAGCTATTTAAATCCGAGGATGTCCGTAGAGTTGATGCGAACGTAATCACCAACGATTTCTCACAAATTTAGCCCTTCCCACTAAATGCCCCTTCTTAAGCAGCTTGCACACTGCCCCGACAAACGGCAACATTCTCCAACAAACGTCAACAAACACCAACAGTTGGGTCAGCGTGCGCCAGCAGTTGGTGTTTGTTGGTCATTGTCGGGTACTGTCGGAAGAGTTCAACATGTTCAGTCGGATTGGGGAAAGTTGCAGAATGTCTGCCCAATGTAGAGAGATTTCCAACATTCTGACAGCTCGTCTGACAGCTCGCAACTAGGCTCAACTTGTGTGCATAACATCCTCGAGCTCTCTTGGATGTCGTTGTTATGTTGGTTATCGGCCAGTTTGTTAAAAAAAACAATATCCTAAGTCTATTTATAGATTAACGTTATGTATTAGCTTACCCAAACGAACGGTTTTCCAGGCAGATATTTGTCTATTTTAACTTCTACGACTCGTTTAACACTGCAAAGTGTTTCTAAATATTAATATAAATGTTAAAGGTGACACTTTACATGAGTACTTTTGCCTTTATGTTAGTTATCGGCCACTCCCACTTCATTCCAATTACTGCGTTGGTTTTCGAAATATTAATATGCACGCATACTGTCATATTAAAAGTTTTGGCACCCCTCTGAGGCTGCATGATAATTTACTGTCTTCACCAAAAAAAGATCACAGTGGTATATTATTCATTTTCTAGTTAACACTGAGTACTGGGGTGTTTTCCAGACAAAGATATTTAGTGTAGCAGTATTTAATTGTGTGAAATGAAATCAAATGTGAAAAATAGGCTGTGCAAATATTTAGGCACCCTAATCATTTTCATGATTTGAATACCTGTAACTACTCAATACTGAATAATTGCAACACATAATTAGTCTGATTAGCTTTTTAAGCCTTCAATTCCATAGAAAGGTGCATTCAATCATTAGAAAAACTTTCTAAGGTAGCCAATTGCAAGATGTGCTTCTCCTTGATTCTCCTCTGAAGAGTGGCAACATGGGGGCCTCAAAACAACTGTCAAATGATCTGAAAACAAAGCTAGTCAGTGTTGTGTTGTAACTTCAGTTGATAAATAAAGCAGTTCATATCCAGCCTGCTCATTGCAAATGTGTTTTTTCTTGTTCATATTGTGTGCGGTTAACAAATATTTTCCTTTTTATGTTGCACTGAAATGTGTTTTAGTGATGTAGTGTGTCCTTGGTCACATCAATTTGAAAGCTGGACCAAAGTGTTTAATTTCATTCAATTACAATTAAGCTAAATAAAAAGTTAAGTTGTAAGTACAGTCTGGAGTCTGGACAGTCTTTTTCTCTCAACGCCTCAATAGGTAGATCTTGCCTGTCACCACGGCAGAGGTTGTGATCTTTGGCCAAAAAAGTTTGGTGACCACTGATCTAAGGTGTGTGTGTTTGTGAATTTGCTGGACTTGACATACCACAGTGTGCCACAGAGGGGTGATGTAGTCATACTTTTGCTTTAGCAGCAGGCAACATGCATGTGATAAGTGCATTAAATGTGCATTACAGACTGGCAATGTGATGCCATTCAGTAGGTTGTGAGGGATGATTGTGTGTGTGT
>NC_045166.1:14755113-14762613 GCF_900700415.2 Clupea harengus
TTGAATGCCATTAACTCTGGTGACTCCGATGTTTTAATGGTGTCATTCATCTTCCCTGCATAAACGTAGCGGGTGTTAAACACCTCCTGGTAAAAAAAGTTATTACACCAATGTTTATCAACATTTACTTTCTCTTTTCATTGCTGTATTTTACTGTAAAATAACATCTCATCTTGCTGTTTAGTTTAACTTTGTCACTTTGGTACATTTCTCAGATCACAATTCAAATTCTCAAAACAGTTTCTTCACCTTCATCCATCTAGTCATTGGTGCACAACATCACAGCAATTTCTCATTCTTTTTAACCTTTTGCAAATGCTTTTCCACGTTCATGCAAAAGAGTATGGAAAAGCATCTGTTTAGTCTTTAGTCCCCCCAAAACATCTAGCTATCTAATCATTGTGGGAGTCATGACATGCAGATGGGTCATTATGATAAACCAGCTATCATTATGTGTCAGTCATATACTTCATCAGTTTCAGTGACATTGTATTTTTGGAATGTTTACTAAATGACCTGTCATTCAAACCTTTATTATTTACACGTGATTGATGAGGATCGATTCAATTAGTTAAAAGGCAAAACATGAGTGTAAAACCCCATAGGCCACCAAGCCAGCTTGAGGGAGGATCCAGTAACAGTGCGACACAATATTGGGTGTTTTGGCCAGCGTGACTAGCCGTACTAGCCGTGTGTCTGGATGTGACGTGCTGAGCTGACAGTGTGACGTGAATGACATTTGTGACAGGGGTAGGCTGCCAGTGTGACGTGAATGACAGGCTTTTTTTCACCTCCAGTGGCTCGATTTGAATAGTTCCTCTATGGAATGGCGCCACTGGGGAAAAGCTAGACCACTGCGGCGCGCCTTGCTTTTATGTGACGTTTCTGACAGGCTTGAAAAAGCAGTGTGACAGTTGTGACAGTGCGACATTTGATTATGGTGATCAGCGAGCCCCATAGACTGCCTCACCTTGCTGGAGGACTTCTGCACTCACACACACACACACACACACACACACACACACACACACACACACACACATACAAAACACACACACAACACACACACACACACACACACACACACACCTTGCCATCGCTCTTCCAAGAGAGGAAGAAGCCGAACTCGTCCACTTTGAACACACAGCTGGGCTCGAACACAAAGGGGTCCTGAGGAACAAGCACAGAAAAGAATGTTAGTGTGTTTAACATTTGTGTGCGTGTGTGTTTTGGAGAGAGTAGTGTGTGTGTGTGTGTGTGTGTAAGTGTGAGATCTGCACCAGAGGGGACACAATGGTGCAGTACATCACTATAGAAAGAAAATACCAGAAAGTAGACTTCAGGATATATTTTCACTCTACTCTCTCCCAAACACGCGCACACACACACACACACACACACACACACGCACGCACGCACGCACTGAACAGCGAGCAGCCACACAGTAAACAGTAAGGCAGATAGAAGAGAGAGGGAGAGCGTGGTGAATACAAACAGCACCTTGGTACCAATACCCAGCGGCCCTGGAGACCAACACAGCCCACTGCCCCTGTGCCTGGGCAACAGGTCTCTGTGAAAGAAACAAAAGGCTCAAATGCCAAACACACACACACACACACACACACAAACACACGCACACACACACACACACACACACACACACACACACACACACACACCCACACACAGGGACGGACAAATATATTTAGCCCGCTGCCTCTATTTGAACAGGCAGCGAGGCGTGTGTGTGTCTACGCCCTTTGTGTGAGGGATTGATTGAGGTGGGTTGTGCCAATTATAGCAGGAGTGCTGTGATTGATTTCCACTGCCTTGAGTTACTGCCACGCTCAGTGCTCACACACACACACACGGCTCCTTTTCATCCAGCCGCCCATGCCAGCTCTGACGCCAGTTGCTCATGTTAACCATCCTAAATGAGTAAGCAGAAGAATGGGCAAGTCAACTGCAAAGTGGGCACCGGTGCCAGGGCAAAGAGATGAAACATCACCATACTTCTCCATGGAAACGTACTACCCACACTTACACTGCCATAATTCTCCATAGAAACCTACTACACACACTAACACTGCCATACTTCTCCATGGAAACCTACTACACACACTTACACTGCCATAATTCTCCATAGAAACCTACTACACACACTTACACTGTCATAATTCTCCATAGAAGCCTTCTACACACACTAACACTGCCATACTTCTCCATAGAATCCTACAACACACAGTAACACTACTTCACACATTCACCATTGTCCTTAGGGCTTCTGTTACTCTTTCACTGGCTACTCTGACGGGCCCTGGGTCCTCAACTCTGCAGAGGGAAGTGAATGTGTGCTGTAAGCCATGGATATCAGCCATGGACGTATTACACACACCTGGAGAGAGATGTCCATTCATCTTGTTTCATGGTGCTAATCTTTGGCAACAAACGTATGAGGAGCCAATTGCCTGGGCCGCAAACGCCGCATGATCATTGGCTACGGTTACTAAAACACAGGCTTTTGGCTTTTTAGACTTGAGATTTCAGGAGGGGCCTTTCAGGCCATTTTGTGACATTCCAGCCCCAATCCATCATTAAATGTTGAATTGACTTTGATGCGACATCCACCCTGATGATGCTGGCGGGGGTCAGCAGCGTACGCCACGCTAGCAGACGCCAGCACGGTTAGCAGCATACGCTCTCCCAGCGCCAGGTTGGTGCCGGTGACGACAGAGACGACCGGAGTCTTTAAGAGCCGCCGCCGCCATGGAGGGTGGGGCTGAACCAAAAGCCAGGAGAGCGCCTCAAAAACAGGTGCAGCGCCGCCCGTCACGACCCCGTCCAAATTAAACTCCCAGCATGCAACAGAGGGGAAGTGGGGAGGTGGGAGCGCGCTGACAGTGTGTGTCCAAACAAATCCTCTGCCACAAGGCAAGGTCGCCGATTTGCTCCAAAATCACACCGCGGGAGAAATGATCCCTGGTGACATACCCAGTGCCATACGACCTTCATAAAGCTACTTGACCTTCAAATCCATCATGACTCCTTCATTTAACAGGAGAAGATGCCTATACTCTACTTGCCTTACCTTACCTTGCCTTACTAGTTTCACACACACACACAATAATGAAGGCATGTTACATAAGCAATGTATACAAATCATACGATACCATACAGTACAATACATTCAACAGTATGCACAACCTTGACTGATTAGGCTTTGGAAAAGATTTAGTGTAAACTCAAACAGCCCCATGGTAACATCAGACACACACACACACACACACACACACACACACACACACACACACACACACACATACACACACAGACACACAGAGGGAGTGGCATACACTCAGAGACTGATTGATATTAATCATTTTAATTAGCCTGAACTTAATGGGGAGAGAGATGGAGAGGATGAACTAATGAAAGAAACAAAAAAACTCCAGAAAGAGACAGGGAGAGAAGGAGAGAGAGGGAGAGAGAAAAGAGAACAGGAAGGAAACTAGAGAAGAGAGAGTGAGAGAG
This sequence comes from Clupea harengus, assembly GCF_900700415.2. Lineage (NCBI taxonomy): Eukaryota > Metazoa > Chordata > Actinopteri > Clupeiformes > Clupeidae > Clupea > Clupea harengus. The sequence continues at coordinate 14,758,645 of NC_045166.1, forward strand.
AGAGAGAGAAAGAGAGAGAGAGTGAGAGAGAGAGGGACACAGGGAGATAGAGAGATAGCGAGAGAGATAGAGAGAGCGAGAGAGAGAGCGAGAGAGAGAGGGAGACAGAAGGATGGCTGGCCCCTGTGTAGCTTGAGCTGTAATATTCCTCCAGAGGTAAGAGGCCAATTAGATGACTATCAGACCACCGCCGTTAGGGAGGAGGAATGAACATAGACACTCTAGCACACACACGCGCGCACACGCACACACACGGACACGCACACACACACACACACACACACACACACACTCACGCACACGCACACGCTCACGCACACACACACGCACACAGCCTTTCTTCTCACTTAGAGTCTGATGGGGTGGGCCCCTCTAGCAGACAACACATTCTCATGAGGAAAAGCAGAAGCCCCAGTTATATATGTGTGTGAGTGTGTGTGTGTGTGTGTTGGTCACTTATGTATATTTGGGAGTTCACTTTTGTGTGTGTGTGTGTATGTATGTGTGTGTGTGCAAGTGTGCATTCGTGTTTATGGCCACTGATGGGAGTTCATTCCTGTAGGGGTATGGGTGTGTTGTGTGTGTGTTTGTGTGTGTGTGTGATCATTGGTGTGTTTGGTCACTTCTCTCTGTGTGGCCACTTGTACTAAGCAGTCAAACATACACAAGTGTTTGTATGTGTGGGTGCGTGTGTGTGCGTGTGTGTTTACTGTCAATGATCGCATCACTTCCGCTTCCATTTTGTCGTAGCATAGCAACGGTGAGGGGACAGCCCGCTGTGCTTCATCCGAGCCCCCCTTATTTACATACCATTGCCATGGAGACGGTGTCTACCTCCTTAATCAACACACACATACACACACACTCACACACACACACACACACACACACACACACACCCTTGTGAAGCCTTCAGAGGGAATCCTCTCTGATATGCATCATCAGACTGAGGATGTTTACGCTGCATCATGTCCTCTAAGGCAGAGTAAGGCACACCCTGTCCTCACACACACACACACACACACACTCTATCAATCTTTCTGTCTTTCTCATTCTCAAACACACACACGTGCACACACACACACACACACACACACACACACACACACACTCTATCAATCTTTCTGTCTTTCTCATTCTCAAACACACACACGTGCACACACACACACACACACACACACACACACACTCTCTCTCTCTATCTTTCTCTGTCTTTCTCTCTTTCTCAAACACACACACACACACATACGCACCGACACACACACAGACACACACACATCCACCCAGAGGGAGCCTGTGGGATAAGTGGCCTGATTGAGTTATAAAGGGGAAATGTGCATTGGGAGTGGCCTGGGATGGCTTATCTTAGGGGACACCCTAAGACAGACACAGAGAAGAGAGGGAAAGAGAGAAAGAGAAAGAGATAGAGAGAGAGAGAGAAAGAGAGAAAGAGGTGCTGAGGGGAAGAGAGAGAGAGAGAAAGAGAGAGAGAGAGAGAGATGTTGAGGGAAAGAGAAAGAGAGGGAGTAGGAGAGAGATAAAGAGAGAGAGGAGAGGGAGTAGGGGAGAGAGAGAAGAGTGGGTGAGAGAAAGGAAGAGAGAGATGTTGAGGGAAAGAGAAAGAGAGAGGGGGAAGAGAAACAAAGAAGCTCAAACAAAAGAGAAAACATGAGAAGGAGAGGGTAAGAGTGAAAGACAGAAAGAGAGTTGAGCAGGGGAGAGAGAGAAGAGAGAGAGAGGGTACGAGAGAGGACAGAGAGTGAGGGAGAGAGAAGAGAGAAGAGAGAGGGAGTAGGAGAGAGATAAAGAGAGAGGAGACAGAGATTGAGAAAGAGAGATGAATCACCTCGAGGGAGAGAGAGGGAGGAAAGAGAGAGAGAAGAGAGGAAAAGAGAGAAGAGAGGAGAGGGGGAGATAGAAGAGAGGGAGGGAGAGAGAAAAAGAGAGAGAAGAGAGAGGGGGATCCAGTAGGGGGGTTGTAGTGTCACACAGTAGGAGCAATCGATTCACTGCTGGCTGCTGGTCTCAGACAAGGGCCATGACTAATCCTCACACACACACACACACACACACACACACACACACACACACACACACACACACACACACACACACACACACACAGGTTCAATAAACGAGTGTTTGAATCGCCCACTCTCTCTCTCTCACTCACACACACACACACAGGTTCAATAAACGAGTGTTTGAATCGCCCCACTCTCTCTCTCTCTCACTCACACACACACACACACACACACACACACACACACACATACACACAGGTTCAATAAACGAGTGTTTGAATCGCTCCTCTCTCTCTCTCTCACACACACAAATCTTCAGACAGAAAGGATGACTCAACTACAATAAAAGTATTCAAGCAAGTGAAGAACACATAGGACCAATTATATGGGTAGCCAACAGAGAGTGAGAGAAAGGTAGAGATGAGAGGACAGAGAGAAAGACAAAGAGAGAAGGGGGGGTGGAGAAAGGTAGAAATGAAAGAAGAGAGAGAGAGACAAAAGGAGAGAGATTAAGAAAGAGAGATGAATCACCTCGTCAAATCTGTCGAAGGTGGCTCCCTCCTGGAGGAAGGCCGGAACATTCCGCTGCCAGTTGAACTCATAAGACTTCGTCATGACTGCTCACCGACCTGATGGCAAGACACAAGAGACTATTAGAGAGAGAGACATTCTGTGTGTGTGTGTGTGTGTGTGTGTGTGTGTATGTGTGTGAGAGAGAGAGACCTTTTGGGAAGGAAAGAGAGAGACCTGCATGGAGAGTGTGTGTGTGTATGGAGTGTGTGTGTGTGTGTGTGTGTGTGTGTGTGTGTGTGTGTGTATGTGTGTGTATGGAGTGTGTATGTGTGTGCATGGAGAGTGTGTGTGTGTGTGTATGGAGAGTGGTATAGTGTAGGCCCAAAATCACTAAATAAGGCATGCAGGACACAATTAGGCCAAAACTCATTGGTTTGCACGAGATAAATATAAGAACTGGGTTTAGATAGGATAGAGGAAACAGATGAAGTGTTGGCCAATCACATTGACCCCTCATGTTCACATGACCAGGTCAATGACCAATCAAACGTCCCCAGCCACACTTCCACTTGCAGTACAGGCACGGCTAGACGAGGACGAAGCCGATGTTCTGATAAGACCAGTGCTGTGCCCTACACTGGCTTTGATAGCATAGCTTTGATTCCAGGAAGAGAAGTTTACTCACACTGACACACTCACACACACTCACACACACTCACACACACAGCTCAGTACCCTGTAGCAGACACTGAAGGATTAGGTTCTGAAGCAGTTCCTGCATCTCTGTGTGTGGTAGCTTTAAACCTCTCTAAACATGGTACACACACACACACACACACACCTCTGTGTGTGGTAGCTTTAAAGTTTAAACCTCCCTAAACATGGTAGAAAACCAGGATCCAAATATCACCTCAGACGAGAAGCAGCACAGAAACACACACACACACACACACACACACACACACACACTAGGGCTGAACGATTTGGGAAAATAATCTAATTGCGATTTTTTCCCCCCCAATATTGCGATTGCGATTTAACATGCGATTTTTTTTTATTTTATCCTAATTTTTTTCCCAACAATTTGTAATGAATGATTTAAATATGACCAACACAATATTAGATACATTTAGTGTAAAATATTATTTCCCACATTTTACATTTTTATTTAACTGCACATTACAGAATCAAGAACAACAAATCGGTGGCTTTGCCACACTGCATTTAAGTAATTTAAACAAAGTCATTGTAAGAATAAACACAATGCGTGCAGTTTTTAAACACTGTGTGCAAAATGTACCATCTTAAGAAAAAAAGAAAAAATTATTATTATTTTTATTTATTTTTTTAGACCACGTTTTTTAATCGCGAATGTTGCGGTGAGAAAATCGCGTTCTATCATATCGCGATTAAATCGCAAATGCAATTAATG
>NC_045166.1:14767613-14815113 GCF_900700415.2 Clupea harengus
ATTGGCTGTGTGCATGTGTGTGCGTGCGTGTGTCTGTTTGAGAGAGAGAGAGAGAGAGAGAGAGAGAGGGAGATTATGTGTGTGTGTGTGTTTGTGAGTGAGTGAGTGAATTAGGGAGGGAAAGAGATTGTGCGCGCGTGTGTGTGTGTGTGTGTGTGTGTGTGTGTGAGAGAGAGATAGAGAGAGAAATAGAGAGATTGAGAGAGAGGGAGTGTGTGTATTTGAGTAGAGGATGGGAAAGGGAGGTAGCTGGCTGGTGGGGTGTGTGTCCTGTGTTTTAGTGTTTTTGTCTGTCGAGCACAGAACACACGTGAGGTGCAGAACAACATGTGGTGTTGGCTCTACCTGCATGCACTTACATATTGGAGGCCAAATGCACATGGAAAAAAACCCAACAAAAAAACAACTGAACCCTTCAAAGTGAGGTGAAGGTGAACCAACTGATATCCGACACGCAACTGATCCCACAATATTTAAGAGCCAATCAGAGGCCACATCACAAGATTTAACACATCCAAACACACAATACTCAAGAGCCAATCAGAGGCCACAATTAAACACACATTTCTCAAGAGCCAATCAGAGGCCACAACTAAACGCAAAATACTGAAGAGCCAACCAGAGGCCACATCACAAGATTTCATCCGTTTCGCCGGTCACCTCCACAGTTTAGACTTAAGCACTTGCAGTATAACAGCATTAAAGGCACTGTGCCGTCTTCGGTAAGCTCTACGCTGACAGCCAGCTAAACTCTTCCTACGAATCACGACTCTGAAGATATACGTAGTCCACAGGTTTAATGATAGTAGATAGGAAGTGTAAAACTGAAATTTACAAAAGACATAGACAAATCAATTCTAGCATAAACATATACTCATTGCATACAGTTACGATAGGCTAAATAAACATATATTGTATCTCACAAAATTCACAACAAAGGATAAAACATACCAACGATGCCTTGTTAAGGTCCAGATGTATGCAGGTTAGCTGTAGATAACACGAACATGAAATAATACGCTTGAATTGGCTGATTAACTGTGTCGTGAGTTTAGTTCGTTTGTCCTTATTTATAGTTATATACGGGTCACGCGAAATGACAGTTAAGGCTTAGTTCGTACAATGACAACTTGAAATGAAAACACTTATTGAAGTGCACGAACCACAACGGAAACACAATAGAATGTTAAACTGACATTGTAACAAAACATCTATCTTTGCACCTCCCAACCAGACACACCGTAACAAAACAGGCACTGTCCGTGATTCTGGCAAAAGACGGTTTGAGCTCAACAGCCAACCAAATTACATCCCTTTCTTCTGTACTCCAGCAGCAAAAGTGTTGATTTGCTGGGACTGTTTATGGTTCGGTCCAAGCCCGTGTTTGTTTCCCATTTAAAGCCCCAGGACTGTGTACTAACACCTGAGCTGTTTTGAGCGCACACACACTGAACAGACAGCTAGAGGACCGTGAGGAGCAATATTGAGCAAATTTGACTAAATGTATTTTGGATTAGAATCGGACGGTTTGAATCGGAATCAAACACGTTTTTTCTTTTTTTTTACAGCAACTGTGAACTCACTGATTTTTAGAGTTAGCACTTCCTCCTTTGCTGCAGTCCTGTTGCTGGTGTCCCGGTTGACAGACCCAGTCCTGGAGACTCCCTGCCCTGCTCTGGGTTCAGTGTGTTACAGGACTGCTGGGAGGTCGATCCGGTCCTGGAGACTCCCTGCCCTGCTCTGGGTTCAGTGTGTTACAGGACTGCTGGGAGGTCGATCCGGTCCTGGAGACTCCCTGCCCTGCTCTGGGTTCATTGTGTTACAGGACTGCTGGGAGGTCGATCCGGTCCTGGAGACTCCCTGCCCTGCTCTGGGTTCAGTGTTTTACAGGACTGCTGGGAGGTCGATCCGGTCACCATGGGCACCATGGAGGAGTCAACACTAACACTAATGCTCGGGCCTGTCAACTCCCTCCTCCACTCCTCGAAGTAACCATCTGTGTGTGCACGTACGTGTGTGTGTGTGTGCGCATGTATGTGTTTGCGTGTGCGTACAGTGGGGAAAATAAGTATTTGAACCCCTGCCGATTTCGCAAGTTTGGCCACATGCAAAGAAATGTGTGATCTATAATTGTAATGGTAGGTGTATTTTAACAGTGAGAAATAGAATATCAACAAACAAATCCAGAAAACCGCATTTTATAACATTTATGACTTTATTTGTATTTGATGCAGAAAATAAGTATTTGAACCCCCAAGCAAACAGCAAGAATTCTGGCTCCCAATGACCAGTTATGTGCCCAAGAAGCACACAGATTACAAGGTACACCTGATCTCAACTGGTGACGTGTAGAAAAGAAACCTGTCCAAAGAATCATACTTCACACCTTCAACCTCACCACCATGGGCAAGACCAAAAAGTTGACCAAGGACATCAGAGATAAGATTGTAGACCTGCACAAGGCTGGAATGGGTTACAAAACCATCAGCAGGTAGCTTGGTGAGAAGCAGACAACTATTGGTGCGATTATTTGTAAATGGAAGCAACACCAAACAACTGTCAATCGCTCTAGGTCTGGGGCTCCATGCAAGATATCCCCTCGTGTGGTATCGGTGATCATCCGAAAGGTGCAGAATAACCCCAGAACTACACAGGGGGAGCTTGTGAATGATCTCAAGGCAGCTGGGACCACAGTCACGAAGAAAACCATTGGCAACACACTACGCCGTAATGGTTTGAAGTACTGCAGCACTCGCAAGGTCCCCCTGCTCAAGGAAGCACATGTACAGGGCCGTCTGAAGTTTGCCAATGAACACTTGAATGATTCTAAGGAGGATTGGGAGACAGGATGTGGTCAGATGAGACCAAAATCAAGCTCTTTGGCATCAACTCGACTTGCCGCGTTTGGAGGGGGAAGAAGGCTGAATATGAACACCATCCCCACCGTCAAGCATGGAGGTGGAAACATTATGCTTTGGGGCTGTTTCTCTGCCAAGGGTACAGGACGACTCCACTGCATCGAAACGACTATGGATGTGGCCATGTACCGTGGAATATTGGGCTTGAACCTCATTCCCTCATTCCCTCCCATTGAAAACGCAACCTTAAGGATTTGGAGAGGATCTGCAAAGAGGAGTGGACCAAAATCCCTCCTGAGATGTGTGTAAACCTGGTGACCAACTACAAGAAAAGTCTGACGTCTGTGCTTGCCAACAAGGGTTATTCCACCAAGTCATGTTTTGCTAGGGGTTCAAATACTTATTTTCTGCATCAAATGCAAATTCAGTCATAAATGTTATAAAATGCAGTTTTCTGGATTTTTTTGTTGATATTCTGTTTCTCACTGTTAAAATACACCTACTATTACAATTATAGATCACACATTTCTTTGCAAGTGGCCAAACTTGCGAAATCGACAGGGGTTCAAATACTTATTTTCCCCACTGTATGTGTGTGCACGTAGGTGTGTGTGTATGTGTGTGCACGTAGGTGTGTGTGTATGTGTGTGTGTGGGGGGCCAACTCTCTGGTTTGTATGTGTTAATGTTAGTATGTATGTGATAATGTTAGCATGGCTGCTAAACTGCTAGCATCTCCTATCTGTAACAGCACAGCAGTGGGGCTAGTCCTCTGTTCTGTGACAGTACCAGTGACTGCTACGCAGAGGGTCTCTGTTCCCTGCAGAGAGAGGAGTGCAGTACTGTACTGTGCTAACCCTAACCCTGATGATTTAGAGATATCTGACATGGCATTTTAAAACCACATTAGGGCTTAACTGCATTACTTTCATTCACATTAAGGAAGACACAGCGGCTCACCTTTGGCTTGCAAGGTAGATCCCCCCCTACACACACACATGGTACACACCCCCACATCAGGCAAGCCTCTCTACTAACTTGACTGATGGGGCTATTAAAGAGAAGCTTTAAGAGAAGCAGCTGGAACAAAGTATCAACCAAATTGCTGACCCTACCTTTAACTCTAAGAGAAACAGCTGGAACAAAGTATCGGCCGAATTGCGGACTGCACCTTTAACTCTAAGAGAAACAGCTGGAACAAAGTATCGACTAAATTGCAGACTTCATCTTTAACTCTAAGAGAAGCAGCCTTGAACAGACTATAAACTGAATTGCGGACTGCATCTTCAACCCTATGAGAAGCAGCCTTGAACAGACTATAAACTGAATTGCGGACTGCATCTTCAACTCTATGAGAAGCAGCTGGAACAGACTATAAACTGAATTGCGGACCGAGCACCGGTTGCTATCTGTGAGTGTATCTGCGTCTCTGGGAGTGATGGCAGTATCGACTGGTCCTCAGATAAAGGGCCTTATCCTAGTGTGTGTGTGTGTGTGTGTGTGTGTGTGTGTGTGTGTGTGTGTGTGTGTGTATGTGTCTGTGTGTGTTCTTGTACAAAAGCAGCAGGCAACTTTGTGTGAGGAGGAGCCGCTCAGTTACACAAAGTAAACAAAGCGCCACTTTACAAGGATGCAGTTCCGCCATGAGTTTAACGGCCACTCATGACTAAGCACCTGTGTATGTGTGTGTGTCTGAGAGTATTTGTTGCATGAGCGTGCTACTGTGCATGTCCATATGCATAGGTATACGTGTGTGTATGTGTGTAACTATAGATAGATCTACATGTGTATATTTGCATGTGTGTATGCATCCGCGTGTGTGTATGTGTGTGTGTGTATGTTTGCGTGCGTGCGTCTGTGTGTGTACATGTTACTACAGTTTTAAACGCTTAAAAGGTCCAGAAGCTAGGAGGCGTGGCCAAAAGCTTTGTGACGGTTGCCAGCGGAGACAGAGGGATAGGACAGTCTGTCTCTGAGCTTAGCCACACCAGGGACGGGATAAAGGGCCCAGGTTGCTCCTGGCACAGCTGATTGGCATTAGGCTGCATCTGGTTAGGGAACACAAGGGGAAACAGTAAAACAACGACAACAAAAAGCCAGCAGGGGGTGCCAAAAGTCACATCTTAAAAAAAAACTCAGTGAAAATCAGGGGTTCGTAACAGTACGTTTGTGTGTGTGTGTGTGTGTGTATGCATACGTGTGTGTGTATGTGTTCATGTGCATGTGTGTGTCTATGAGGTGCACTAGACAGGTGCAGGGGTGTGTTCGAGAGTACATAGAGGTAGCAGGGGTGTGTTCGAGAGCACACAGAGGTAGCAGGGCAGTGGCTCAAGCTTACCCCTCAATGTTTGGACTCTCCGCCCAGTCCTGTGTTTCACCAATGGCTGTTTACCTTCATGTGGGTCATGTGAGTCTGCCTGTCCAATCAGTCGACTCTCAGAAGGCCTCAGGTATACAGGATACAGTGGCGCACATGTACTGTTTGCACACGGCTACCTTATGCTCATTTGTGTGCTTAATGCAGACAAACACTGGGCTGGATGCCCGACTGTTCCTGTTTAACGAGTAACGGCCTGTTTGTCATGTCCAGACAAGTTGGACAGCCATCTCTGTAGAACTCTGAACCATTGCGTATTTCTATGAACATCTGTGTGTGTGTGTGGGGGGGGGGGGGGGGTGAGAGAGACAGACAGACAGACAGACAGGGTGTGTAGACAGACAGAGTATAAAGATGTGTGTGTAGGTGCGCATGTGTGAGCGTGTGTGTGTGTGTGTGTGTGTGTGTATGTGTGTGTGTGTGTGTGTCTGTGTGTGTGTGTGTGGTTTGCCTCATGCACAGAGAAGAGCCTCATGTTGAGTCTCAGGGGTACACTCTAAGGATGAAACTGCACCTCCTGCTGTGGCTCTGCGGAGAGCCAAAATGACCACCGGGCGTGGAGGAGGGGTGGGCTGGCGGGCAGTGGTAGTAAGCTGGCAGGGGGTGGGGGTAAGCGGGGGGGGGTGGGGGTAAGCGGGTAGGACACGCAGTAGGTAGGCCTGTCGGGCCAGTGATTTCAACCACAGTGTTTCACAATTAACTTGCACTTCAGCAGTTACATTCCTGCACTTCGTTTTCTTTGCATGTCGTTTTTCTATTTCCTATGTAAAGTAGTATGTATTGTTACACCAGGTTTTTATTGCTCTTAGCTTGACTGTTCTCTCCCTTGTACGTCGCTTTGGACAAAAGCGTCTGCTAAATGACTAAATGTAAATGTCTTCCACTCCTTCCAGTCCTTCAGAAGACTTTTATTCGTGGTAGACTGAAGCACAGAGACAACACATATTTTATCAACAGTAGGGTTTATGGGGACGCAACCTAATGTCCTTGGTATGAACACGTGTCTTTAGTGTTGCTGGTGTTTCACTGCACCAGATGAGCTTCAGCGGCTTGCCTGTGAGCAAAACTTGTATTACTTTTTATAGAAGCACACCATTCTTAACTTTTAAGTGAGTGCAAATCAAGTGTAAAGAAACCTGAACAGCTTATTTTTCCACAGCAGACTTCAAGTTTGCGAGTCCACTAACAGGAACTATATGGTTCTTGGAGTAACATGCTGCTGTTAAAAGACCTCTTTATAGGCCTACTCCACAGATCTTCCTGAAGCATGGTTATTTAAAGCAAAAAAGTCAGTTTATCTTGGTGTGTTTACACAGTGAATCCCTCTATCTGTGACTGTTTGGGTTCCCGTGGAGGTCAGGGAGAGCCATTAGTATGCCCAGACCGACTTTAACAAGGTCATGGCACAGGGCTGCTATCGATCACATCCCAGCTCATCAGCGAAGTCAGCGCCAGATGAAGGCCGAGAGCCTCAGAGCCTGGGCGCCCTCTCTCGCTGCCTCAGCGGGAAAGCCCAGACATGGGCTCTGCTCGGACGGACGTTTACCCCTGCGTGTTGTTGAACGTCGGTCTACACGACTGACTCAATCAGACCAGTGATGCTCCCCACACACACACACACACACACACACACACACACACACACAATGCGCCAAAGAGGGTCAAATGTAATATTCCTTTAAGCCAAGCCAACTGAAAAGCAAAAACCAACGCATCACCAGGGTGGGTGGGAAAATACGACACCATACTTACAGGAAAACCCTGCTAGGCAACTTCATGCAACTGTTCACTTGCTCATCCATAACCCTGATATATATATATAATAGCTAATGGAGTATATCGCTTTCATGTTCAAAAGTAAATGTCTGTTACGACCACATTGTGTTGTGTTCTTTGTTTGTCACTTTCCTTCCCTTTTCTGTAGCTCCGCCCATGTTGTGTTCCCCCTAATTGCCAGATGAGATGCACCTGACCAGGTGATCAAACAGCAGATAAAGACTCCAGTTTCCTGCTGCAGAGGAGAGGCTTCTAGCTTGGGGACTGCTGGTCTTGCTGCCTCTCAGCCTTGGATTTGGTTGTACAGCTATGTTTGTCTTGTAGTTGTTGAATGCTTTTGTATTAATAAATCCCATGGATTTGGTACTTTTAAAAAGTGTTTTTAGTAGTTGTTTTGGGTCAGTGGTGGAATGTTTGTTCGCCCCATAGGGCCGCTAAAGTTGGGGCGTAACAATGTCCAACTTCATGCAGCTGTTCACTTCCATAACCCATAAGCGTGATATATAATAGCTAATGGAATATATCGCTTTCGTGTTCAAAAGTAAACACTCACTCTAAACCTGGGATACTATGTAATATTTTACACGTCCACTATGTGTGGCATTGCTTTAAATACCATAGCCACCTGTGTGTGTTATGTATGTGAACTCTCTGTGTGTGTGTGTGTGCCCATAGCTCATGTAGCTATGGAAGGCGCTAACAACACAAAAAATATGGGTTGATGGAGGGAGCACACACTGTGATAAACCGTGAAGCTGTACTACTGTGCTGTTACGGTCCTGTAAAGGGCTTTGGATAAAACCGTGAAGCTGTACAACTGTGCTCTTACGGTCCTGTAAAGGGGCTTTGGATAAAACCATGAAGCTGTACTACTGTGCTGTTACGGCCCTGTAAAGGGCTTTTGGGTAAAAGCGTCTGCTGACTGCACTGTAAACGTTGGTGTCTGAGGCGCTGATTACTACCACTCAGCTGGACGAACGGAGTTACATAACACACGCTTCAGCACATTCCACAAACCTCCGCCCGGAGTGTGTGTGTGTGTGTGTGTGTGTGTGTGTGTGTGTGCGTGTGTGTGCGTGTTTGTGTGAGAGAGTGTGTGTGTCAGTGTGCATGTGTGTGTGTGTGTGTGTGTGTGTGCGTGTGTGTCAGTGAGTGTGTGTGTGAGAGAGTGTGTGTGTGTGTGTGAAAGAGAGTGTGTGTGTGTGTTTGTGTGTGTGTAAAAGAGAGTGTGTCAGTGTCAGTGTGCGTGTGTGTGTGTGTGTGTTCTGAGCAGTCACTGAAGCATTGGGTGCAGTCCCATTTTGGGTTGGATCAGGGGGCGAGGGATCACCACAGCCTGCGGTGCTCAGACTCCCAGGGGAGCTCCTTGCGGGTTCACTCCTGCCCAAACATGGGCAAAACTCCTTGACAGCGAGGGGGGGGGGGGGGGGATGACCTGCTCTGACACCCCCCCCCACACACACACACACACTCACATGCACTCACAGACATACACACACACACACACTCCACTGGTAGCAGAGACCTGGCCAAACCCCAGCCTCAGTGGACACTCCGTCAGGGAGGAAATTCCAGCGCAGTGCAGATTAATTACCCCCGAGATACCCTGATAGCCCCCGACTATGTAACAGATCAGGGCAAGATCCGCCCACAGAGGCCGGAGGCTAGTGAGAAGATACTAGTGAGAAAGACTGCATTGTCAAGATGGTAGACAGTCATTGTAGGCGCTATGGTAGCTATGGTTACCGATCAGATAGCCGTTTCTCCTGCCAGTGGGTTAGAGCTCTAGTTTTTGAGACGTAATCGCTACATCGCTATAGTCAGCTGATTCCTTTATGGCCTCCTGCCAGATCAGGCCTCGATTCGCCCCATGGACGCCTGAAGACAACGCGACAACAGTCAGCTGACCACGGAATGGATTTGTGCCTTATCAGGGCCGGATCATCACCGCCACGTCACTCCTTGAGGAAGCCCTCAGACTCCACCAAGGCCAGCCAAGTGCTCAGTAGACCAGGGCCAAATCTACCCCCTTGAAAGCCTTGCGGTATAGCAGGGGTGTAACCGTACAGAATATTCAAGCGTTGGTATGTACGGTTCGGGACCATTACATAGATCTGAGCCTCTGAGTCTTAAGACCAATTTATAGTCGCTCGACAAAACTGAAGAGGGGCTGGCGATGGCGCAGCACCTGCAGGCTTTCATCGTCTGTCACTGATGACAAACATGTTGTTTCTATGGCAACTCAGCTACCTAGCTAACTAACATAAGTTAACTAGTTGAAGTAGCATTGACCACGGAAGACAGGCCAAACACACCAGAACCATCTTGAACAGCACATTTTTTCCTCTTTGAATTTATATCTCCCCGACCGTTCAGTCAACATTTCATCAGATATAAACTTTAGAGCTGACACAGCTAGCTCCCTAGGATGCTAAAAACATTAACTAGCCAGATGGCCACATCCATGTCAACAAGGCAAAAGGTCGAATCTCTTCTCATCCAATCAGATTGAGCGACAAAAAAACGCTCAATGTCTGCTATCTTTTAGAATTTTAGGTCTTCAACGCTCTAGAAGACAAAGTGTCTTTTACGTAATTTTTTTGTCGAATGACACGCCTGAACAGAACTACTCTCTAGTTCACAGAGCCAGGCAGCCCTTCCTGTGAAGGCCTCAGTACCTCAATGCCACTGTGAGGTGCGGCCATTAAGTGTCTGTGAAGGCCCCAGTATGGCCACTGTGAGGTACGGCCATTAAGTGTCTGTGAAGGCCTCAGTATGACCACTGTGAGGTACGGCCATTAAGCGTCTGTGAAGGCCTCAGTACCTCAATGCCACTATGAGATACGGCAATTAAGTGTCTGTGAAGGCCTCAGTATGACCACTGTGAGATATGGCCACTAGGATTTCTGGGCATGAGGTGTCATGGAGGAGGCTAAGAATAGGGGGAGTAGTAATTAGCAGCAGGAGGAGGAACAGGAGTAGGACTAGGAGTAGGAGCAGGAGCAGGAGGAGGAACAGGACCAGGAACAGCCTGCCTCTCCCCCTCCCCCCACGGACTGAGAGTGGCATCCCAGTGGATGTGGCCCTGACCTGGCCAGGATTAGGCACAGGCGCGGGTCAGGTGTGGGCCAAATCCAGGACACAGGGAGTCGCTATTACGTCAGGGGCCCCACTGGAGAGCCTTAGGGGCTATTAGGTGAATTAAAGAGTGTGGGGGGGGGGGGGGGGGGGGGGGGGGGGGGGGGGACTGGGTGAGACTGGGTGAGACTTTGTGTGTGTGTGTGTGAGTGTGAGTGTGAGTGTGAGTGTGTGTGTGTGTGTGTGTGTGTGTGTGTGTGTGTGTGTGTGTGTGTGTGTGTGTGAGGTGGAGAAAGTATAGGAGTGTGTGTGTGAGGAAGTTAAAGAAAATGTGAATCCAAGACAGGGTGGGAGAGAGAGAGAGAGAGAGAGAACAAAAGAAAGAAAGAGAGAGCACAATAGGCGGGGGCCCAGAAAAGAAAAGAGAATGAAAAAGAGAGAGAGAAGGGGAGGGCGACGGTGAGAGGGAAAGAGAGATAACGAGAGAGAGAAGGGGGAGCAGGATGGGAGATAGAGAGAAAACAAAAGAAAAGAAAAAGAGAAAACAAGAGAGAGGAAGGGTGAGACAAAAACAAGAAGTGAATGGGGAGCAGGGTAGGTGAGGAGAGAGAGAGAAAGAGAGAGAGACAGAGAAGGGAGAGCAGGGTTGGAGAGAGAGAGAGAGAGAGAGAGAGAGATTGAGAGTATGTGAAGGGGGAGCAGGGTGGGTGAGAAGGAGAGAGAGAGAAAGAGCAAGAGAGCAACAGAGGGAAAGCTCCAAAATCCTCTGAATTAACTGGCTGCCCAAATAAGTCCGTCTGGAGCACGGCTTCACCAAATGACTGCGGCCTCCCCTCCGACCTGAGCAGCTAAGGCAGTGCACACGCCTCGCAGGAGGGTTTTTCTCCACAGAAATAGAACACTGCCTTATACAGCAGACAAGAGACCAGGGCCGGGAGGGGAGGGGGGCAGGGGGTTAAATCCCCACACACACACACACACACACACACACACACACACACACACACACACACACGACTAACACAGAACATTGTGGGCAAAACCCTTGGTGAGAGGGGTAACGGGGTAACTCAGGGACACTGGTTTCCATCAACACCCCCACCCCCCCCCACCCTAATCGTCATCATCATTATCGGCGTCCTCATCACCAGCACCATCATCGTGCCGTTGTTGTGGGTCCTGCATCCTTGCTGTACCCGTGTTCTACCAGGTTCTGCTTATAAGGCAGTCTATGTTCTACCAGGTTCTGCTTCTACAGCAGTCTATGTTCTACCAGGTTCTGCTTCTACAGCAGTCTATGTTCGACCAGGTTAATTAACATTAGAGATACTTATCTACATAAACTACTAATTACTAATAACATTAGAGATACTTATCTACATAAACTACTAATTACTAATAACATTAGGGATACTCACCTACATAAACTACTAATTACTAATAACATTAGAGATACTTATCTACATAAACTACTAATTACTAATACCATTAGGGATACTCATCTACATAAACTACTAATTACTTGTCCGGCTCCATCTATACATATGTGTTCCCATGGAGGCTACTTCTGCGATGCCGTGACAATGTTCTCATGCGGCAGATGATAATTAGCATCCTCAAGCCACCGCCTGCATACCATGCACCTCTCATGTAAGCAGTCGAGGAGGCTAGCAAACAATCATTCTTTTTGGAAAGAGAGCCACACACACACACACACACGAGAACCTTCCTTGATAAACAAACGCCTCAGAGATGCTCCTTTGGTCTGACACCGTGCATCTCCATGACAACCCCATTCCTGTGGCCTGTCTCCTTGTAATAGCGGCAGCGGCCGTCTCTGACCAGCGTGACTTATTACGTCCGTCTCCCGGTAGCACTTTACATCCCAAATGGGACTATGCAGTATTTATAGAAACTCCTTATACTCCTGGGTTCTCTCTCTCTCTCTCTCTCTCTCTCTCTCGCTCTCTCTCTTTCTCTCTCTCTGAAACCTGCACAAAGCACAGAATCATTAGCTGTCCTGGAGGGGCTGTTTGTGTTTTTCTGGCAGATAACACATGCACACGCACACGCACACAGACACACATAAACACACACACCTTTCTGTCCCTGGTCTGTCTGAGAAACAGAGACGTCCATGATGATGAGCGCCGTGGAAAAAGATGGACCAGGGGGTACAGTGACATGCGGTGAGGTTCGTGGCTGGTGAGGCACAGAAACCGGAAGTGATTACGTCATTCCAGTCTCTAGTTGTTTAAAACATAGACATGTATACATGTATATACATGTCTAATACCAGGACTTTTAAACGATCAGGTTTTTTTTTTTAATTGTGATAAGTTATACGGCTCAATACTCAACTGACTTGTTAACCGAACTTTTACATAGTCATACGACTAAACTCGGAGACGGTTGTGACGGTGGTCAAACAGGGGACTGACGAACACTGCGATTGCTTTGTTCTTTAATTCCTGTATCATACACAAACAACAGTTGGCATAGGCAGCATTGCTGACAGGCAAACTTCTTCTGTCTCATTTTATACAACACATTAATCAAATAAAAGTAAACCAGTGCACAAACAATTCGAACAACCATGCCCATATTATATTACACACATATAACACACATATTTCGCTATTGGAGCAACATACCTGTATCATACACAAACAACAGTTGGCATACGCAGCATCTGCACAAGTAAAATAAAATGATAAAATACATCAGGTTCAGTATGGCAGCACGGTTAGCTAGCTAACGCTAGCCAACGCTAGCCAACGCTAGCCAACGCTAGCTAACGGAACGTGAGGAATGGGAAGTTCCCAGCGAACTATAGCTAATCACAGTATGTATATATAATGAACCTCGTAGTCAAGTGAAAAATACAATCAACTTTCGCCCATTGACATAACTGCTTTACAACCAACACAATACATACTAATCATAGAAAATACACGTTACATGTCGAAGTTGTCGACATTCACTGCATCTACCTATCTAAAAGTTTACGAATTGTGATGGTCATTTTGCATAGTGGACCTACCGCTGACAGGCAAACTTCTTCGGTCTCATTTACAGTCCAGACATTGTCACACGTTGAGAAGAGATGACAGGGAAAGAGCAAATTATCTTCTGTCCCGTCATTTGAAGCAAACCTTTGAACTCCGGCATTGGTCTCCCATCATTGATCATTTCACGTTTGGACTGAAAGTCCAGTTTTGAGAACTGCTTCAACTTAGCAATAAAATCTTCCATTTTTGCCGTGAAGTAGAAGTGTAGAAGAAGAGCAACGTTCCCCAGCATAACCCCGACAGGTGCGCTCTCGCACGCCCCCTTCATTGAGGCAGAGGTACTGTGTGCCTCACCTACATGATTTTTGAATGCGTTTTGAGCTCAGCTCAAAGGTTCTACGCATGCGCACGCATGCGCAAAACCCAGTTTGGAGCGATTGCGCAATCCTAGGTGAGGCACTGCCTCCCTTGTCTCCCACAGACAATACATGGTGCCTCACCTGACTGCATGTCCCTTGTTTTCTCCCGTCTATTTGAATAGGACATGCGCAAATTCAGCGAATTCAGCGATTTTGATTATAAAAATGCTTGAAATGATTGGAATCATGCAGAAATTACACCTATACCACAGCTTAGTAGAGAAATATGAATATTTATTTTATTTTATAATTTTAAATTTTTTTTTACTTTTAAAGATGACAGGTGAGGTTCTGCCTCCCCTGCCTCTTATGACCGCACGAGTCAGACTTGACAGTAAAAAAAGTCGGGTGCGTGTGCGGGTGTGCGCATGTGTGTGTGTGTGTGTGTGTATGCACATGTGTTTGTGAGTTTGCACATGTGTGTGTGTGTGCGCATGTGTGTGTGTGTGTGTGTGTGTGTGTGCGCATGTGTGTGTGTGTGCGCGCATGTGTTTGTGTGTGTGCGCATGTGTGTGTGTGTGTGTGTACAAACATGGACAGTTTGTCCTCAGTGTTTCCCTTTTCCCTTTGTTTTTCATATCCTTCTCCTTCTTTTCTCTTCTCTTCTCTTCTCTTCTCTTCTCTTCTCACTCACACTCACACACACTCACTCACACACACTCACAGCAACGTTATTACAAATTGCTGCGAGGATGCTCTCCTTAAAAACCCTCCTGAACCAAAGACAGAAGTGGATATAACCTGTCTGATTAACATGAATATCCTACATCAGCTGACTTCAGTGGATATAACCTGATTAACCTGAATATCCTACATCAGCTCGCTTCAGTGGATATAACCTGTCTGGGTAACATGAATATCCTACATCAGCCTACTTCCCGTTCACTTTAGGCCTCTTTTCAATGGTAAGTGTTCACACTTAGGCTCAGCACAAGTTAAGTCTGTTTAGCACATTACAGAAGGCAACTCCAATTAATTAACCAAAAATGTAATTCTGTCTTATTTCACTTTTGGCAAAGCATGTTCTTACAGACAAAGCCACCACACACTTTTTCCCTTACAAGCGCAGTCTTGACAAAAACACATTAGGAACACCGCCCAATCAGATTCAAATGAACAAGCTAAATTTGAGCCTTTCATCAGAGCTTCTTGCAAGCAACACTGTGATATATCTGCATCAGATGGCTAGATTAACCCAGAGGTTGTGTGTGTGTGTGGATGTGTGTGGGTGTGTGCATGTGTGTGTGTGTGTGCCCATGTGTGTGTGCATATATGGCCGGACTACCCTACCACCTAACCCTGGGGTTGTTTTGCCTGTTTCCCTGTTTCCCCTGTTTCATACCTTCAAAAATGAAACTTAAAAAATAAAGAAAATCTAAAACACCCGGCAAAACCAACGTACACAAAGGCATACTGGGTGGTTCAACACACACACACACACACACACACACACACACACACACACACACACACACACACACACACACACACACACACACACACACACACACACACACACACACACACACCAAACTCCTGAGTGTGGTGTTAAAACACACAGCAGGGGCACACTTTTTATGTTTCGGAAGAAGTACCAAAGACTGCCCATTCACTGAAGAGAATGAGGAGGAGGAAGATGGGGAAGACGAAGAGTTGACATACCTGACACAGTGGAGACTGGGAACGGGATGTAGGCTGATAACAGCACTGGATCGCTTTCTGCAAAGACACAGATAAGAGATTAGGTAAGACGATACCAAAACAAATCACCTCGGACGCCAAATTGAGGTTACGATAACAGTGAAGAGCCTGCTGAAGCCTCAGAGACCACACAGACCATATTAGGAGCATGATTCGACTGGGAGCATTGTTAGACTGGGAATATGGTCAGACTGGGAACATGGTCAGACTGGGAATATTGTTAGACTGGGAATATGGTCAGACTGGGAATATTGTCAGATTGGGAATATGGTCCAACTGGGAGCATTGTTAGACTGGGGGCATGGTTAGACTGGGAGTATGGTCAGACTGGGAATATGGTTAGACTGGGAGCTTTGATAGACTGGGAATATGGTTAGACTGGGAGCTTTGATAGACTGGGAACATGGTTAGACTGGGAGCATGGTTAGACTGGGAACATGGTTAGACTGGGAACACGGTTAGACAGGGAAAACTGTTAGACTGGGAAAACAGTTAGACTGGGAATATGGTTAGACTGGGAGCATGGTTAAACTGGGAATATGGTCCAACAGCTGCTGCAAGGACGTACTGTTAGACGCACCATGGGCAGGTATTTTTTCTAAAAGGAAAACCCCACACTAGAAAGTGCTCATCTCTGTGACTGATATGCACCTCATCTCATCTCATCCAAAACGTGAGCAAGAGTCACATGCTGCTCTTGAGCATGAGATAGAGGAATGACTCACAACATTATTATAATATATATATTTTTAGTTTTTACATTTCCTATTTCAATACAGTTGTTACATGGTATTAGCAAAGTTTTATCTTTCCTTCTGACAATACACCAGCACTTGTCTTGCTTTTGTTATCTGTGGAATGACTAATGGTGTCTTTTCACCTCATGCTTTCCTTTGCTCATGTCCAAGTTATGGAAATATTCTCCTCACTTGCCACAGTCAACACATTATTTCATCAGGTGGAACAAATCTCCGGTCCTTAACAACACAGCAAGGCACTCATTTAGCCAACCACCGCAAATAGCAGCAGAAACCAGCATCCCAACTCTGATCTGGCATAGGTACGTCTCTGATCTGTCATTGTTACGGCCATGATCTGGCACAGGCAGAGCTGGCAACTTTCAAGGCCGACTTGCCGTGAAAATCGGTGAAATTGACAAAGACTGACAAAAAGAGGTGACGTTTATGTTGTGAAATGCATTGAAGTCAATGGATTTTTTGTTTCATGCTAGCGTGAGACAGGACATAAAAGTGTGTCTGTCATGCCAAAAGCATGAGTGTTGGCAACCCTGGGCACAGGCATGCCTCCGACCTGGCTGAGGTGGCTCCCCGATCTGGCACACGTTCGGCCAGGGGGGAGGGCAAAATTAAGTTCGAGAGACACTCTGTTAAACATATGAAGACCTTCCATTTCTCGAGACGTGAGAATGTGTATCTCGGTGGTGGACAAAGTGTCCACAAACGACAGATTGAGCTGAGTCAGAGCAGGGTCAGAGCCAGCCCAGGTCCGGCCCACCTGTGGCACGGATCCGCCCCATCCGTCAGGCGTTATCTGGGGCTGCGTTTTCATGATGGAAAGACTGCTGGGAAAGCCCAGGGCACATCACACGTCTCACAGATAATTAATCCATTTCCACCAGAAGAGGGTCACAGGCTCCCTCGGCCTCAGTAGACCTCTTCAACCTCATCATATTCATATCACCTCACAAACTACTTCACCCACATCTTCACAAACCACCCCTACTACTGAAATACCCCCTATCTTCACATGATCCAGAGGCACAACCACCTACACTACTGAAATACCCCCCCTCTTCACATGATCCAGAGCCACAAACCACCCCTACTACTGAAATACCCTACATCTTCACATGATCCAGAGGCACAACCACCTACACTACTGAAATACCCCCCTCTTCACATGATCCAGACATGGAGACACAAACCATGGCAAATCCATCTGTTGGGGACTAGAGGCCTGCAGTAACGTCTTGGCATTGTCTTGTTTCTGTCCCTAGCCTATTTCTACGTCGGGGGCGTGGGATTATGCAGCTGAAGCGAGTCTCTCGGCTACCAGTTGACCTCTGTGACCTCTGTGCAGTGACCGTCTTCAGTGGCAGGCGGGGAGCAGCGTTGCTCCTCTGGCTGCACTCGAGTGTTCTGTTGGGTCAAGTGTTGCCACAGAGCCCCTCAAGTTCCTTTTTTTCAAGGCAATTTGGTTCACCATAATAGGGCAGAGTCCAGTGTTTAGAAAGGGAGTTAAATAATAAACGGAACGGGATTCCGGATTGGGAATCACACCACTGCACTGCTGGTCACAGAGGACAAGCTGGGGCTATAAAATTACTTTGTTGTGAAAATGTTTTGTTGCGTCTTTTATTCGTTTGTTTATTTTATGTCTGTGTGTCTGTGTGTCTCTGTGTCTGTGTGTCTGTGTGCTTTTGCATCTACAGCTTACACTCCACAAGCATGGACATCCATTACACACCACACATGACCTTCAGATGGAAACACTCATGTAACATCCGGCTACCATGATGCATATTCCTGATGAGAGGTCGTGGATATTGGTTGGAATAGATAATCTTCCAGGTGACAATCCATTATAAATCTGTTCTCAGCGGAGGGGGGATAATCACCTGTGCTTTATTTACGTAGTGAACGGCAGCGCTAATGGAGGCAGCGGACTGGGGCCAAACCTGATTACCAAACAGCAGGAGGTGACAGACAGCTCTATTCCTATGATCTATGTCTTCAGGGCCGGTTCCGGGCCGAACCCGGCCCACAACGCAAACTGCAGGGATGCAGGGATGAAAGGAAGATGAAAATGTAAACAAACATTAACTACGTTATCATAGAAACTCCAGATGCCGTTCTATTCCAACGTTTTCTGGGCCTGACCTTTTTTTCAAAATCTGCCAACCTATCTGTAGTATTACGCAACCTTCGGCGAACTCAAGAGCGGAGATGCGGGGCGAGATGCACGATGACTGAAAACCTCCAACTGGACACACCTGTGCTGAGCGAACATGAAAGAGAAGAGATGTATCAAAGGGAATAACACGGGCGAGACAGACAGCAGAGACAAGTCAAAGAGACACGGATCTGCTTTCATCATCCCACTGCTGTCCTCCACAGCGCTAAGCCCTGCAGAGACCCTGGACGGGGTACGGCTTGCGTCTGCGTCGCATCAGGCCCCGATTCAAAACAGGGCTGGATGAGGATTAGACCCAAAGCTTTGTGTTTTACAAATAGCAAAAGGCTTTAATTGGAGAAACCCAGTGGAGTCGCGGGCCCAGAGAAATGAGGGTCGGATCCGATACGGCTGTGCACCATATCAGGCCCAGATTCGGAACAGGACTGTGTGAGTATCACACCGAAAGCTTAATGTTTCACAAACAACAACATACCTTCAAATGCTCACGAAGGCACTGGCAAATAATGTTTTGTTAAAAGGGCCTGGATGTAATATCAATAATACAAACCTGTCCCATGAACTTTTCTAATATGCTGTGTTCAAGTTAAAATAGATCTGTAATTGCTAACATATTGATGTATATTTACACATTATCTAAATGAAGAGGCTGACAAGAAGACCATGAGACTTTGGTTCCTGAAAACACCAGAGAGCAGACTCAGACTGTAGTTCTCCAGTTCAACTCTAACATGAAATGAAACAAAAAAGCTGGATGTCATGATACAGCTGAAGAACACTTCCTAGCAGAGTTCTAAATTCTAAGTAGAACATTCAAGTGTTCTTGTAGTGAGAGTCTAAAGAGTTCCACACCGCATTCAACAAGACGTTGCAGGACCAGCCGTTATCGCAGTCTAAGAACACAAACATAGACACTTTCATAGACAGGAGGGTTTATTTTGTTGGCTAAAGCACTGAATATGCTGAACACTATATGTGATCATCTAAAGGGCAGTAAAATCCAACCATTAACACTATTTTAGTTGAATAAACAAAACTGTCCTTTAATGCTACTGAAACAGTAGGTAAAACATTAATGCCACACTTGGGGAAAAAAAAAATGAAAAACGAAAATATTAACAGCACATACAGAATTACATCTGAACAGATGAACTGAAACAAGAGGATTTCGCTTTGTTATTTCTTTATTTGTTTAATTGTGTTGAATGTCTGTGTACATCTCTAGGAGGATAATCAATCGAATTTCAGATGAGTAGCTTATCCATCTCTATCCTTTGCTGACGAGCCTCTCTCTGGGCTCGGAGCAGAGCACTGCATCTCAAACGCAGATCAAACGACTAGCAGCTGAACACTGACTGTGAAAAACAGTGTGCCTTCACCTGACTAGACTCCAGTGGTTTCACTAATCCAGTTAAATAAATGTGATATTATTACGGTGCACGTAACTGACCTCACAAATAAAGAAGAACTCGTGCTCACTTACGAGTGAAATGAAGTTACACAACAGTCAGCATATAACAGAAGACTAGAGACAAGCAGCAGACAAGAACATAACAGAAGGAAAGATCCTTCTACTAATGTCTACAGGATCTCACAATAAAGGCAAAGTCCACGATTCTAATCCAATATATCTTTTGTCAAATTCAGTTAATTGCTTAACGGTTCTTTAGCTGGCTGTTCTGTGTGTGTGTGCTCAAAATGTTGAAACAGACAAAGTGGCTCGGACAGAGCCATACACTATTCTAATCAACACGTTGCTTCAGGAATACGGAAGGGAGGACTGTAATTTGATTGGCTGTTGAGCTCAAAATTTCAATAACCTTTTGCCAGAATCGCTTTACCCTTTACAATGCGAGAGTCTTACACCTCTAAGGGGCTGCACACTTGCAAACACAATAACCCAGCAGATAGATAGATATATAGATAGATAGATAGATAGATAGATAGATAGATACTTTATTAATCCAGAGGGAAATTTTTGAATTTTAGTGACTACTCAACACAGCTACTGAAGGAAGTAGTGCCCGAGGCTAGTATGCTAACACACAGCACAGCACATAACACCACACTCCCTGAGCAAATCTATTGAAGATGTCCCTGAACTTTGAGTACTAACACTTGATCACTTGAACGATCTTTCGTCGTGTCGTGGAGCTCAAGTGAAGTAGCCTCCCCACACTGAGCACAGCCACTGCTGTCCCTACTGCAAAGGGTCACGCTTCTGGAGAGCAGAATACCAGCATTACTGCCACCTCATCCAGACGGAAAGGACGGACCATTAGAAACCCGCTTCAGCCGGGGTGAGTGGGAGCCAACCAGCATTAGCACAATGCAACAAGTGGTGCTGGAGCCCTGACCTGAGTCAAACGAGAGCGCCACCCGGTGAATAAGCTGGGTGTTAAACCCAAATGGAACTACACAACTGGGTTGGCTAATCAGAGCTGCTAACACCACTGCTGCTAGTGACCGGAAAGTCCAGGATGCTAACTCTGCTAACGGGAGGTTAGCATGCTATGTTACTCGGCCTCCACCCATGCGCTTGATAAACAGATTTGAGCTTTTGAATCAGGAGCTCAACGGTAACCAGAGCGGCATGAGGAGGGGGGGGAACAATGTGTCACACAGGACACACACAGATTGTGGGCATCTCCATTATCAGATACACAGGCCACAATAACACACTGCTCCTTTCCCTAAAGCTACTTCTCCTACGGAACATGAGAAACTTAGTCAAATAATGTCAGATCCACAATACCAGATGAACAGTTGGATCGTTGTGCACGTTGGAAAGAATGACTTGAGCAAAGAACAGTCCGAACTCATAAAAAGGATTTCACTGTTAAATGGACTGTTTAATGCTCTTAGCAAAATTACTGATCCCGGTTTTTATTAGTGGGCCTCCTCCAGCCAGGGGATGTATTATGGCCTCTCGCTCTCTCAGTCGGAACACAATGCTCCAAAAAACCCTTCACAGGAAGAACGGACACAACCGGAGCAGTTGAAGCAGACAGAACCTGAGATATGTGACAACTCGCATATTTTACACTAACCTTATCCCTAACCCCAACACACCACTCCAAGAGGAATTCATGCAGCCAGAACACCCAGTGCTTACAGGAGATAGCAAATGACAGGCACAATATTCTTAACCTCAGGACATGATTCAGGCTGATTTTCTCCATCACCATGACAGCTGTGATGACATACTCCAGTCACCGGAAACACCACAGCTTCAGTCCACCCTCTCCCTCTCGCCTGTAGCCCCTCACCTGGGTCTCTCAGAAGAGAAATGGATGAACTGTTGCTTCCAGGAACCAAGCTCTGTCTCTCTATCGCTGCCAGCCCAGAGGTCTCACCCAAGAAACGCTGTACCGCGCCACAGCCCCCCACCCATCACCCTGCAGGCCGAGAGAGCTCTGCGCCCACTTCCACAGAGGTGGCAGCAACCGAATGCAGCACATCCACTGAACTCTGGCAGCAACCACTGTGCACTGAAGAGCTCACATTGATACCTGCAACACTTTGCCCACAAGCTTTTTAAAAAGTGTTTTCATGTGAGATGTTGCAAATTGTGAATGGTTCTCTTCTTTCAGGCTTTATAATAGCATCACTAAAGACTGCAGTTATCAAACCTCTCCTTACAAAGAGAAACCTGGATGCCTCAGCACTTAACAATTATAGGCCTATTTTGAACCTCCCTTCATAGGCAAGGTTACAGAGAAAGAAGTTTTTAATCAAATCAGTAACTACTCAACATAAATGGCTACTATGACAACCTCCAGTCATGCGTTTTGCCAACATCATGGTACTGAAACTGCTCCAATAAAGGTATTAAATGACATACGCCTGAGTACCGACTCAGGTAAAATAACTGTCCTGGTATTGCTATATCTTAGTGTTTTGATCATGAAGTGCTGCTTGAGAGGTTGGAAAATTGGGTTGGACACTGAAGAGCGGTCCTTGGATGGTTCAGGACCTAATAGTTCATTTGTCTCTATCGGCACTTATGAATCAGAGAACATTGCCACAACATAGAGTTCCACAGGGATCCATTCTAGGGCCTTCTATGTTTCCTCTTGGTCAAGAGTGGTTTATCAACTAGGTGGTCATCACAGCTATGCAGGCGACACCCAGATTTATTGTATGTCTTTGGTCCCATCAACTCATTGTGTCTGTGCCTTGAGAAAGTGGAGGAAACAAAAATGAAAGAAAAGACTGAGATAGTTCAGTTTGGGAACAGTAAAGAATGCAACTTAGCACCTACCTGGCATCTAGGGTACTAAAGACTTCAACCCAAGACAAAAATCTTGGTGTACTCATGGATGAGGATCTTGGCTTCAGTGGCCACATCAAAGCTATAACTAAATCAGCATTTTGGCATCTAAAAATCATTGCTTAAGTCAGAAATGTTGCATCTAAGCAAGATTTAGAGAAACATATGCATGCCTTTGAATCATGCAATGCTCTCGTCACTGACCTTCCCAAAAGGTTCATTAGACAGTTACAGCAAATTCAAAATGCAGCAGCTAATTCAGAATTTCTCCAGCTAATTGAGAATGCTCCAGCTAGAATCTTAACAAAAACTAAGAAAATAGAGCAGATCAGTCCAATTCTCAGCTCCTTGCACTGACTCTCAATATCAGTTAGATATAGAAGTGACTCAATGAGGCTATTTGAATACGCTGTGGCTCTCATCAGGCGGGCTTACCCGGTCCCAACGGGTCCCAAGGTCTTTTAAGCTTAAAATGTACAGCACATGGAATGGCCTTTGTGTATGATAATGTATATAAATAAAAAATAAATAAAAAAGGCATAAATATATACTGTAAATAAAGACACACAACACACAATTCAAAAACTAACGAAGAAACAAGGGGTTAAGATATGTGTACTAGATAGATAGATACTTTATTTATCCCGAGGGAAATTTAGGACATCCAGTAGCTTATACAACGCACAAACACACATACACAAATCACAAATCACATACACATACACAACTCACATACACAATACACAAATCACATACACAAAATATAGTGTTCTTGTGCTTGTGTGGATAGTTAAAAAAGATAGTGTTCTTGTGCTTGTGTGGATAGTGCAAAAACATAGAGCAGAATATAAGAGATTAAGTCTGTGCAACGGGCTAATATAGCCAGTAAAGGGATGCAGTGGTTTGGTATAATAAGATAATAAGATGGGGTGGATGATAGGTCAGACTGAGGTAGACTCATGCAGAGAGGTCCATCTCCCTCCTTCCCTTCTGGGTGGAGTTTGTACAGCTGAATGGCCCTACTAATACAAACACAAACATACACACAGACAGACACACACACACACACACACACACACACACACACACACACACATACGGCCAAACCGTGTTTAACAGTGACAGAGAGAGAGAAAGAGAGAGAGAGGTGCGTAGAGGGAGAGAGAAAGACAGAGGTAGGAAGAGGGAGAGAGAGGGAGAGAGAAGAGAGAGAGAGATGGGTAGAGAGACAGAGAAAGTGAGAGAGAAAGATTGAGAGGGAAAGAGAGAGAGAGTGAGAGAGATGGGTAGAGGTAGGGAGGGAGAGAGAGAGAGAGAGAGAGCAAGCCAAACAGAAGAGGAAGATGACCAGATAGTGACGAGTGTAAAATGAAGAGATCCATGGTGACATGGGGAACAACCAGATAAGGGGAATGACACACAGAGAAAGAGGGAGGGAAGAGAGGAAGAGAGGGAGAGAAAGAGGGAGATAAGTAAGAGAGAGAAGAAATGGAGAGAAGAAAGAGGGAGAGAAGAGAGGAAGAGAAGAAAGAGGGAGAGATGAGAGGAGAAGAAAAATGGAGAGAAGAGAGGGAGAAAGGAGAGGGAGAGAAGAGAACAGAGAAAGAGGGAGAGAATAGAGGAAGAATGTGAAAGATAAACAGATAGATTATGACAGAGAAGGAGAAGGAAGGGCAACTAGAGCAGCCAGACAGATGAAGGTCAGATAAGGGAGATAATAATGACGCATGATAACCTCTGTAGTGGCACAGTATGCAACAAACAGTAAGTAACAATTAAAAAAAACAATCCAAAACAAAATTAAAAACAACATACAAACGCATACTTAGGTCAAACGAGTGTATGACCTCTTCTCTTCTAGCCCATCTCTCTCTCTCTCTTTACCTCTCTCTTCTATCCATCTCCCTCCTCTTATCCTGTCTTTTCCCTCTCTCTCCTCTCATCTCTCACCCCATCTATCTCCTTTCATCATTTGCTCTATCCTCTTCACCCCTCTCTACTCTTAACCCCTTTCTCCCCTATCCTCTCTCTCTCCTCTCATCTCTCTCTCCTCCCCATCTATCTCCTTTCATCACTTGCTCTATCCTCTTCACCTCTATCTACTGTTAACCTCTCTCTCCTCTCATCTCTCTCTCCTCTCCACCTCCGTCTCCCCTCTCATCTCCCTCTCAAATTCACTTCAGTTCAATTCAGATGAACTTTGCTTCCATGGCTGTGCAGATTCACATCAACATTGCTGCATTATCAAAACATTGCTCCTCATTCAGTTAGCCTCCCCTCCCCTCCCCTCCATCTCTCTCTCCCTGCCCTGTCCCTCTCTCCCTCTCCCTCTCCCTGTCCCCTCTCTCCTCTCTCTTTTCTCTCCTCTTCTCTCTCTCCAATCTTCTTCCCCTCCTCCTCCCCTCACCTGTTCTCCTCATCTATACTCTCCTCCTCTTCTCTCTTGTTCTGTCTCCTCCCCTCCTCCTCCTCTCTCCAGGCTACCCTGTAGTCTAATTAGATAACTCCATTAGTAGGCAGGGGCCTGGGGGTGCACAACCACACACACACACACACACACACACACACACACACACACACACACACCCACCTCTACACACTCCCCACACAAAACAAATCTATCCTCTTCACACTGAGAATAAAATACAAGTGTGTGTGTGTGTGTGTGTGTGTGTGTGTGTGTGTGTGTGTGTGTGTGTGTGTGTGTGTGTGTGTGTGAATATGAGTATGTTTGTGGGTGTGAATAAGGTGGGGATGCTTTTTTGTTGATGGCTCACATCAGTTATGTAAACAGCATCCCCCACACTCACCCTGTAATTGTATTGCACTCTTTGTGTGTGTGTGTGTGTGTGTGTGAGTGTGTGTGTGTGTGTGTGTGTGTGTGTGTGTGTGTGTGTGTGTGTGTGTGTGTGTGTGTGTGTGTGTGTGTGTGTGTGTGTGTGTGTGTGTGTCTGTGTGTGTCTGTGTGTGTGTGTTCATGTAACTATCCACCCACACCCTGTCATTGTGTAGCAGTCAATATCACCTTGAGTGTATGTATCTCGGCATCTGTGCCTGGCTGTCGGCTGTCTGTACACACTCCTGCTACCAAGCCAACTGTGTGTGTGTGTGTGTGTGTGTGTGTGTGTGTGTGTGTGTGTGTGTGTGTGTGTTTCGTGTTCATGTAAAAGTGTGTGTTTGTGTGGAAGCTTGTATTCATTTGTGTATACTCATGCTTGTTTGTGTATGTGTGAGTGTGTTTGTTTGTGAGTGTGAGTTAGAGTGGAAGTGTGTGTTAGAGTGCAAGTCTATTCACGTGTGTGTGTGTGTGTGTGTGTGTGTGTGTGTGTGTAATCTTGTATCAGCCTGCATGTTGAAAGTCCCTAATGGCCTAGTGATGTGAGCAGGCTGAACAAAAGCCACTCTGGCGGCCCGTCTACCACTCTTGGCCAATGCTTTCACTCTCTGTTCTATAGGTGTTCTAGAGGGGCCCGATGCTTTCACTCTCTGTTCTAGAGGTGTTCTAGAGGGGGGCAATGCTTTCCCTGTCTGTTCTAGAGGGGGCCAATGCTTTCATTGTCTGTTCTAGTTGGAAAGGGGCCCACCGCCACACAAAGCACGGTGTCTGAGAGAGCCTCATGTCTGGCCTTGCCCGGTTCTGCTCTATATACATTTTGGGCTTTGCTAAGCGCAGATCTCTGGGTAAGCCTGTGTTTTGAGAAATGCTCCTCAATTCTAATGGGTTCAGGTGAAGGGGATAAACAGGTTTCAGTGCACACACACCCAAACACACACACACACATCAACAATTATAAACAAATGCAGCTGATTGATGCTGCCAGTGGTCTGTGGCTGTTGCAATCCACTGCTTCACATGACCGCCACAAACAGAGTCGCTGGGATCATTACCACTACGCCACGGGCATGGCTAACAATCTAACAATCTTTGCTATTTCTCATGGTTAATAACGAGTATAGTCTAAAGGTGCTCTACACAAACCAGTGGCCAAATGCTGCCAGAGTGAACACGCTGCAGGTGTAGGGGTGAGGGGGCGGGGACTGCTGGGGGTCGGCCCCGGAGACAGGAAGAAGGGTATGAAGGGGGCATGGACTAGGAGGACGAGAGGACGGGTGGGGAGGGAGAAACACGAGGAGAACGGGGAGGAAAAGGCGTCAAAGTTATTTTGTTCTCCCCCGCTTCCCTACGCAAGTTTCATAACGGGAGGGGATATTAATAGGAAGATGTTAAAAAGTCACATTCTGCATTCTGGAACAGAGGTCGACAGTTTAATTGGAAGTGCAAATTGCGTTCACATGCAGCGTTCCCAGCTGTGGTTTCAGGCACGGGGTGCGCAAGTGTGATCAGTGAGGAGAATTTCCAAAGGGGGGGGTTGTGGAATTAGAAGGCGCAGCTAATAGCTTTCTCGTTTTTTCTCCTTCTTCTTCTTCTTCTTTGCGGAGAACTTCTGTATTTTTAGACACACACACATACACACGTGCAGCAGCATAGTCCAGGAACATCGTTCTGTTCTGCTGCATTCTGATTCTCTCGCCCTGGCAGTGAGGGTTCTGGACCTATAATTAAGGAGATCCTCAGCAAGACGCTCAGAGAGAGAGGTAGAGAGAGAGAGGCAGCGAGACGATTAGAGAGACAGGTAGAGAGAGAGGTAGCGAGACGCTCGGAGAGAGGACAAGGAGTAGGAGGATGAGAGGAGGCAGCGAGATGCTCTGAGAGAGAGGTAGTGAGACTCTCGGAGATAGAGATAAAGATAGACATAGAGAGAGAGAGAGAGCGAAAAAGAGAAATAGAGAGATAAATAGATAGATAGAGAGAAAGAGAGAAATATAGAGATAAATAGATAGACATAGAGAGAGAGAGGGAGGACTGCTGTAGACTGGCAGCAAAATATGTATCAGCTTGTCATGAGCTCCACAGTAATGTGAACCCCCTGTCCCACATAACTAATATTTAATGTTTAATAATTAACAATTAACCTGTTATATGTTTATATACCACATTTTTACCATCTATAACTTATTGTTTGTTTTTATTTATTTATGTTAATTGTGCTTGTACATTTTATGTACACATGCTTTGGCAACGTTGTATTGAATGCAGTCATGCCAATAAAGCCTTTTGAATTTAAATTTGAACTTGAGAGAGAGAGAGAGAGAGAAATAGATAGACATAGAAAGAGAGAGAAATATAGACATAAATAGATAAAGAGAGAGAAAGAGAGAGAGAGAGAGAGAGAGAGAGAGAGATAGAGAGAGAGAGTTTAGCGGCTGGCTGGCGCTCCTGCCGCAAGGTGCTACCCATGACTGCAGCATCAGAATCAGGTGGAGAAGCACAGATTTGTGAACGGTCCTTTCGCTGATAGCTGTTTCACTGAGAGCTGCAAAATAACACAGAGCTTTAACCCTGACACAGTAAACACTGCCTCCCATACAAGCCAACAGTGACTGGGAGCGGCAAAATAACACAGAGCTTTAACTCCGAAACGGTAAACACTGCCTCCCATACTAGCCAACGGTGACTGAGAGCTGCAAAATAAAATGTAGTCATTTAGTCATTTAGCAGACGCTATTGTCCAAAGCGACGTACAAAGGAGAGAATAGTCAAGCTACGAGCAATAGAACCTGGTCTAACAATAAATACTACTTTACATAAGAAATATAACAAAATGAAATAAAAAGGAAAAAGAAGTGCAGAAATGAAAGTGCTGTAATTGCAAGTTACGCACTAGTCGAAGTGCCAGTTAGGACGGGAAGTGCTCTCTGAAGAGTTGGGTCTTCAAAAGCTTCTTAAAGGTAGAGAGGGACGCCCCTGCTCTGGTAGTGCTAGGTAGTTCATTCCACCAACGTGGAACTACAAATGAGAATAGTCTGGACTGCCGTACTTGCACAGACGGCAGTGCCAAACAACGCTCACTAGAAGAGCGCAGCATCCTGGGTGTAACATTTGCCCTTACAAGAGCATTTAGGTAGGTGGGAGCAGAACCATCAAGCACTCTGTAGGCAAGAATAAGTGACTTGAACTTAGTGCGAGCAGCTACAGGCAGCCAGTGGAGGTCAATGAGTAGCGGGGTGACGTGTGCCCTTTTCGGTTGGTTGAACACCAGACGCGCCACCGCGTTCTGGATCATTTGTAGTGGTTTCACCACGCAAGCCGGCAGGCCTGTTAGGAGGGCGTTGCAGTAATCAAGGCGGGAACTCACCAAGGTTTGCACCAGCAACCTAACCCAGTGGCATACTGGGTTAGGTACGGCCTGATTTTGCGGATGTTGAATAGCGCAAAGCGGCAGGACCTAGAGACAGAGGCAATGTGGTCCGTGAAAGTCAGTTGGTCATCAACAGTGACTGAGAGCTGCAAAATAACACAGAGCTTTAACTCCGCATTGGGGAACACTGCCTCCCATACTAGCTAACCGTGACTGCAGTGCTCCTGTTGCTCCGCTGGGAAATCAACACCATGGGTTGGACACTGTGGGAGGTGATTACCCATACTGATTAAAGTTTGTATCTGTCCAGTGCTGTAAGTCGCTTTGGATAAAAGCGCCTGTGAAATGCACTTAAGCCAGACAAAGGCTATATATGCTGAGTCACAAGTAGAACGTTATTTAAACTTCAAGAGCTTCTAACAACTATAAATGCCCATGGGTAAATGGCTAGGCTATAAATGCTTGTGGGTAAATGGCTAGGCTATAAATGCCTATGGGTAAATGGCTAGACTATAAATGCCCATGGGTAAATGGCTAGGCTATAAATGCCTATGGGTAAATGGCTAGGCTATAAATGCCCATGGGTAAATGGCTAGGCTATAAATACCCATGGGTAAATGGCTAGGCTATAAATGCTTGTGGGTAAATGGCTAGGCTATAAATGCCCATGGGTAAATGGCTAGGCTATAAATGCCTATGGGTAAATGGCTAGGCTATAAATGCTTGTGGGTAAATGGCTAGGCTATAAATGCCTATGGGTAAATGGCTAGGCTATAAATGCCTATGGGTAAATGGCTAGGCTATAAATGCCTATGGGTAAATGGCTAGGCTATAAATGCTTGTGGGTAAATGGCTAGGCTAGGATAGTACTAGTGGATTAATTACAGGTGAACAAATGTCAGGAACATGTTTGTCACAGAGGAGCCTACATCCCCTCACCGTATCACGGCAGACTACTCTTCCATCCCTCACCGTACCACGGCAGACTACTCTTCCCCAGAGAAGCCTACCGGTGTCAACCGATATAATAAGCTTGATTTATAGAGCGCTTTCAAACAACAGGGTAAAAAAGGTATTCCGTCCGTTTTGTCAACCCTTCTCCCAAAGATGTGGCCAAGATGAGGAAAATAAAAAGTCCTGTATATGCGTATGTATGCGTCATATCCACTGGCACCCCTGCTGCTCTGCAAATTCAAATTCAAAGTTGCTTTATTTGCATGACTGTTTCGATAATACAGTGTTGCCAAAGTATTAAGAACAACAAAATGAAAAACCTTATTTTGTAAAGATTGTATCTGAATTTTGACCCCTTGTGATTGTGGGCCCAGCGGGCCCTTCTTTGGACCGGTCCAAGTGAACATGACACAGTTGAGGCGAATGAGCTGGGATAAGCACAGTCCTGTCAGGCTTACATGGAATAACATATCGTCGTCAATGTGCTTGCTTTAGGGGGCTCACGCTTCAGGGTCTGCCAACTGCATTCACACAATGTTACCTGCTAACACTACTTAGCAGATAAATGGATCAAACTGAGCTGAATATCTGCTATGGGTAGACCAGATCAGGCCATACGGGTTCATCATAGGTCAGAGGGATGACTGGAGTCCTGCCATGCAAAGATACAAGATCATGAAAAGTTGTCGACTGTTTATCAGTCATTTGATTGCTCAGCACCATTGTTCGAAAGGCTGCGATATGTATCTTCATTAGCGCCGGACCGGACTGAGCCCGGGTCGGGGTTGGTCTGTTTGAGTGGTACCTTTGGGAACAGGGACGGGCCCTCTATTCCAAGATGGCACCGCAAAGAGCCGAGCCCCAATCTGGTGTGGATATTCGTGCCAAATATGAGCCACACTCACCCTAGAGTCAGACAACCTCAGACGCAATCCGCAGGCGTTTAACTGAGCCTGTAACTGACTCCCATCGTCGCATTAGGTTGCTCAAGTTTTGGCACGGATAGGTGGACCATTAACACAAGAGTGGTAATAAAATAAACTTACTTCCACAGCACACTCCGCAAATGAAGACAGAATCATAACACACATACCACTGACCTGGCTGACTGGGAAATGAAGGGAACCGCAAAGAAGAGATAGATGGTAGAGACGGCTTTCCCTAGATGACATAAGCACCCGAACACTGTCTGCTGGGTTAGCTGCTAGTGCTGTCTGCTGGGTAAACACCTACACACACACACACACACGTACACGCACGCACAGACACACACACACACACACACGTACACGTACACACACGTACAAACACATGCACACACATACACACACGCACACACACACGTACACGCACGCACAGACACACACACACAGACACACACCCACAGAGGGACACACAGAGGGACACACACAGAGAGACACACACACACACACACACACAACACTAAATGTTTGTTTTGAAGAAGAAGAGCCGCTGTTCTGCTCCCTGGCTACTTAACACACCTCCTTAGCAAACAAGGGAACGGTGAAACAGGAAATATGGAAGACAAATACTGAAGCCTGATGAAATGGCACTCCACATAAGACCAGCTTGTCTTCCGCAATCATTATATGGATGCCCTGCTACTGACATACCTCTGCCAGTATAAATATATAGCCTACCGTATATTTACGAATATAAACAAGATTTGGGAGGCAACATATTACACATAATTGT
Organism: Clupea harengus; assembly: GCF_900700415.2. Taxonomy (NCBI): domain Eukaryota; kingdom Metazoa; phylum Chordata; class Actinopteri; order Clupeiformes; family Clupeidae; genus Clupea; species Clupea harengus. The sequence continues at coordinate 14,798,910 of NC_045166.1, forward strand.
TAAATTACAAAATGACAAACTTTATTCAAATGGGTATGATAATGAGACTTTGTTTTATTAGTGTGTGGTTATGGTTTAAGACTGCTTGACTGACAGAGTTAAGCTTAGAGTTAGACTCATAGAACAACAATGTTTAAAGTTTGTTGAAGACTTCATGAAGACTTCATGACTGAACTACTGTCAACACATAAATAGAGGACTATTAGGCTACAGTACAAACCATTGTAACTATACCATTATTAACTGTATAGTGTAATAAAATATAAAATAAAGGCAACCAGGAAGTGTTTATCATATCTCAACAAACATGTCTTATTGCCTTAGAAAGAATTCAATTCCTTCAGGGATAATATTATATTAGAGAGTTTATATTATATTAGAACTCTTCAGTAATCCGTTGGTTTTACTCCAAAGCTGAACTCCTTATTTGTTTGTTTTGGCAGGAGAATGTATGGTCGTAACGATTAAACCTTTATCTAGATCCATTTAAAAAATGTTTCAAACGCACAGAAAATATTCTTAAAAAATATTCTTCACAAAAAAAGGTAGGCTACGTTTACTGGGCAAAATGAGTAGCTTAAGTCTAAAAGGCTTTCTAGATAGAACCGTTATGAGAACAAGGGGTTCCTCTTACCTCTATTGGGGTTCTCAGAGGAATAACCCTTCACCAGGTTGTTCTAGGCCCAAGAATCTAGGGCATAGACTATAAGGACAAATCCCATAGAACGCATAAGGATTTAGGAGCCCTTTTTACAGTACTAGTGACAAGACACAACCAAGACAGTAGTATCATCTGGACCAGGTCGAGCCCAGAGCCTGCTGTCTTCCCGGATCTTAAAGGAGATTCTTTGACACGTGCAAGACTTACCCACTGACCAGTTCAGCAGGTGGACTTCAGAGAGGGAGACGGCATCCTCCACCTGCACAGGACACGGGGAGAAGAAGAGAAGAAGAAGAAGGGAAGGGAAGGAGAGGAAGGTAAAGAGTGTTAGTTGCATTGCTACTGTTGGAGTTAAAATACCTTCCCTGTTAAACATCTGATTTCAAGTCATCTCTCTCTCTCTCTTACTCTCTCCAGTCATTATCTCCCTCCCTCCCTCCCGCCATCTCTCAATCGCTCTCTCTCTCTTCCCAGTCCCTCCCTCCCTCCCGTCATCTCTCTCAGTCTCTCTGTGTGTCTCCATCTTCTCTTTTTTATGGTTGATCTGTGACAGGGATTCCTCGGAGGGGCAACCCACATGAAATGACTGTATCATCTGTCACTCTCTACGCAGGCCCTGCCTCTCTCTCTGTAAGAACACACACACACACACACACACACACACACACTGAGGAGAAACTGCCTTACCCATTCTGCAAGAACACAAACACACTCTCTCTCTGTACCTGTGGAGATGCTGTCTGAAAAAACAACATACACACTCTTTCTAAGGTGTGTGTGTGTTCTTACAGAGAGAGAGGCCGGGCCTACGTAGAGAGTGAGGTGTTTTGTTGCAAGAACTCTGCAACTCGCAAGTGTCTGAGAATGTAAGACTGCCACTCATTGCATATACATTAACATGCTCTGGTCAACAGATTGGTTCACCCATACATACATTTTGGCAAAACAACACACAAACAAACAAACATACAAAACAATCAAGACACACAAACTCAGTGTGTTGTGGTCTTTCAGTCTGAGTACACTTCACCACATCCTCTCTGCACACACGCACAAACAAACAATAATAAACAATAACATGAGAGTCGTTAGCACTCATGCTGGCTTCCAAGAAAAACAACCAGCTCATGCTCCACTCAGAGAGACGCAGGAACCACTAAATCCCAAGCAGACCAAGCCGAGCCACTGTCTCCATCAGAGTGGTTAAAGCGCTGCTGTGGTTACATGGGCTCAGGGACCCCTCCAGCAGACTCCCCCAAGCACAGCTCTGTAGGCAGCCCCCGTGATGCAGAGCATATTCTGCTGCTATGAAGCGACAAATTCTGCGGAGGATAACAGTGGCTTTGTCATGTTTTGAGGCACTGCAAGTTCAGTGTGAGGTCGCGAAGGGGTGGGGTGCCAGATAATCTGCAATCCCCTTCTCTTTGATGAATGTGTGTGCAGAAATTGGTATTAAATATTGAGCTGCGGTTCACACAGTGGCACGGGCCTTTCTCTCCCTCCTCCACACGGAAATACGTTTTTATAAGCTTCGTACGCCACCTCTATTCAACAATTGTCTCGGCCATTTTTTTTTTAAGCGCACAAGGGTTGGGTCAACTCTGCCTATTTAAAAATAATAATAATTTAAAGCATTGACTCAAACAGCCCTATCAGAGTCATTGTCATTGTTGCACTCACCAAGTTCCCAATGCAAATACACCATAACTAGCCTTTTTGCTAAGGACCACTGCCACTGCATTATCTACAATAGCAGAAAGCCAGAAAAGCTAACCAGAAATGTAACTCGTAACATTAGTTGCATATGAACGTATGGTCCAAAAAATGAAACTAACTATTCAATTCTGGATTGTCTCCAAACTGAGGTTGCACATTTCAAGACAGAGATTTGGCTCACACACAAAAAAAATGCACTGATCATTTATAGCTTGTTCACATTCACAACAAAATGCCTTTCAGAATGAACGTCCTCGTGCAGAATATTTCCCGTGGCGTTCACGGGAACAGGTGGAAGGACGAACTGCGCTTTCATGCGACTCGAGCAGGTGGCTGTGGAGCAGGTGCTATCCAGCCCCGTCGTTTAACCTCATCCTTCGGCCAGTTATAATTGCCTTATCCGGTTTTTATATCACACACATTGACACCTGTCACCTTCAGCGGCTTGCCACCTTGAGGCTGTGTAGCCTGTTACATTCAACAGTTTGTGACATGTTAACAGAGGATGGCTTGCCCAACTGTTTACCAAACCGACTGGCAATCGTATAGACTACCACAGGTTTACCACAACCCGCTTGGTTGCTTTTTAGTACAAGCAACACGCAACACAGCACTATTTTAAACAGCTCATTGATGTACCAGGCTGATAACACAATACTTACTTACAATGACACCGATAGCAATGGTTATCTTTAGATTTGCGTTCACAAATGGCTGCAGGTTTTAAGGCAGCTGACTTTAACTTGCATGCGAGATATGAATATCGTGGTTTTCTGAAGTAGCTGGCCGTACTATGTTATCCTAGCCAGAAATCACCTGGGAGTGACATAACTGCAAAATATAAAGTAATAAATAAGAATTGGGCAAACACTGGAATTTCCCCAGCTTAATGTTTAGCCTGCATTCGTTTGTGTACTTGTAACTAGTTATAAACGCGACCAACATCTGGCTATGTTGCAAATGACCCGACGACACTGCATGCTGTAACGCTACTGTTACGATACCAAGAGTTAAAAGGCATATCTATCCCACACTGTGACAAGTTTTTTTATTCATATTTATGTACAGAATAAATTCTCAAGGCACGTGTAACGTTAAACACCTCTGACATTACGCGATAGCTGACGTTAACTAACAGGCTGCAACCAGCTAGCTTTGCTTTGCTAGCAGCCTGTTAGAGTTTGTATTAGCTTGCTTGATTGTTAGCACAGTGTGAAGCGAAGCCATTCAAATATTTCATTAAAAAATTGAGTGTAAGTTATTAAAAAAAACACCGACACAGGGACACAAAACGATAGCTGTAGGTAGTGCCGTGTCTATCCATCAACGTTAGCTAGCTGCCTTACACATGTTCTGCGTTGAGATTAACAACACACTGGGTACAGTCGGGATAGATTTCTTTTACATTTTGTGTTTCGCAGTCAATTAGTGTTTCTGCATGGGTCAAAATTGCTGTCATTAACTAAACAAAACATTAATGTATAAAGATGCACAAATTTGAGTTCTGGGTCTAACCTGGGATGGATGGTGGTGGAGGAGGGATCTTTTTTTTTAATAATAATTCCGAGCCTACCCGTCTGTCATTCACACTACGGCAGCGCTTTATCCTCGTCTGCAAACGGGGACTTCTTAACCCAATTATTCTGAATCCGGACAGTCTGCGATGCTGCAATCTATTGATCTACTACCACTCAAACATTGCACAAAACACCAAAAATAAAACAAATTATCTTACGCGAATTGGTGATCACGGGTAAATCCGACGTGAGAGTGATGCTTAGTGAGGCTGGGCCGGGATTCTCCCCCCTCTAGCTTCCAGCTGCTGGTTCAGTCGTTATCCCTCCTAACGTGCCCGCGCCCGAGTATCACCGGCCCTCCAGTGGATAGCGGCTTGCTGCGGTCGGTAAAGAAACTCCTCGGCAAATGAATGGCAGGACCATACAGTGAATGGGCAGGACTGTCAGCCTGTGAGTCATCGAGATCCTCCTCCTTCCCTGCCTTGTCTCTCCTCCCTCAATGCCGAGTGTGATTCAGGCCGTTGACGGCCTGCTACTTCTGGGAGCGCTCTTTCACGCGGCAATGGCCGAGCTCGAGAAGAGAGACAATATGGCAGGCACCTAACAGCTAGGCGTGCAAACAGTGACCTCCTTAGTTAAGCGCCGCGCTAGCAGTCCTGTGTTGGACTTAAACTCAGGCGAGGAGCCGTGAACGTCTCCATTTAATACCCCCTACAACATTTTATTCATTTAATGTATCCTAAATTGGAACTAGGCATCACATGACGGCTCTCTCTCTCAGTGTCTCCCGCGTGGTTATGTGTGTGTGGGTTTAGGCCTGTCTGTGAATCACTGGAATTACTGATGTGGTTGCAGTAGTCACATTCCCTACATTTCACATCCCTAAAATTACACTTTTGTTCGCCATCATAGTTAAGGCCTGTCAGTGTGAATTTCAACGCACTATCGCTGGAATCACAGCCATGGAAAAGATGTGGTTGTGACTGAGGGACAGCTGCAATTTCACATCTTTAAAATGATGAATTGATACTACACATACTACAATATGTGCGTTTGTAATGGATGATAGATCACTATAAAACTCTCCATGCGTTTGGTATCATTTCTCATGACAGCATTGTTATGGCAGGTGAGTTGCTACACAATCATTAATCTCTCTACCAGGAGATACCGAGCTGGTCAACAGCTCCCACAGAATTAGAATTACTTCAGTGAAAAAGGTAAAACATGTGAAGTTTTGGCATTGATTGGTGTCCTTGTTTTGGCTGGGCTACATAAAAAGCAGACATTATTTGATGCAAGGCATCATCCTTGCCAGCCTATATGTTAACGTTGTATTCAGTTCAAATGTACCTGAGCCACCAGGTCTGTGCATAAGAAACAAACCTTTCAGTATTGCTATTTGTGTGATTGATGAAAACATTTCTAAGAGCTAGATGTCATAAGGACCTCTTTAAATGCATCAAACGCACCTGTAATTTCAGCAACAACTAACTGCCCTGATACTGCACCAAGTTGGACACATGATGTTCAACATGCTGCTCTTGCTTTCATTTGCATGTTCAGGGCCATTATCCTGTTAAAAAGTGTGACTGACCTTGTATCAAGGCGAACTGTCTGTTTGCAGACATTCAGGGCTGCTTGTTCTTCCTCCCTTGTGTGTTGAGGGAATGGAATGGCAGCCAGTTATGGCAGATGCTGTTTGGTTCTCGTGGGTGTTAGAGTGTCAACGTGTGGCAAGTTTTTTTCCCCTTCTTCCTCAAACTGTGAAAAACACGTCCAGGATCCCCACCGCGTTCCTCTTGTTTAGTCATTCAGTGGGAATTCAAATATTGAAACATGGCAAGAGGCCAATTTAATTATCCGAAACACTCGCCGAACACCCTCAACGTGGCCTCACACAGGCCCGGACTGATGTAAACTGTGTCAAAGAAAAACTCACTTGCACTCTCCCAGTTTAGTTCAATCCAATCTTGCCCGGAACCGCTTCAGAGTCCAGTGCTTACGTGATACGGATAAGGGCTGTATACTTTTAGCTTTTGCCACCTTGTTCCAGATGTAGAAGTTAAATGTATTCACAGATATCCCGAGTCGGTATGAAGTAATCTCATGCGAACGCCAACACTTGCAGAAGGACCAGAGAGACGAAGTCAAGGATTTTAAGTTATTATTATTTCAGCGTACAGCCTGAGCAGGGAGCCACCTGAAGCATAGGATCAAGAGGTGTCTGCCTGGTAGTCAGAGGCAAAGCATGTGGACCAGGCAGGTAGAGAAGGCAACACAAATCAGTCAGTTGTGATGGTTACAGTAATGACTGTGATAGAATCTAATGAGCACGCCAAACTTGAAGAACAGACCAGAAGACGTAGTCAGGATTTCTGGAGTTTATTTCAGCATGGAGACACCCTCTAAGCGTGTTGCTCAGAGAATGGCCTGCCTGACTGTAGGAAGGGGTTGCTTTTATACCATACAGTCAGGTAGAATACAGGGGGTGGTACTCTATAGGTAATGGCAGGAAGGGGAGACAGCAGGGTTCACCTGTGGGGGAGCGTGTCCTCTGAGGGGGAAGGGGGGTGAGAACAGAGGACAAAGGGTGAGGGGGGGGGGGGGGGGGGTATTGATAGCAGGAAGGAGGCAAAGACAGTGTACACATCCAGGGGTATGGGTTACAAAGTCAGATGATACAAAATGATGTACGTACTTAGTTCATGTATGTTACAACAGGAGAATAGCAATATTCGGTTCCATCAACTGCTGGAACTGAAACCCAAACACAGGACAGGCAGTGTCGGGTTGTTTACTTAGGAACCGGATCTGGCCCAGATGTGGGCCGAGTTCAGCGGTGCAGGAAGTAATCATGCCCCGCGACCAGCACAGCCCCGTGCTGTCCATACTCAAAGGCTCCTCAGGCCCAGCGCCCGCCCTCACACCGCAAACTCATTAAACCCCCGTTACCGAACACCTCCCATGGTCTCTGAACAGATGGATAGAGACGCTTATATTCCTGGAAGTCAGAGAGTGGGAGGGAGTGAGGGAGAGGGAGAGGGCGAGAGATAAGGAGGGATAGAGAGAGAGGGAGGGAGAGAAGGACGGACAGATGGAGGGATAGAGAGAGAGGAAGGGACAGACGGAGGGATAGAGAGAGAGAGGGAGGGAGAGAAGGAGGGACAGACGGAGAGATATAGAGCGAGGGAGGGAGATGAGGAGGGCAGGGAGGTGGAGGTGTGTTTATATAACCTCCAGAATCATATTAAAAGTCGACCTGTGGTCGCCTCTAGCCCCAGCAGTTGTCTAATTAGCTGACTTCCTGCTTGCCGGAATGTGCCACTGCTGCCGCCATGGCGACGGCCTCTAGGTGAGTTCAGTGGATGTCGTCAAGGGTGATGGGGGCCATGATGCTCATTTAAATATCCATGGAGCGTTGCCTCTCTCGCCTCCTCTTACATGATCAAGGACACAAGAATATGTTCCCCGTTTATGGTGGATTAAAGAGACAAATTAACAAGGCCGTCTGAAGCCTTTTCATTACTTCGGTACCAGTACGACCTGTGGAAGTATCACACAAATGTGCCTCCCTCCTTTGGTGAGGGTGCCGTCTCAAAGCCTTACCTCTCTGCACCTCGTAACCACCAATGTTGGAGAACGCACCCCCAGATGTGCAGGTGGTAGCTGACTTCAAACCAGATTTGGATTGGCTCTGGGTCAAATACGGGCCAGTTCTGTTCCAGAGGTAGCTACGTCTGTGACTTTGTGAGACACTGAAGATTTATATTCAGGAGATGCATTATGCATTATAACACGATAGGAAAGGCTCATGGAAGCACTCTAAAGCACATCGACAGAAGATTTCTATGCGGGAGATGCGTTATGCATTATTATACAGTGGGGATGTGAATCCAAATCAGATCCGTGTCATACGGAGTCCTGATCTGTCCAGAGTTAGCAGGTAGCACCGGGGCCAAATATGGGTCAATTTCCCTCTATAGTTCGATGCTTACCTGGGAGGGCAGAATTGTGACTTTGTGTAGCACTGAAGATTCATATGCTGGAGATGCGTTATTCAGTATAACACACTTGGGAGGCCTCATAGAAGCACTCTAAATTAAATGTGTTTATGATTGTAAGACCACTCACCCAGCAGAGGGAGATTTACAAGCTGGCAGTGCGTTATACATTATTGCACAGCGGGGATCTGAATTCAGACCAGATCCACCCCACATGAGACTCAGATCCGTCTACCTGAGAGGGCAGATTTGTGACTTTAAGAAGTGCTGAAGATTTATATTCTGGGGGTGCATTATGCATTATAGCACACAGGGGAATGCACTGGCTCGCATGGTTTTTCCTCCGCTCGCATGGTTTTTCCTATCACTGTAATGCCGATGATACTCAACTGTTTCTGTCTTTCCCTCCTGAGGACACCACTGTCTCAGCGCGGATCTCGGACTGTCTTGCTGATATATCCACATGGATGAAAAATCCCTACCTTCAGCTGAACCTGGCCAAAACGGAACTGATGGTCTTCCCAGCCATCCACCACAACCTCAATATCAATATTGACTCTTTATCTCTTGTTCCATCCAAAACAGCAAGAAACCTCTTGGTCATTATTGATGACCAACTGACCTTCACGGCCCACATCGCCTCTGTCTCCAGGTCGTGCGCTATACAACATCCGCAAAATCAGGCCATACCTAACCCAGTATGCCACCCAGCTGCTGGTGCAAACCTTGGTGAGTTCCCGCCTTTACTACTGCAACGCCCTCCTAACGGGCCTGCCGGCTTGCATGGTGAAACCACTACAGATGATCCAGAACGTGGCAGCGCGTCTGGTGTTCAACCAACCGAGGAGGGCGCACGTCACCCCGCTACTCATTGAGCTCCACTGGCTGCCGTTAGCTGCTCGCATTAAGTTTAAGTTACTTATGCTTGCCTACAGAGTGCTTGCTGGTTCTGCTCCCACCTACCTAAATGCTCTTGTAAGGGCAAATGTTACACCCAGGACGCTGCGCTCGTCTAGTGAGCGTTGTTTGGCACTGCCGTCTGTGCAAGCACGGTAATCCAGACTATTCTCATTTGTAGTTCCACGTTGGTGGAACGAACTGCCTAGTACTACCAGAGCAGGGGCGTCCCTCTCTACCTTCAAGAAGCTTTTGAAGACCCAACTCTTCAGAGAGCACTTCCCTTCCTAACTGGCACCTTGACTAGTGCTTAACTTGCACTTCAGCAGTTACATTCCTGCACTTCTTTTCCTTTCTAGGTCGTTTTTTTATTTCTTATGTAAAGTAGTATTTATTGTTACACCAGGTTTTTTTTATTGCTCTTAGCTTGACTGTTCTCTCCCTTGTACGTCGCTTTGGACAAAAGCGTCTGCTAAATGACTAAATGAAAATGAAAATGAACTCCAACGGAAGGGATGAATTCATGAAAAGCATGCAGTATTTTCCCGTAAACATTACTTTTTTTCCCCCTCTGATTGTTGTCTGTAAATTCAGAAGGACAGTGTCTGAATAATCTTAGAAAAAAAAAAACATAAAGGGGCAGCAGCTGCCAAGGAGATGGCGGGAAATGGGTCATAGAAAATGCCCCAGTGGCAGTGTGTGCACATGTGGTTCCCGCTTTGATAGGGATCTGCCCGAGATAGAGGACTGCTGCTGCGGCGGACAACTCACACTGTCCTCGCCCATGAATAATTCCCTTTCAAATACGCTGGGCCTCCCTGTCCCACCTAACCAGATGTCTCTATTTCATCAGCTCAACCCATTAACGCCAACACCCTCGCTCCCCACTCATACCTTCAAAGGAGTCCCTCAAAGACGAGGCTTACATCTGGAAATATCAAGATCTCAAGACAAATATTAGGTTATTACATTTTGGAATTAGTGTGGATGCCACTGAGCCTACTTGTTGATGTGGATAAAGCCAATTGCTTTTGCTGTGAAAAGGCCCATCCCTTCCATTAGTTACAAGGGTCTGCGGAGGGAGGTTTTACACATAACTACTCTTAAGAGCTTCCAGAGCCTCAAGGTCACCCACTTTGAAAATAGCATCACAGATAATGCACTCAGCGCTCCCTGCTCCTAACCACTATCCATCGATATGGAAACAGCCTACAGGAAGACTATGACGTATAACCATAAATGTGTCATAACTATAAACAACACTAGTCTTACACACAGTGATATTCATACAGGGACGTACCATAGTGACCCCAGGGCCCTAATTTAATTTATTGGCAGTGAGCAAAGACACAAGCAAAGTTGGAACAAAATAGTTTTACTAATTTTATACCATGAGCAAGACCCTAAGTGCAAACATGGGTGGGTAGCACAATGCTCCCACACGCAACACGATAGCTTTAGTTCATGCGTGATTGACTTTGCCCGTTGCTCGTCAATGAAATTAGGGCCCCTTGAGTCCAGCTGAGTTTGTAATTGATTCTAATGTCACATTTCCCAGGAAACAGCTGATTGGAAAAGATACACAAGATTCAGATCTGGGTCAGATTCACACCACAGCCTTGCCACACAGGGGATGTGTCCATAAATCAGCTGCTATCTAAGGCTGGGGGACACAGGCTCCTCAGAGGTCCTCCTCTACTAGTACAGCATGATCTTCCTGCTCGCTTAGAGAGAAGTCAGTGTTCAGCCTGAAATCCTTAAAAGGCCATTATCTGTTCCATCCGCTCTGGAATTTAACATTTTCCATTTAGTTCTCGAAACAACTGGTAATAAAAATAAATACAAGGGAAGTACTTTGCAAGGGAATCTCAGGGCACTCCACTGAGTGTTTAATTATGGTCTGGGCCTGGTAAGGGCCTGATCATGACCAAGCATCTAGCCCGGATTTGGGCCGGTTCTAGTCGTGATTTGGGCCGTGTTTTTGTCCCCTGTGAGCTGCTATCTGAGGATGTGTCTGTCTAAACATAAACATCCATTTTGCTCAGACACAGAGATGTTAAACCCATTCAAGCCAAATGGATGACCACGTATCAGGTTTTATTTCCTAGTCCATTCGAAAACAGCCCGATGAAGTCCCACGTCTACTTAGAGTAAGCCTCCAACAGTCAGTAATTAGAGACTGTGGCTTTAAGAGACTAAAAGTTGAGGACACGGAAGAGAACGCTCTGTTTTTGGTGTGCCTTTCTTTGGTGAAGAAAGTGTTTGGTACTGTGTGTGTGTGTGTGTGTGTGTGTGTGTGTGTGTGTCTTCCCCTAGTTTTGCCAGAGGGTTTATCAAAGAGCTCTGAGACATCACGAGTGCCATTTACAGAAGCAACATTTATTAAACCACAACTACTGTCCCTTTGTACAGTAGTCAGTTTCACTTTTCCTCCTGCGTGTCATTGTTTTTTCAGCATCTCAAGAACATATACATTTATGTTAATGAACAAAAAAAAAAACAAGAAAATGGTCAGGCAGAACAATGTTTTTTTTAAGTCTTTCGCCAACAGTTCTCAGTAGTTTTGCACAACTGAAAGTGCACACAGGCTCCCCCGATAGCAGCTGCTGTCAGGGCGTCCTGTCACAGAGAGCTACGAGACAATAGTATGCCAGTACACAATGTTATGATCTCCCACAGTGATTTAACAAGGCATTTAAAGGCACAGGACTCTCATCAACACGAACCGTCACGGTTGAAATGAAAGATGTCTGTAGTGCACAACATAAACTGTTGACTGATTGTTGTTAATGCTTTCTCTTCGTGAGTCTGTAAGTGATGTGCCCCTGTTCTCACTAATCGACTTGGGAATCCAAATCTCCACAGCATTACTGTAGTGTGCAACAGGAAGCTACCCATCAGAGGGGAAGAATTTGGGAGGGCAGTGGGGAGAACAGTAGGTAGAGGGAGGGTAACATGGAACATGTACAGTAATTCACAAATCAGCTTTCCATACATCATGCTTCTCATATAACCATGACATTCTAGAATCATCTAGACATTCTAGTCCATTTGTTCTACTGTCCTGTCCTGATACACACAATCATCGAACGAAGTCTCTATTCATCACTTCCTCTATTTTTGATATGTGGGTCAAGGTCAGGAGCAGACCTTCCCTCAGGTTAAAGTGATATGTCTGTGTGTATATGTGTGTGTGTGAGTGTGTGTGTGTGAGTGAATTTGTGCGTCTGTGGACATGTGTGTGTGTGTGTCTGGGTGCGTTTGCGACCACTTGGACCTGTGGAACTACACCTGATGCACACACACACACACATACCTGGATCACCTAATCAAGCCCCTGGCGATCACTTGATGTGCGGAATCAAGCGTGTGCCAGATATGAAAAGACAGCTGCTGTCTGTCACATGGGGACACTAAGAGCTCCTCAGTACCGGCTGTGATAGAGGAATTTGCTTTTCCAGGAACACTGGACAGTCATAAGCTTACAGAAATACTATGAGTAGCGTTATAATCGTACCACCTGTTCCTTAACTACCAATCAAACAACATGCTCACTGTATGGTCATACGTCGACAGTCTTCCAGTATGGCCTATGGCACAGGTGGAGCACCCTACAGAGGGATGAGCTTTAGCATGTTTCAACTACAGCAGCTGAACCAGAACGTTTGTGAAAACGCAAAAAACACCTGAGGAGGTAGTTCTCGGCGAACAAACATGGACGCCGGACTACAGGGTTACCGTTTAAATAGCACAATTTGGAAGGTTTACACAAAAAACTTTCAAATTTAAAAGTTCAAAGAAAACGCCACTGCCTCGACCGTTCGCCTCTGTTTGCCGAATTTAAACGCACCTCTGCTTCTAGTAACCGAGGCTGGCCCAGAGCCAGACTAAATCATTGTCAAAGGCAGCTGCTAAGCACTTTAATGGTGGAAACCTGGGACGGGCTTTTCCATGTTCTGGCACATAGCAGTCAATTCTGGACTGGATCTGTGCCGGGTCTCAGGGCACTTTAATGGTGGAAGCCTCTCAGCCTCCAAGCCCGTGAAGTTCCCTACTGGCTGGGGAAATGTGTGACTTGAGAAGGACCAGACCCCTGAGCCCTGCTGTTGAGAGGCAGCGTGACAGGGCACTCGAGGGAGCAATGGGGATCCGGACGGGTGACTGGTGATGTTGTCAGCTCTGAGAGTGACTCCTCAGTTTCCTCTTGTGTCACTTCCTGCCTGACACGTCTGATTAATGTTCAGTAGTAGAGTATGCAGGTGGCTTTCGTCTCCAGAGCAGATGGCAGGGGTCTCTAGTGAATGGTTCTGGTCCATATGTGGCATGGATCTGGTCTGATCTACTTCAGAGTTGGCTGCCATCTTTAACCCTTTGAGGAGTACCATCACAAATATGTTATTAGAATGTTGCCAACTGAAGGTTCCATTTGATGACATAACAATGAACTCAAGCCATCGTTATGACTGTCAGTTAATGTAGATTCTAAACATGTACGGTATAATTCTGGAATTACTTGCAAAAAAACCTCACTCCTCAAAGGGTTAAAGGTGAGGTTCACCATTCTAATCCAATACACTTTTTGTCAAGTTCAGCAAATTGCTCCTCACAGTCCACTAGCTGTCCAGTCAGTGTGTGCATTCAAAACAACTCTATTTGATTGGCTGCACAAATATCAACAACCTTACACCATAATCGCAGACTCCATCTTTAAGGAGGGAATCAACGAGAGAACCCTTTTATTTATAGTACAGACGCTGCTGCACACATGCTGTGAAATTTGGCGACTCGAGGTCCTAAGGGTGCATAAATATACTATACATACATTCATACAAACATATATACATATATGCATGTGTAAATGTGTACATGTGTATATATGTATGGATAATATGTATATTATGTATATGTATAATTTCTTTCTTTTCATCAGTATTTGTATTTATATTTTCATGATGCATCATACCAGACATTTGCAAGTGTACAAAACATGCAGATGCATGAAATATAATTCACTTCCCAAACCCAAACCATTTTTTAGCTTGGTTATTATAATCTAAAAAACAGACAAACAAAAAAACAAAACAAAAGTTGTAAAATATATTAAATGTAGAAGAAGATAAAGAATAGACCACAATTCTATAAAATATGTTAAATATCCCAAATAATATCATACAAGACAAATAACAACAGTTATGAATGACCTATACTGGCAGCAGCAGTCTTATGGGATGGGATCCAGAGAACAGGATGCCTGTAGTGAGCCTATCAGAAAACAGGATGCCTGTAGTGGGCCTATCAGGGAACAGGATGCCTGTAGTGAGCCTATCACGGAACAGAAGGCTTGTAGTGAGCCTATCAAAGAATAAGGCAGGCCCTGCAAAGGGTTAGGAACATCAAACCTGGAAACCCCACAAATCTCAGACCTCAGCTCCTGTGTAGAAAGCGCCATTTCATCTTCACTTCAGCTTGCATGGGTAACTATAATCCTGTTTTGTGGAACACCTACTCACTGACCAGAGCCAGATACTCCTCCATATGGAGTGTACAGTGGGACAGTCAATCTACAACTCCAACCCCAATCTACCGCAGCCCAGTTTACTTAACCTGGGAAGAAATGCATAACTCAGGCCTAGTTCAAACTTGTGTAATCCATTACTTTCCCTTTTTCTTTTCACAATCCATTGTTGTCTTGTCGGGGGACTTGTCCAGGACTGTTGTGTTGTGGATGCTGCAGCTCCATCAGGGAATCCTGAGGTCCTCTCAGGTCGGGCGAGAGACATGATCCCTGTGGTTTTGTGTTTCCTTCCCCCTGCCAGGACGTGTGACTGGTGTACCTCCGAACGTCTAAAGCAGGGGGCTGCCCACGTGGTCAAATCCCCCTATAGTAGTGGCACTAGTCCAACATACAGGTGTAGAGGAGAGGTCCTCCCCAGTAACCAAACCCTTCACCAAAATGCCAGTGGTGAACCCCATCTGTCTCCTCATGAACGACGACCTCACACAGAGTGGTGTGGAGGTCTGCTGACCCCAGGAGTCTAGAGTCCCAGTCCTGGCTGCTGGTCGAACCATTCAGACTTAACAGGCCTCAGGTAAACCTGGAGAAGAATTGCAGCAGAGTAGAACTGCAACAGTGAAGATCCTTGGATGGGGGTGTTAGGAAAGCACCTAATAGTGGGAGGGTTGCCTCCCTCACAACCCCCCAGCCCCCCCCCCCCCCCCCCCAAACACACACACACACACACACAGCTAACGGAGGTGGCTACTGCAACAAACTAAACCGCACCGAAGAGAGGTGTACTGGCAACTGGCATTCGATACAAAGACAACATTTAGCTCTTTTCAAACATGGTTATTAAAAATGATCATAACAACGATTATAATTTGACGCTACATTAGCTAGAATTAGGGTAGAATTTCAGTGAACGTACAGTAGAAGTCTACGCACTAGCAATATTACTCCACAAGGCGGTCAAGGATGTGCCGCTCCCATGAGACTAACCAATCTTAGTACATATGGGAAATAGTCGTGCAACACAGTAGTTCAAGTAAGTCCTTTTTTCTTTCTGTCTTTTCGTAAAATCTCTGTTCTAACTATGGTCGTACCCGAAGGTTTAAAAGAGTTGCTCATTTAACAACATAGAAATAAAAAAAAGTATTTACATACATTACTGAGTGTGGGAGTGTAAGTGTGTGTGTATGAGTGCTTGTGTTTGTATGTGTGTGTGTGTTGTGTGTGTGGGGGCGGGGGAGTGGGACAGTTTCAGAGGGGTGTGTCAAACACCCTTTCGGACAAGCTTTCTTCCATGTCCTCTTCAGACTGCAACGCTTTACTGTTCAGTCTCTCGGTTGTCATGGAGACGGGCATTTTGGCCAGGTCCTTCTCCGAGCCCAGCCGGCCTTTAACCTTGTCCTGCACAAACTCCTGAATCTCCACCGGAAGCCGTCGGAATTTGTCCTGGTACTCCTGATCCAGCTCGCTTTGCAGCTATGACAAACAAACAAAGAGTCAAAAAACAAAAACAAAAACAACCGAAGCTAATCTGTATAATAATATAGTATGAACTGTGCCATGTCATAGTCAGTCATTCATGCTCAGGTTATTGAGGTCTCTGACCACACAGTGAGGAGGACGCAGATTTGCAAAGCGGCTGATTACAGGATGACTAGAAGAGAAACACATGGAAAGCCATTAGAGCCTGACTGAGCCTGACTTGGGATGCAGCCTGCCACGACTCGCTGACACCACGGAGTCATCCCAGATCAAAGCCAGATCAAAGCCAGATCGGTGCCATGTTTGTGTCAGCGGAGACCCAGACACATGGCAAAGTTCAGCAGCTGTCTGCCTGTTGGGTCATGCCACAACCATGCATTTGCAGCACGCCTGACTTCACATAACACAAATCTGCACC
>NC_045166.1:14825113-14830113 GCF_900700415.2 Clupea harengus
TACTGAGAGCTCTGGCTCCCTCTAGTGTCTGGATGTCCTCAATTCAACACACAGTTTCCCAGAGACAAGGGGAATCTGCAGACTGGTCTGTTACAGGTTTGCCCCACATCTGGGCCAGATGTGCTTCACAGCCAGCTGCTACTGCAGTGCTGTGAGCAATGGCTCCCTCTAGTGGTCAGTCATCCTTGAGTCCACACATTGTTTTTCCTAATTGTCTGTATATCTACCTATCTATCTAGATATCTCTCCATTCTCCCTCTCTCTGGCCTCTCTCATTCTCTCTTCACCTCCTCTCTCTCTTTCTCTCCACCTCCTCTCTCTCTATCTCTCTCTCTCTCTCTCTCTCTCTCTCTCTCTCTCTCTCTCGCTCTCTCTACCCAGTCTGTCCAGGCGTGAGATGAGATGAGATCAGACCAGATGAGACGGCACAGTGCACATGGCTCGCCATGTGAGCTTCACAACACACACACACACTCTCTCACAGACACACTCACACAGTGTGAGCTTCGCAAGACACACACACACACACAGCGTGAACTCCACGAAACACACACACACACACGTACAGAGTGAGCTGGCCATTCATTCTCATACTCCCAATCTACACACACACACAAACACACACACACACACACACACACACACACACACACAACATGAACATCCACACACACACGTGAGTCAGCATGGTCATTCATTCTCATACTCCCAATCCAAACACACACACATACACACAACATGAACATTCACACACACACACGTGAGTCAGTCATTCATTCTCATACTCCCAATCCATCAATCAAGCAACAGCACCATACACTACTCAAGATCACTACACACACACAAACACACACACACACACTATGAACATCAACACACACACACACACACACACACACACACACACACACCATGAACATCCACACACACACAAACACACACACACCATGAACATCCACACACACACACAAACACACACACGCAAATCAAAAAACTCTCTCACAGACACAGACTATGAACATCCACACGCACACAAACACACACACATGCAAATCACAAACTCTCTCTCTCACACAAACACACACACACCGTGTGAGCGATCAGCAAGCTGTTTGGCTAAAGGAAGAAAGCCCTTCTTACCCGATGAAAACATCCAAAACGGCAGTACAGGGTGAAGAATCCCTGCCTGTGTGTGTGTGTGTGTGTGTGTGTGTGTGTGTGTGTGTGTGTGTGTGTGCGAACAGCAAGTCAGTGAATGTGTGTGTCTGTGTGTGTGTATGTTTGTGATGTGTGTGTGTGTGTGTGTGTGTGTGTGTGTGTGTGTGTGTGTGTGTGTGTGTGTGTGTGAGGAAAACAACAGGCAAATAAAGTTCTTGCTGAAGGTAGTTTTCACCGGGCTCTGGATCACACCATATTACTTTACACACACACACACACACACATTATAACAAATGCCTTTCAGCTCACTGGGCCTCTGACACCCATCACACACACTAGAGATTTCTCTGGAAGCGCTCCAGGTCAGACCTGAGCCGTCCCCAGCTCAGAGCCCCGGTCCTGCCCGGTCCGCTAGGAGCTCCTGGGCTGCCTATTTTAGGGCCCTGTGATCCATGAGCATTAGAATAATATTTAGGCAGGGGTCGTGCCAGCGGTGGAGTACGGCCATATTTGGGCATGCACAGAGGTGAGAGGTCAAGTGTGTGTTTTGATGGTTAAATCTCTTTCCTGGGGCCCATCCAGAGCAGGCAGGCTATAACTGCAGAGACGCTCTGACACGCAACACCAGACAGCACCTAACTCTGGAGCTGGTCCGGTCCGCTCTTGGCTTCATCTGGGCCATACCAGTACCAGATCAGGGCAGTTACATAGTACCTGGGGCAGGCATGGTAGACCAGTCAGATGATGCTAACATGGCAAATGGTGGCGATATATCTATGGCAAAGGAAATGCATAATAGCAGTAGCCATGCTCTATCTCAGCCTGTGTAAAATACATGCCAAAGTCTAAGCACATCATTTGTTTATGTAATGGGTATCTAGGATGGAATGTTGGTAACTGGCCAATCGCGCAGTCCGATGTGCTATGACGTCATAATGGGTGCAGTTATTGTGCTCTGTTCGGATGAGCTCTTCTGATTCTGCTGGAGCTGCCTTTGGTCTCATCAGTGTATGAGACTGCTGAGATTATTGGGCAAGTTACTCGGTTTGCAGGCTGCATTCGCTAACTTCCATTCCATTTCCTGCCATTAGCGGTGGTGCGCAGATCTCATATTAATGCCTTAGCATCAAACTCTCATTCTTGGACACAGGTAAACAACCACCCACTCTCAACACAGCTCAACTATGTCCACATTTACAGTGACAACAATCACTCTAGTTCACGTTTTCATATCAATGGGGCTAATCTGTAGTCGCAGTAATAGCAGAATCCCACCTTCAGGCACAAATTAAAGGTGCAGTCCATGATTCTGGCAAAAGGTTGTTAAAGGTTGCATTTGAGCTCGACAGCCACATCTGTCCTCCTGAAGCAACCTGTTGATTGGCTGGACTAGATGATTGGCCCATTTACAGAACCGTGCAGTAACACAGGACAGACTAAACAGAGTTGAGGAGAGTTTAACAGAGCAGGAGCACACGAGGGCACACACCAAACAGACAGCTAGAGGCCTGTCAGGAGCTATTCACTGAATTTGAAAAAAAGTGTATTAGATTAGAATCACGGACTGCACCTTTAAAAAGCTTTTGTGGCCTTGTTTTTGAGGAGAGCGCAGTGGACAGCAGTGAGGTTTGTTGACCTGTGTGTGACTGAGCTGGCGTGTTTACCCTGATGTCTATGGCCTGTGGCCATTAAGACGGGATGCTGTGGGCTTCATTAGTGCTTAGATTACAGGGCAGCTTACCTTTCTCCTCAGGCGAACACTCCTCCTACAAGCAGAGTAACACGGATGTAGAACATCTTCACACACACACACACACCACCTGTGTGCCTACATACAGCATGTCTGATTGCGTGTGGGTGTGTGTGATGTGCGTAGTGTTTTCTGGATACCTGATGCACAGGCTTGTGCTGTCACTAACAGTGTGATGTGTGTGAGTGCATGTGTATGTGTGTGTGTGTGAGTGTGTGTGAGTGTGCAGATGACACACCTTTGGCTTCTCGTCCAGGATCTGCTGACGCATGTCTTTATGGCTCTCCAGCAGCTTCTCCTGACGTTTGCTCTGAGAGTCTTCAAGCTAGAAGACAAAGTAGACACACACACACACACACACACACATATATATATATATATATGGCAGTAAACACACACACACACACATGAAGCAGCTTCTCCTAATGTTTGCTCTTCAAGCTGTGCACTCACACACACACACATATATATGGCAGTAAACACACACACATACACATACACACACACACACACACACACACACACACACACACACACACACACACACACACACACACACACACAGACACACACACACACACACACACACACACACATACACACACACACACAGACACACACACACACACACACACACACACACTCACACTCACACTCACACACACACACACAGACACAAACACTCACACACACTCACACACACAGACAGAAACACACTCACACACTCACACACGCACACTCACACACACAGACACAAACACACTCACACACGCACACTCACACACACAGACACAAACACTCACACACACTCAAACACACAGACACAAACATACTCACACACACACACTCACACACACGGACACAAACACTCACACACACTCACACACACAGACACAAACACACTCACACACTCACACACACACTCACTCACACACACACACATGCGCACACAGAGCTTCTCCCGCCACTGGCGTCTTACCCGTTTAATGTACTGCACCACTTCATTGACAAATGACCTGTTGATTTCCAGCTTCTCCCTGCATGTGGACAAAACACAGAACAGTGCAGTGGGATGCAGGGTGAGCTGACAGCTCAAGAGCTCTGTGTAACACCTGGCACTTTAACTTGTGATGAGTGGAGTGTGGACAGAAGGCACTTCAGTGAGACGTGTACAGAACCATCCAGAACAAAATGTCCTTTGGCTTCGCTGTGGGGGCTGTTCCTTTCTTTCTCACTCTTTTCTTTGAAGAGAAGCATGTGTGTGTGTGTGTGTGTGTGTGTGTGTGTGTGTGTGTGTGTGTTTGTGTGCGCTTGTGAGTGTCTATGTGTGTGTGGCTCTGTGTGTGTGTGTGTGTGTGTGTGTGTGTGTGTGTGTGTGTGTGTGAGGCGAGGTGAACAGTCTAGCTGTCAAATGCCACTGGACATGAAAAGGCTCTGGGAAATCCCACACATCAAACTACCCTGCTATTCTGGCTCTGGTCCGAACCCCAGTCTGGTACAGAGTCCTCCAGACACAATGCCCCTATGAGATGAAGGTTTTGGTTCTGCTTTCAGTCTTTTATGACAACCACAAAGAATGCTAAAGAAGGTACCTTACAGGGGTTCATAGGGGACCATGTTAAGATGGAATAATGTGTTCTAAAGAAGGTAATCTGACGTACACGTGAGGAACCTTACAGGAGTTCATAGGGCAACAGGTTTAGATGGAATAATGTTGTGTTCTGTCACGATTTGGGACCTTCTGGCCTCTAAAGGCCGCCAAACAAAGGACTCTATGCTTGTTTTGTGTGTACATTTGCTTCTTGTTCATTTCCTGTCTTTGCTTTCCTGCCATTTTCTGTCCACCGGCTCATTAGTGAGTCAGGTGACCAATTAAGTGTAGTATTTATACCTCGCCTTTTGTCCTGTTTTTGCTGTATCGTTGTTGTACTGTTTTCTGGCATTTTGTTTCTTTGATCTCGAGTTTCCCAGTATACTAGTCTCCAGTCTCCAGTCACAGTCCTTGTGTGTTCCTGTAAGTCTTTTGTGAGTTTTTTAGTCTCCTGTTTAGTTTTACCTTTTTGCCTGACTTGTTTTTTGCAACCTGTTTTTG
>NC_045166.1:14835113-14847613 GCF_900700415.2 Clupea harengus
AACGCCTTCTGCTGTTTCAGCTCCTCCACCGACTGGGCCTGGACGTCTGAGAACACACACACACACACACACACACACACACACACACACACGGTGGACCGCAGGTCAGTGAGTATGGTACGTCTTGTATGTAAGAGGACAGTATCAGTGGTCTTTGACACATTCCATATTCCTGTCTTACAGCGTATCTCATGGGATATTTACAGTGTGTCAAGGCCACTGACATTGAGTGGAGTCCAGGTGTGTGCAACAGAGACTAAATGAGAGGCCTACCTGTCAGGACAGTTTGAATGATATCCTCTGACTTCACTGGTGGCTTAGCTGGAAGAAAAAGAGATAGAACAAAGGAGAAAGAGAGAGACAGAGAGTGAGAGATGAAGATGTCTTTATCATCCAGGGCTGTGTTTCCCAAAGCCTCCTTAACACTGCGTCATTCGTAAGTTATACCTTCAGCTGTACCTTCATGTTTTGAGGTGTTTCCCAGAACGTCAGAGCTCTCTGCTCTAAGTATACTGTCTTCAAGAGATACTTTTGTGAGGTTGGTCTGGACCACTCTTAGCCATACCTTAACACAGTATTCAGAGCCTAAACATTTGATGTAAATGTCTATACGGATGCACTGACTGTGACGTACGACCAAGACATGTGTTGCATTATAAAAAAAATATAATTTGCCATTATTTTTTAATCCATTGCAAAGACATATCTATGAGTAAAATCTAGCCTACAGCTGTCCTTATTTGGTATGTTTGTTATTTTGACTTTTACTTTCTAATAACCTGCACTCCAGGGTGAGTCCTGCCCATCAAACTCATGTCACCCACGCTCAAAACTACGGGAGGGATAAAACTCGTTGCCAGAAACATGGATTCAGCCTCTTAAGGTTCCTTTTAGAGCAACTCTTAAGAGATGGTTTGGGAAACATGAACAACTTTAGTAAGGTATACCTTTCGAGTGTTTGTAAAACGCTAAGAGACACTGTTACCGGGAAATGCAGCCCGGAATGACAACAAAAAACACAAAAAAAGAAAAAGCATCAGCATTGCATGTGTGTTTGAGTGTCTTAGTGTGTATTTGTCTGTGTGTGTGTGTGTGTGTGTGTGTGTGTTTGTCTGTTTGTACCTGTAGGCGGAGGCTGCTGGTTGACCAATGACGGAGGTTTGGGGGCAATGAGGGGGGTGTGGCTCATTCCGTTCTCAGCAGGAAGTGGTTTGGCTTCAGCTTTGGGTTCTGAGGGAGCGTCCCCACCCCCCTCCACCTGGGAATGACAGAGAAGGCAGTCAGCACTGGAACTCTGGGCCAGAATGTCTGCTCTAGAGAGAGAGGATCGAATCAGAACCAGAATGTCTGGTCTAGTAAGAGTGATAGAATCAGCACTAGAATGTCTGGTCTAGTAAGAGTGGATAGAATCAGAACCAGAATGTCTGCTTTAGGAAGAGTGGATAGAATCAGAACCATAATATCTGCTCTAGGGAAAGAGGATAGAATCAGAACCAGAATGTCTGGCCTAGGGAGAGTGGATAGAATTAGAATTAGAATTCAGGGGCCATATTACAGAGAGCATCTTAAGTCATTAAGTTAGGCTTTGTCTCTTATTGCTGTAAGTCTCCAGCTGTCGTTGAAAATGAGTGGCAGCCCGTGTGGTTGTACAGCACTGTCATGAAGTGCATGGATGTTTGGGTGTTTCTGTGGGCTGTCTGTGTGTGTCTCAGGTAACCACACTGGTAACCACACTGGTAACCACAGGGGCCTCTGACCAATGGCAGGTGCTCCTAGCTTTAGGCTGACCAGGCCTTGAGCAAGTTTAAGAAAGAGGAACTAGCAGGGCAACAACTGCAGAAACTAGAACTGCCTCTGACATGGGTATGTGTAAGCTGCTAATTTTAAATTTCTTTCCGTGGTTACTACGGTTCATTAATGTACATTATTCTAAATGTTTTATATAAATACAAGCTCAAGAACATCTCATCCTCCAATCACAAAACATGTTATCCTGCACAAACAAAACACTGCATGTCAGGTTTGTCTGACAAGCTAGCAACTGTAGTTCCACCTCACTGAACAGAACCAAATCCCAGAGGAACCCTGGACGGTACTTAATCTCCATGCAACGCTAATGCACAAGCATAACCATGAATACCAGATGACTGGCGTCCAATTAGTGCTGGGAAGCTACAGCAATCATGCAGTTAAGTGGAACAGCAGAGTCTCTGATGTCTGATAAAACACTGGACAGCTGCTGGTGTTACAGCGCCCCGGACCTCTTCCACAGCAATGACTCTACATCATACACCATCACTCCCGATAGGACAATTACAGCAGAGTGCGCTAAAGTCGTTTCATGTTTGATGTGATATTACGCCATCTGCTGAGGCGTGCTGATGACAGAGGAACTGGAAATACGGCCAACACAGCAGACTGCAGGCTATGCCTGGATTCAGCTAACATGAAGAATATGGCAAAGACACCATTCCCACTTGTAAGTTGCAGTTAGAATGAAAACAAAAACGTACTTGAAATTTCTGTAATGTTTTAAAACTTTTCACCCTAGCTGAATACTTTTGCTGAATATGTCTACTACTACCTCTACTTCTACACTAATCAAAGTGCAAAATGATTTTAAAACGGGACATTTTAGACAAAGTCTGAGTCACCCCAAATTAGCACCTCCTGCTGGCAACACATGAGACAGCAGCCCTTAACTTCAATCCAGTAAGAGCAATACCTGATAAGACTCTCAGTCTTTGGAAAACAAAAGGAGTCCAGCCAGGTACCTGTTACTGCTAAAAGGGAGAGAACATCGGTAATGACCCCAGCTCGTTAAAATGGACAGATGAGTTAAGACTGCTCACCACAATGCCAAACCCCCATTGTGTGTGAAGAACAGGACTGTACCTCTCTCCTGGTGGACACCATGTAGACGTAGCTGTGGTAACCCACTCTCAGCATGGCCATGCATCCACGTCACCTCCCCCACAGCGTCTGAAGCCTGCCAGTCTCACAGTGCAATATTCTTAGTCTGAAGTCTGGCCGTCTCGCAGTGTGATATTCTTAGTCTGAAGTCTGGCCGTCTCACAGTGTGATATTCTTAATCTGAAGTCTGGCAGTCTCACAGTTCTATATATCTTAAGTCTGAGAGAACTTTGTGCTGCTCCTCTACCCAATCTTATTTACCCAGGTCTCCGCAATGGTTGTCATAGCGATGCCACATGGTGGCTTATTATTGGCTACTGCTTAGTTCAGCTGACTACTCCCTGCCTGAGAGGTCCCACAGGGGCCGCCCCCAGGCCCTTGTGCCAATCAACCGTGAGGCTCTTCAGATGGAGTGGATCGGGGAGCTCAGTTAGTCAGGGAGACTCACAGCAGTAAGTTCATGCAGATTTACACTCTTTCATACATCACACACACACACACACACACACACACACACACACACACACACACACACGCGCACACACACACACACACACACACACACACACACACACACACACACACATACCTCTTTTTGTTCTGGCTCCTCCCCTCCTTCCTCCAGTGTAAGGGCAGCCAGCTGACTGGCTCTCTGCTCCATCAGATTGATGTAGCGGATGGGGTTGGACAGGGCCTCAATCACATCTACACACATACACACACACACAGGGAAGACAGAGATCAGCACACACACATAGACACACACATCTCTCTATCTCTCTCTCTCTCTTTCTCTCTCTTATGCACTCATGCAAACACACACAAACTCATGTACACACACACACACCCTTGACTACTGCCAAGCTTTACCTGCAAATGTGTCGGGCACATAGTCCTTCACTTCAATGTAGACAAACAGAGTGGGCAGAGTCAGACACTGGTTCTTCTCATTCCGCAAAGCCACATAGTGGTAACCTGAAACACACAAGAAAGTCAACATGACACACACACACACACACACCCACACACACACACACACACACACACACACACATACACACACACACACACACACACATTCACAGCACTGGGCATTAACACTTGAAGGTATGAAAAGGGCATGTGTGGGCATGTGTGTGTGTGTGTGTGTGTGTAGGCTCTCACCTGGTCGAATCGCTGAGACAGGTATGATCCGATGTCCAACTAACTTCCCTCCATCCTCAAACACAGCTATCCTCAATGAGGCCAGAGAGGGCAGGACAATCTGAATGAAGTCAACCACACAGTCATAAATGCATCATGGGTATTGTAGTTCTACACTGCACTAGGAAACACCACTCCATAGTGGTTAAGACTGCGAAACGGATGAATGTACAGGGCTCTCTCAGGCTGACCTTCTTGAAGACTATGGGCTCTTCATCCCACACTGGGTTGAGGGAGTTTCCTGGAGACGTTTTGGTCCTTAAGGCTTTCCTCTTGGTGTCCACCGGGAGACCAAACATGTCCACCTCCACGTACGTGCCCACCTTCCTGTCCGAGAGAAACTGGCCCGAGATGATCTGCACAATACCGACATGAACATTGACGTCAAGAATAACATCAACACCAACAATAGCAAACTAGTTTACTAAATAATGTTCAACAATAAAGTGTGTACAGTATGTTATAGAAAAAACAGGGCCTGTAAGACTTTATCAGTACAATCATATGTGTTACAAATGCACTTACTTTATCCTAGGTTATGGATACATGGTTCATGTTGTGTTATAGTATCTATATATTTATGATTTCTGCCATTTACCAGTGATGGATGGATAAATATGCCAACATATCACCCTCTAATATACCATGAATGAACAACACCCACATATAATGAACTAACAGAACTAAAACATATAATGAACAAACAGAACTAACACAAAGACATGATCAAACAAGTACTAAAACATATAATGAACTAACAGAACTAAAACAAAGACATGAACAAACACAACTAAAACAAAGACACAAACAAACAGAACTAAAACATATAATAAACAAACAAGAACTAAAACATATAATGAACAAACAGTACTAAAACAAAGACATGAACAAACAGAACTAAAAGATATAATGAACAAACAGAACTAAAACAAAGACATGAACAAACAGAACTAAAACAAAGACATGAACAAACAGAACTAAAACATATAATGAACAAACAGAACTTAAAACATATAATGAACTAACAGAACTGAAACAAAGACATGAACAAACAAGAACTAAAACATATAATGAACTAACAGAACTTAAAACATATAATGAACTAACAGAACTGAAACAAAGACATGAACAAACAAGAACTAAAACATATAATGAACAAACACAACTAAAACAAAGACATGATCAAACATACCTCAAATAAAGACATGAACAAACAGAACTAAAACATATAATAAACAAACAAGAACTAAAACATATAATGAACACACAAAAGGCATATTTCATGATTGTGTCGTTGAGCTATCGCTAAATGATAGGGAAACTATTACTCTGAAAACTCACTGTCTTACTTAACATGGTGAATGTTAAACAACACAAAAGTGTGTGTTTGTGTGTGTGTGTGTGTGTTAGCAGGGCATTTAGTTATATGAGGACATCTCTCACCTTCACTGAGAGTGTGTTGGCCACGATACCATCCACCATGCGCTCTGTAAAGGGGTCAAAGTTCTTGTCGGATCGGCGCATGTATTCCGGTTTCATTCGGTAGCCACTCTTACCGTTGTATTCAAACATATCCAGGTTCAGCTGCATGGACAGGTCTGACATGCAACCCGCCAGGTAGGAAGGACACAGACAAGAGAGGGAAGATATACTTTATTTACAACCTCAGTAATATTGCACTGGGCAACATTTATCAGGTGCAAGGCTAAGCATCACTACTGACAAAAAGCAAACAGACCTAGACAGAAATGACAAGCATTGACCTAAAAACAAACAATATTCACCTACATCTTTATTGTAGACATCTACATCCATCTACATCTGCATAGGATACACCTACATCCATCTACATCCATCTACATCTGCATAGTAGACATATACATTTATTCTACATTATAATTAATTTAATGTTGCTCTAAGGTCAGGATATGTTGAACATATTCATAGAGGAACATTTGTACCATGTTGGCTGATTTTCTTCCATAAGCACTAGGTGATCTGATAGTGTGTGAATTGTGAGAGTTGTAGTAGTATTAGTAATAGTAATAGTAGTGGTGGTAGTAGCAGTAATAGTGGCAGTAGTAGCAGTAGTGGTAGTTATATACTGTATGTATTAGTAGTAGTAGTAGTAATGACAATAGTGGTAGCAGTAATAGTAGTAGTGGTGGTAGTAGTAGCAGTAGTAGTGATAGCTGTAGAGGTGTTAGTAGTAGGAGCAGTTATAGTAGTATTAGTAGTAGATATAGTAGTAGTATTAGTAGTGATAGTTGTAGATGTGTAAGTAGTAGGAGCAGTTATAGTAGTATTAGTAGTATATATAGTAGTAGTATTAGTAGTGATAGTTGTAGAGGTGTAAGTAGTAGGAGCAGTTATAGTAGCAGTTATAGTAGTAGTATTAGTAGTGATAGTTGTAGAGGTGTAAGTAGTAGGAGCAGTTATAGTAGCAGTTATAGTAGTAGTGATAGTAGTAGTATTAGTAGTGATA
Organism: Clupea harengus; assembly: GCF_900700415.2. Lineage (NCBI taxonomy): Eukaryota > Metazoa > Chordata > Actinopteri > Clupeiformes > Clupeidae > Clupea > Clupea harengus. Next base: position 14,841,715 of record NC_045166.1, read on the forward strand.
GTTGTAGAGGTGTAAGTAGTAGGAGCAGTTATAGTAGCAGTTATAGTAGTAGTGATAGTAGTAGTATTAGTAGTGATAGTTGTAGAGGTGTAAGTAGCAGGAGCAGTTATAGTAGCAGTTATAGTAGTAGTGATAGTAGTAGTATTAGTAGTGATAGTTGTAGAGGTGTAAGTAGTAGGAGCAGTTATAGTAGCAGTTATAGTAGTAGTGATAGTAGTAATAGTAGTAGTAGTAGTAGAGGTGTTAGTAGCAGGGAGTATTATTAGAGGCATTCCTTACCGATCATCTGGAAGTTGAGGGCCGCTAGTTGGCAGCCTGCGTTCCAGAAGACCTGGGGCATGTAGTTGGAGGAGTCGTAGCGCGTGCCCTTGGGGTAGATGCGACTCAGCTGCAGCTTGTTGTACCTGAGAGGCTGCAGTTAAGGCTGCCAGACCAGCACAGGTGGGACTCAACAGCAGGGAGGGCATGCACTGTGTGTGACACATCATGACTGATAGGGCACTGAACTGTATGCTGATCCAACGTATGATGTAAGTATGACTTAAAGGTGCAGTCCTCAATCCTGGCTAAAGGCTGTTGCAATTTGAGCTTAACATCCAAACAAATACATCCCTCCCTTCCGTGCTCATCAAGCAACGTTGATGATTGGTTGGGATAGCGTGTGGGTCAGATCGTCCTGCATGGTGAGAGAATGACATGCCGTATACTGCATGTGTATCTAATGTGTGGGTATTAGCGACTTCTATAGAGGTTCCATCTGCTCTATGTACTTTCAGTGTGAACTTAGAAAGTGACAATGACACCCAATCTCTCTCTCTCTCTCTCACACACACACACACACACACACACACTCTTGACTACTGCCAAACTTTAACTGCAAATGTGTCGGGCACAAAGTCCTTTACTTCAATGTAGACAAACAGAGTCAGACACTGGTTTTCCTCATTCCGTAAAGCCACAGTCTAACACTGATGTCTGAAACAGGCCACTGCACACAGATCGCATGTGCTGAATGACACTGCACTATCTATACTGTAGGGGGAGCCTCCACCCTATAACATGTGTGTTCATATAACGACTACATCTGTGCTTGCTAAAATACTGTACATGTCACCCTATGAAGTTACTGTTAGTGGGTTAAAGGTTGACTGTCTGAGGTGTGTTAAAGGATACTCCACAAACTCCACCGGGGACTTAGTGAGGTTCTCCAGGGCCTTGGTCTCCACGAAAGAGGACATCTCATAGCTCCGATTCACCTCTGAAGACAGAGGGATGGAGAAAGGTTAGACATGTGTGTGTGTGTGTGTATGAGAGAGAGAGAGGCAGACAGAGATGGCTTTGGTGTGTGTGTGTGTGTGTATGAGAGAGAGAGAGAGAGAGAGAGGGCGACAGAGAGAGAGAGAAGCAGACATAGATGGCTTTGGTGTGTGTGTGTGTGTGTGTGTGTGTGTGTGTCTGTATGTGTGCGTGTGTGTGTGTGCATGTATCCGTTTTAATATGAATATATGTGAATGTAAATTGGTGTGTGTGTGTGTGTGTGTGTGCATGTGAATATATGCCATCAGTGCATTACTTATGTGCTGTGTATGTAAGGACCACAGGGAGCAGACTCACTCTTGGCCCCGTCAAAGGAGTTGAACTTCACAGGCTGGATGTAATTGACCAGGTTGGACATTTCCTCAGTGGCAAACGTCTCACTTCCTGCTGTATCCTACACAGATCGGAGAACAGATACTTTAATTACGCACAAAAAAAAACACACACACACTCAAACCACACACAGTAGATGCAGTGAAGATAGCTTGTAAGTCTGTCTTTAAGGGTTGCATTGTGCTTCAAGCCCCCATCATTACCATTGACAAAACCAGATGCCAGCGCCCATGCAGTTACTACTGAATAAGTCTATAGCTTAAACTCTGTGTAGGGAAAATGGCATCTCGCTGAGATCTGTGTTGAGGGTGAAATGATGATACACTGCTGACTGTCCCATTGGCTCTAGCACTAACCTCCCTTCTACAATGTGTCATGTAGAAAAATACCACTAGAGGGCGATCTTGCATCAGTCTTCAATCTGTATATGGAGCAGGAGCTTTAGAAACCATCTCATTCAAAAAAGAAAGAGAGAAGAACGGAGAGATGACGAGAAAGAAAGAGAGAAGAACAGAGAGATGAGAAGAAAGAAAGAGAAAAAAATGGAGAGAAGACAGGAAAGAAAGAGAGAAGAATGTAGCGATGATGAGAGAGAAAGAGAAGAACGGAAAGATGACGAGAAGGAAAGAGAAAAAAAACTAAGATGGAAAGCGAAAAGGAGGGAACCGTACCTCATCCACAGACTTCTTTCCTTCCTCGTCCTCATCCTCATCTTCGTCACTATCTGCCTCCACGTCACCTGTTTCAGACACAATTAACACAGTAATCAGGTTTTTCCAGCTATTAATAACCAGTAGTGATCGTGTGAATGAGAAAACGCACACTGACAAGCTTATATTTTAATATGCATACTACACAGGCCAGCTATTATTTTATTATGCATATTACACAAGTAAGCTCATATTCTAATATGCATACTACACAGGTAAGCTCATATTTTATTATGCATACTACACATGCCAGCTCATATTTTATAATGCATATTACACAGCCAAGCTCATATTTTAATATGCATACTACACAGGCCAGCTCATATTTTAATATGCATACTAGGCAAGCAGTGCAAGCAGTGGCAAGAAATAAGAGCCCTTGGCCAAGGAGGTGAAATACTGCTCTGGAAAACAACAGTTATTCCTGTCAGCAATAAGACGGGAATGATGCCTGCAGTACGGTTGTTTGTGTGTGTGTGTGTGTGTGTGTGTGTGAAGTGCAGTGCATACCGATAGACTTCCTCCTCTGTGACCCCCCCTCACTTCTCTGCGGCGGAGACTGCTGGGCGGGGTCGCGGTCACCGATCTCATGGTGTGTAGACCCTGATAGGTGTGTTAGAGGTGTTACAAAGGTTAGGTTAAATAAGGAAAGTATCATCAACAAAATAGAGGCAACAAAGTACAAATCAATGTATGGACATGTGGACATTAATGAAGGCAACCTATTACAAACACATCTTTATATCTTTAATGAAAGCAACCTGTATACAAACACATCTTTATATCTTTAATGAAAGCAACCTGTATACAAACACATCTTTACATCTTCAATGAAAGCAACCTGTATACAAACACATCTTTATATCTTCAATGAAAGCAACCTGTATACAAACACATATTTATATGTTTAATGAAAGCAACCTGTATACAAAAACATCTTTATATCTTCAATGAAAGCAACCTGTATACAAACACATCTTTATATGTTTAATGAAAGCAACCTGTATACAAACACATCTTTATATGTTTAATGAAAGCAATCATTATACATTAACAATGAAAAGCAGCCTATACACAAACAAAGAAGTTGGACGGTCCTCCATGCTCACAGACCCTCTCCTCTCTTCATTCATAGGGAAACTGATGTCTGCATCAGGTGAAAGTGGAAATAAAGCCATGTCTATTTCAGGTGAAAGTGAAGCTAGAGCCATGGCTGTCAGCACTGCTCTTATCACAAGCCTTATCTTAGAACCACACACACACACACACACCCACACACCCACACACACACACACACACACACACACACACACACACACACACACACTGCTCTTATCACAAGCCTTTTCTTTGCGTTGGCTGCAGGTTCAACATTTCCCAGATGTCTAAGCAGTCTATCTTTCTCTTAGTGAGTGCAGTAGACAGGACACCCAGATAAGACGAGTGTACAGGATGCGTACTGTAGATTCAGGCCAAACCGTAATGCATTCTCCAACTTTGACTACGGCTGCCAGGAGGTCCATTGACCCTCAACGTGAGGTGATAATCCCTCGACATACGTGGAGTGCCACTTAGAGTGCAAAGGCCTCACTTTAGCAGAATTCAAACCAACCTGTCGAACCAGGAAGTAGGCTTGGTCCGACAGATTTCGCTACAGATATTTCTGTTCTCTGCTTTGCCCGTTTCTCCCCTGCTGCAAAACGCTTCATGCTCATTATGTTTTCTCTAAAAGAAAACAATCAATTTCAGAACATCAAAGCACTTCACTTCGTCACTGAGAGCTTGCTGATAGACTTTAAGATTATTGTTTGTTAATGATGATTTTTTTTCTTTATTTGTTCTTGAATATTAATTTGTCACCTGTCACACCTGTCCTTATAGATAGTATTCCACATGTAATGGTCATTAATGGCCAGTAGGTGGCACTGTGGTATTTCCCAGGGTTTGAGCATGACTGAAATTATGCTTTCAGGACTGGCCAGCAGTAAACACCAGCAGTATCGACCAGACTGCCAGTTATCATTCAAAAGCTCACAGCTCTATGCACTAATGCCTACTGCAGCACACATGAAAACAGCCAGAGCCACAAGAGAGGAGGAGCGAGAGAGAGAGAGAGATAATCGATATGAGGGAAGACAAACTACTGACACTGCCTGAAGACACAGAGATGGAGGACATTTTTTTTTAAATGCCGTTGGCCATTTTGCTGTTGCCGAAACTCTGACTGACCTGCTGATCCTTAATCAGTTTCACAGAAGCACCTGGAGACTCAGTTCCCCTGAGTTCACCTAGGGTTAACTGCAGTGGAGGAGGTGCAAATGTAGGGTAGAGGAGGTGCAGTGATGGAGGTGTCATAGTCAGTTGGTGTCCCTGTGCTTAGTGCACTCAGTGCAGGAAGTGAAGTAATGGAAGTGTAGAGGAGGCGGTGTCATGGTGAGGGGGTGTAGAGGAGGAGGAGGTGTAGTAGAGGGGGAGGAGGAGGTGTCATAGTGTGGAGGTTTACCTGTGCTGGGTGAAGAGGGCTCACACATGCTGGAGCTGTCGCTGTAGGGGTTGGAGATCTGCTCTGTCAGCTTCTTCTTGGTGCTGCCCCCGGCCTTGTGGGATTTCTTCTTGTTCTTGATCAGGATCTTGCCCAGCAGGTCCATAGGACTGGGCAGAGCTACACCAGGCTCCAGCTGGAACAGGTTTTAATCATGCTTATTAACCATTTATAACTAAATGAAGCAGGCTGATGTTCTACACGTATTAACCATTAATTATAAGATGAATAAAGATGCTATACTACAACACAAGGAGTCATAATGATGAGTTAACATTAGATTAACATTAACTACCATTAGATGCTCCAACTGTGGTCAAATCTTAAGGGAAACATTAACACTTGTAAGAACACCGGTATGGATTCATTATTTCCACTGTAACACCTTTCCCAATACCATTGTAGGGAGACAGTTCTTTCCATTGAGTTGCTATTTAGTTTCCTTAGTTTATTCAGCAGGTTTGAACCTTTTCCCCTCTGAAATCATAATTTGAGTTTAGAGGCAAATCCATCGCATAACACACTGACCTCTAATTCTCAGACACATTATAACTGTTGGTTTTCATGCTGTGTGAATGAACAGACACACACGCACACACAGACGCACACACACACGCACACACACACACTCACACATTCATATTCATGCACACAGTCAGGCACACTCTACTCAGATTCACAGATAAGGTTACGCTCACCAATACTATATTCATATCTAATGATACACTCCTACTCACTGACATACTCATATTTCATTTCTGCACTCTGTCAATGTCGCTGCTTTGCAGAGATCCACTTCCATGTCTACATAATCTCTGAGATATTCGTTCTCACTTACACGAGCATGTTTAACCATGCCCTTTGGACAAACAAGTGATCTCTGAGCTACTCGTTCTCACTTACACGAGCATGTTTAACCACCCCCTTTGGACAAACAAGTGTCGAAAACACATTCATATTTCACTTCCATCCTCGTACTCCCTGAAATACTGGCTGC
>NC_045166.1:14870113-14887613 GCF_900700415.2 Clupea harengus
TAATGATCACTAATCTGGGCAGTTATGACTCCCTGCATCTGAAGGCTTGTTAACGAACACTAATCTGAGCAGTTATGACTCCCTGCATCTAAAGCCCTGTTAATGATCACTAATCTGGGCAGTTATGACTCCCTGCATCTGAAGGCTTGTTAACGAACACTAATCTGAGCAGTTATGACTCCCTGCATCTAAAGCCCTGTTAATGATCACTAATCTGCCCACGTCTGCGCCTCTGCACCAGTCCCCATGGGAATTGGCTACCCATGCACAACAAATCAGTATTCCTTTTTTATATGATTTTATTTATTGGGTTTTTGGTTATAATAACAGCGTAACTGCTTCCCCAGAACAACAAATGTTTACCCCACATACACGTGTCCCATCTCGACATGCTTTGGCCTCAACATAAATCAACACACAACATACAAATATTTAGGAATTCCAGAGAAATTCCCAACAGTTTTCTTATATCCGTCTATGTTTCACAATGAAGCTCAACACTGGGACCGTGTAACCATCAACTTGGCATACTGATTATGTCATTGTCCTACAGCAGTATTACTGTCCACACACACACACACACACACACACACACACACACACACACACACACACACACAAATGTGGTTCTTAATGACCTGAGAGCACACTCACAAACAGCACCGTGACGGAGTGTTAATGACAGAGTGTTAATGACAGAGTGTTAATGACGGAGTGTTAATGATTTCCTTAGAAGTCCTGCCTGCCCTCATACGTTCAGAGCCCCTGGTCTGCAGAGATCTGCTCAGGTGTACCATGTGACTCACTGTGGACACAAGCCAAACACACCATTCACACTGTGCCACTGTGCTTCTAAAATCAATCAGGATCAAGCAGGGAGCTGTGTGCACCCAAGGGGACAGCTGACTGCAGAACAGACCTGGGCCAGACAGGATTCTGCACCAGCTCAGTACCAAACCTCTGTCAGATCAGAACCAAACCTGTGTAAAGTCAGAGCCTCACCAGAAGTGTGTGTGTGTGTGTGTGTGTGTGTGTGTCAGTGAATACAGTGAATACAGTACTCCTCACCAGAAGTGAGTGTGAGTGTGAGTGTGAGTGTGAGTGTGAGTGTGAGTGTGAGTGTGTGTGTGTGTGTGTGTGTGTGTGTCAGTGAAAACAGTACTCCTCACCAGAAGTGAGTGTGTGTGTGTGTGTGTGTGTGTGTGTGTGTGAATCCAGTACTCAATAGTAGGCAATAGGCTACTCTTTCTAGAAAACACTACTCTTTCTTACTTTCTTTCTTTCTTTCTTTCTTTCTTTCTTTCATTCTTTCATTCTTTCTCTCTTTCCCTTTTCCTTGAATCTGTTTCTTTCCTGATGTATTCTGGGCCCAAACCATTTAGTGATTTACAGACTAGTAGGTGCGGTTTAAAATCTATCCTGTAACTAACTGGAAGCCAATGTAAAGATTTTCGGACTGGAGTAATGTGCTCTGTTCTCTTGCTTCTGGGTAAAACACCAGCAGCAGCATTTTAAATAAGCTGCAGCTGTGTCATGGAACTGCCTATGGTTAAGTCCGTAAGTCGAATCCTTGAAAACGGCGAAAGATTTCCTGTCTTTTTTTTTTTGGCTCCCGCACGGGCCGGATAAAATAAACTTCATAGTGAGTCTAATGAATTGAGACGAAATGAGCTGAGCTCGTCTCATTTTGTCTCATCTCATCTCGTCTCATGTAACTTGGCTACCAGATCTAAGCCTCATCAAGGTTCAGGTTCTTTTCAGAGATAGCCCTGTTATTTCTCCACCAGAGCCGTCCCATAGTTAGTGATTCTATCCAGGTCTGATTGAGGCTGGATCCTTTCCAGTCTTTGGTTCTGTTTAGCCATTAGATCCAGGTCCAACTGAGGCTGGATCCTTTCCAGTCTTTGGTTCTGTTTAGCCATTAGATCCAGGTCCAACGGCTGGGTCCACTCCAGAGGTTTGGGCGCTCTCTCTCTCTCATTGACTTGGTCTAATGGGAGGTGATTTTCCTGCCAGGGGCCGAAGCCGGAGGTGCCTGTCCAAGCACAGCGTTGGCATGCCGTGGATTGATTGGCATTTAAATCTGCCACTTTGGCTGTATTGATTGCGCCGCGCTGCATATGCTGTCTGGGCCTTTTCCATTAACTGACCCGTAACTCACTCAGGAGCTCGAGGCTACAGGATGCACCCAGGGTTGCCATGGCTGGGTTGCTATGACGATGCGGCACTTAACGTTTTAAAAACAAAACAAAACATCCACTTTTTCTTGTCGTGTTTACTTAAAATTGAACGCCAGTGCAGTATGTAAAAGAAAAAGGGTGAGACATTCCTGTTGTGTACAGGACTTCTGCCATGTTTAGTTTGCACTCTGTGTACCGCAGATATACGACTCGTCCTTTCCCACACTCTATTTCACTTGGTCACTGGGAAGGTAACCTCAACTTGACCATGTATGGATGATAAACTAGTGATGCCAACTCAGCATTCTGGCGCTGCAGATAGATCAGTGCTGCATCCGACAGCTGTAAGTAGTTGACTCAGTGTAATTCAGTGCAGTTCATCAGCATTCCCCCAGTGTCTTAGCATCTTCTACTTCCCTTAGCGGGACCAGTGCCATAGCACTTATCCTCCACTCAAGAACAACATCAGCGCTAACTCTTCCCAGGTGTCTGGGCCCACTAACAGAAGGGAGAGATAGTGAGATGAGACCCAGACATAGCTACTCTGAGATAGTGGTAGTGAGAAGAGATTCAGAGATAGCTGCTCGGAGAAAGGAGAGATAGTGAGGGAGAGACTCAGATATAGCTACTAAGAGAAAGGAGAGATAGTGAGAGAGAGAGAGCTGACTTCAGGTGCTGAACACAGGTAAACATGAAACACGGAAGAGGAAGAAGAATGCTCCCACCAAACAAATACATTTGATTAATGCAAAGTTTGGGCTGTCAGGTATTCATCGGGTAAACGTCATACCAACAGGCTGTGAAAGTACAGCTGCTTTAGTGGCAGGTAAGGGGGAAACTTAACTCATCTTGCTACGATGCCAAATGTAGACCATTTTCTTCTCTGTCACAAAGTGCGTAGGAAATGTTGAAGAGGAGCTCAAGGCGGTAGTCCGTGCGCTACACCTGAGAGTGAAAGACATTTGTTTATTTCAGAACCTATTTGCTGCGGACATCTAAGAGGCCCCGCCATCTCTTTGAAAGAGTCAGTTAAACTGAGCGGTTCCGTCAGAATTTTCATAATGTTCTGCCCTCTATCAAGCCTTAAGTATTACACTGCTTGGACTACAATGTTTGAATAAAATGATGATAATTGTTAGGATGCTTAAGAATTATTTTTTTCCCAAAGGAAAGGCCAGACTGGACTCCAAAGGTAGCATGAGTACTGCAGACTGGACTCTAAAGGTAGCATGAGTACTGTAGACTGGACTCTAAAGGCAGCATGAGTACTGCAGACTGGACTCTAAAGGCAGCATGAGTACTGCAGACTGGACTCCAAAGGCAGCATGAGTACTGTAGACTGGACTCTAAAGGCAGCATGAGTACTGTAGACTGGACTCTAAAGGCAGCATGAGTACTGCAGACTGGACTCTAAAGGCAGCATGAGTACTGTAGACTGGACTCTAAAGGCAGCATGAGTACTGTAGACTGGACTCTAAAGGCAGCATTAGTACTGCAGACTGGACTCTAAAGGCAGCATGAGTACTGTAGACTGGACTCTAAAGGCAGCATGAGTACTGCAGACTAGACTCTAAAGGCAGCATGAGTACTGCAGACTGGATTCTAAAGGCAGCATGAGTACTGCAGACTGGACTCTAAAGGCAGCATGAGTACTGTAGACTGGACTCTAAAGGCAGCATTAGTACTGCAGACTGGGCGGGAGACGAGCCGCTGGAGCTGAGGCAGTAAATGCTCTGACTGTCTGTTCTGGGGTGATGTGGAGTACCATCATATCTCAACGCAACCATCGGTTCTCTTTTTATTCTCACTCTCTCCTTATCCCCCCGCCCCCCTCTCTCGCTCTCTCTCTCCTCACCTGCCCTCTCTCTCTTCTTAACCCCCCTTCCCCCTCTCTTTCTCTCCTTATCCCTCCCTTTGTCTCTCTCCCTCTCTCCTTATCCCCTTCTCTCTGGCTCGCTCTCTTCCCTTGATCCTTGTTGGTTTAGCTTCTTAATGTTGTATGTGTTTCATTATTGTACTCATGTAAGAGAGTTAGACAGAGGTCTGATAAAGGAGTGTTAAACCTCAAACCTCTCTCCGTCTCTCTCACTCATATTCTCCCTCTCTTCTCTCTCATCCTGTCTCCTTATCCATCTCCCAAGCTCTCTTTCTCTCTCTCTCCTTCTTTTTTGTCTCTCTTGATCAAATTCAAATTCAAATTCAAAAGAAGCTTTATTGGCATGACCATAACGTTCTACAGTATTGCCAAAGCATTTGGGTTGGATATATAATAAGTGATTATAATAAACAATACACACATCTATACACAAGGTACATCAGAAGGGGAAAGGGAGAAGTGGGAACAATAATACAATACTTGATCTCTCATGCATTGTCATCTCATCTTTGTGGAGTGGCATCATATCTCAACTTGACCACTCTCTTTCACTCTTTCTTTTCCCTCCCTCGCTCCATCTATCTCCCTCTCTGCCTCTCATCATTTCTCAACCTCTTATCTCACTACCCATACCCCTCTCTCTCCCCTCCTCTACATCTCTGTCCCTCCTTCTCTCTTTCTCTCTCCCCTCCTCTACATCTCTTTTTCTCTCTCACTCTCTCTCTCTCCTGTCCCTATCTCCCTTTCTGCTTCATTCTCTACCACCCCCTCTCTTTTCCAACCTCACTCTCTCCCTCCTTCCCATTCACTCCCTCCTCTCCCCTCTCTCTCTCTCTCTTCACTCTGCCTCCCTCTCTCTCTCCTCTCTCTGTTTTTCTCTTTCACACTCCCCCCTCTCCTGCTACCCCCCCCCCCCCACCCCACGGAATGAGAGACTTGGCCAGCCTCGGCCCTTTCAGTGTGATTTAATTAGTGCACTGGTGCATTGTGGGAAGCCTGGGAGAGCAGCCTGAGAACCTGGTTACCGTGGCGATGAGAGCGGCAGGCCCAGCGTGACCCCTGATGTCCACTGCTTTGGCACCAGCTCTTCCCACCAGTCCTAAGGGGTGCTAATGTCTCTGGGAGTGTTCAACAAGTGTGAGTGTGAGTGTGTGTGTGTGTGTGTGTGTGTGTGTGTGTGTGTGTGTGTGTGTGTGTGTGTGTGGTGTGTGTGTGTGTGTGTGTGTGTGTGTGTGAATCCAATAGGGCTCTGTGTGTGTGTGTGTGTGTGTGTGTATGTGTGTGTGTATTTGTATGTGTGTGGTTATGTAACTGTGTCTGTCTGTATGTGTGTGTGTGTGTGTGTGTGTGTGTGTGTGTGTGTGTGTGTGTGTGTGTGTGTGTGTGTGTGTGTGAATCCAATAGGGCTATCTGTGTGTGTGTGTGTGTGTGTCTGTGTGTGTGTGTGTGTGTGTGTGTGTGTGTGTGTGTGTGTATGTATGTGTGTGTGTATTTGTATGTGTGTGGTTATGTAACTATGTCTGTCTGTCTGTCTGTGTGTGTTTCAGTTTGTTAGGGCACTGTCTGTGTGTGTGTGTGTGTGTGTGAAGCATGCTAAACACTAACAGCGTGTGCACAAAAACGCGCACGCACGCACGCACGCACGCACGCACACACACACACACACACACACACACACACAAACACCAGCATAGCGAATGAGAGCAGACCCACTCTGAGGTGACGGCCTTGTTGTTTCTGGATGTTTTCAGTAAAGCATGGCACTCAACGCCTAAGAGATTAGGGGCTGGCATGGGTTCTTCTTCTGGCCTCTGACTTAAACCAATGCAAGATGACTCAAAGAGCCCAAACTGTGTGTCCACACTCAGAGCTCTGATTGGCTACAAAAACACAACACCATATGCACTACCCTCAATGTCTGCTCAAGATTTACAGGACGAGCAAATAAAACACTTAATATAAGGACAACAAACTTTTCATATTGGGAACATGGCTTTCCTGGGGTTATGGTTTGGGGTTGGGGTTATTAAAATGTAATAAAGAATAAATAAATACATACATACTATATACAAATAAGGTTTTCGGATTAAGGTGGTTTGATTAAAAGGTCTTAAAGGTACAATGTGTACTTTTTATTGGCATCTAGTGGTGAGGTTGCTAAATTGTAACCAGCTGATTAACCATCCCTTTACAAGAATGTGTGAGTACCTACAGTGGCCGTCAAATGCCATAAAAACGCGAAAATCCTCGAGCCAGTGTTTTGGTTTGTCCGTTCTGGGCTACTGTAGAAACATGGCGGCGCAACAGGGCCAACTTCCTATGTAGATACGAAGTGCTCATTCTAAGCGAACGTAGTTACAGGTAAAAAATACAGGTAATGAAAACATAATTATGATTACTATATTTCATTTCTACTAATAGATGCCACTGAAGACTACACACTGCACCTTTAAGTATCTGTGATACAGGTAACCTGGGGTGAGGAAACTTTACGAGGTACAGATCAAAGAGAGCTAGAGGCAATAGGCCACCAGGATTGAACTGCATTCAAGTCGATTGAGACTAATTTGTTTCCCTTTTCTTACTAAAGTGCTGTTTACTAGTGCTGTTTACTTTTTTATTAGTGCTGTTTACTAATTAAATCCTTAACAGCTGACTACACCAGTCAGTGTTAAGTTGGCCTCAATCCATAGACAACCCAAACAACCTGCTCATTTGTGTAAATACAACTGGATCACTTTCAGGGAGATGTAGGGAAGTCAAAATGAATATGCTCTACCGTGTACCAAAGTTCCTGCTGTACTAGTTCATCAACCGAGCATTGAAAAGATCCATCTGACCTTTTGTCCATCAAATGAGATAAAATAATATGATTTGGTGCAAAATGATTGGATAAAAATAATATAAAATATCAAAATATGAAAAATAATTTCATAGAATGGTGGTACTTCTCAAAAGGGCACTTGGGGACCTTATTAATTCTCAGTTGATGAATTGTGCTCCAGGAACACAAGATTTGCTTCACACACACACACACACACACACACACACACACACACACACACACACACACACACACACACACACACACACACACACACACACAAGGGTGACTGAAGTCAAGTCCTCCCCCACTGTCCCCATGTTAGTGAGGGATGATCTAGTTAGCTCCTCTGCTGTTGATTTATGGTGTGATAACACTTTAATGAACCCCCTTTCTGTTAGACTTAGTGCAGCCTGAACCACAAGCTTAGATGTTCAGTGAGATTCACTTATTCTGTTGTTCACAGAGAGCCTTCTAATGCCGCCACATCCCACACATGCCTTTTCTGCCCCCAGAACCTCCCCCCTTACACAGCCCTACGGTCAGCACCTACCCCACGTGCATACAATCAGTACTACATCTAGTAACTGTCTCATGGATATGTATTCTATGAGAGGCCTTCATTCTGTCTTCTTCAGCAGGAGCCTTCTGCTGTTCTTTCCGCACCTCCCTCTCCCGCCTCTCTTCACCATCTATTCCTAAGATGTGATGCCTGGCTTCCTGGCTCCCTCGCTTGTGGAGGCGTGAGTGTCCAGTAGTTTGAACGATTGAATCTGAAGCACCACTCACTGTCCCTGCACACAGACACACACATACACACACACACTCCGTTTATGATAAATCTTCCCTCCACACACACACATACACACACACACACCAGCTACGATAAATCTTCCCTGTCTCACTGACAGCGCCACACGACTCGAGGAGAAAATACACACTCTTCCAGTCAGGCACGAGGCGACGGGAACAGGCTGGAATTAGCCTCGACCGCACACTCACACACACACACACACACACACACACACACACACACACACACACACACTCACACACTCACAGACACACACACACACACACACACACACACACACACACTCACAGACACACACACACACACACTCACAGACACACACACACACAAAGCTGTCAGACATACCTCTCATCCTTCTGCTTTTATGGGACACAACGCCAAGAAAACACACAAATTATCTCACACACCATCTCACACAGCCCATCACAAACACACACACACACACACACACACACACACATCATACACCCTGTCAAATACACTACCTCACAGACACACACTCATACAATCGCCCCATCAAACAAACTCACATGCACACACAGCTCATACACCCTGTCACATACACACATACCATCTCTCTAGCTTGATGGATACACAGCATTACTCAATAAACATTTAGGCTGGGTAAATGCTCAGAGTGAGAGAGTGGGTAAAGAGACAGGAGAGAGAGAGAGGGAAGAGAAAGGGAAAGACAGAGAGAGAGGGAGAGGGAAATAGAGAACAAAGACAGCAAGAAGAAGAAAGAGATATATAGCATCGGTTCCCAAACTGGGAAGAGAAAGGGAAAGACAGAGAGAGAGGGAGAGGGAAATAGAGAACAAAGACAGCAAGAAGAAGAAAGAGAGAGAAGGGAAGAAAAAGGGAAAGACAGAGAGAGAGGGAGAGGGAAATAGAGAGAGAGAGAGAGAGACACAGAGAGAGATGGGAGAGAGAGAAAGGAAGAGAGGACACACACACACACGGGCATGCACACACATTCATACTCTCACACACCAAACACACATGCTACATGCTACACTTCAGTGAAAAGACCACACCATATACACCCTTGTAGCTTTCATTGTCAGCTCTGCTAATTAAGATGAGATCGTTCTTCTCCTTTAAGCGTTAGCATGGCTGTATATTTAAGTGTAAGCATGGCTAATGCATAGGACTGTATAGAACAGGGCTATATGATGCCTGTAGCCATCCTCACTTCTTACTGAGTGGCGGTAGCAGGGACTCATGTGCTCCTCCTGTCAGAGATAGCTAGGCTAAAGGGCTGTACAGAGGGTAATGATATGTGGATATCCTCAGCTTCGCTAGTGAGTCTAGCACCTATTTCTCTTTTAAATGCCTAACATGGTTAATGCATAGAGCTATACAGGGTTTAACGTGGTTCATATATAGCATCGGTTCCCAAACTGGGGTTCAGGGGGTACGCGGGGAGAAAATGTCCGCGATAACAGAAAACGGACGGAATTCGCAGAATGTACCGTTTGAAACAGAATTGCAACTTTCAGACGGAAACATCATTTTGTGGATCAAAATCGCCCAAATTCCCATGTATTTTGCCCTGCAAGGCTGTATTTCTTTCTTATAAACACAACAACGATCGCAACGATGAGCGAGCATTAATTAGAAAACAAAACTACTGAGAAAATGTCACGTCTGTGCTGAACTCCGCTCCGGCCACGCCCCCTATTCAACACAGACCT
Organism: Clupea harengus; assembly: GCF_900700415.2. Taxonomy (NCBI): domain Eukaryota; kingdom Metazoa; phylum Chordata; class Actinopteri; order Clupeiformes; family Clupeidae; genus Clupea; species Clupea harengus. Next base: position 14,879,505 of record NC_045166.1, read on the forward strand.
CCGTAGCCTGTCAAATGAATTCGCTCATCTTCCCAAGTGCCTGCAAATAATGTTTTTTTAGTCTTCTGTTCTGTTGATGGCTGGTAAACAACAATCTTAGAAGGTGTGGGTCACTTATGGCACATATTATTCACTCATTTTAAGCCATCAATCTACCTCTGGGTGAACAAAATGAGCCGAAACGGATTATAACGGAATTAAAGGAAAAGGTGAAAAGGTTTTTTTTTTCAACGGGGGGGGGGGGGGGGGGTACGCAGCTGGAGATTAAATGTCTGAAGGGGTACGGGACTGTAAAAAGTTTGGGAACCACTGATATATAGGGATATACAGGCTTTACATGGTTAATGTATAGGGTTTTACATGGTTAATGTATAGGCTAATATATAAGGCTATAGAGGGCTTAACATGGTTAATGTATAGGACTATACAGGGCTTAACATGGCTAGAATATAAGGCTGTAAAGGGCTTGACATGGTTAATATATAGGGCTATACAGGGATTAACATGGTTAATATATAAGGCTATACAGGCCTTGTGGTAAACCTTAGGTTGACCGGAGAGCCCTGCATTCCCTGTGTGCACTCAAATGCTAAATGCATGGGGCTTGACCTCTGAACCATGTCCGCAGCACTAACCACTAATGTGGTTAATGCACAGGGCTGTAAGAGACTTGTGGGTAACCTCTGGATCACCACTGAACCCTGTGTTTCCTCTAAAGTGCAGAGGCAGAGCTGAAACACTCTTAAATCCAAGCTCCTTATCTCCCTTTGACAGCTATAACATTTTGGTTTTCACACACACGTCAGCGATTTCTTAGGCTTTAGCGCTTTCCTTCACTGCACATGTACGTAAACTCAGCTTGCACTCACGGCTCGGTCCGTATGTTGATGCAAGAACAAATGGATAAAGGCGTGATTAAACTTTAATTAAATCCAAATTCATGTTGTGATGTACTACCATGTTATGAGATGTACACGTTTTTTCCGTTATGTGTGCAAAACAGTATTGATCTCATCTTTTGTGGTGCACTTGTCTGCGTGGAATGCTGGTGTGGCAGAGGACTCGGACATCAAACGCAACCCGATCAATACCTTTATGATTAATGAATTACCGTACACCTCCTAGTGGACAAACCATCATGATCAGCTACTCATTCCCTCGGTGGTCAAGTTTTTTCCTCCACATAGTCAAATGAGCAGAAAAGGTAAATAAAGCAAGGGATTTTATTTCACTTAGGGGATCATTTCTGACCATCAGACAGGCTGTCGTTAACCCTGATAGGCCGGTTGGTCCCCGGACATCAGGCTAATGATTATGTGAGCCTGTATGCCGCGTTTAGATCTATCTTCAATGGCTTTAGAGGTTTAGTCTGAAGCTGCTCCAAGGGCTGCTCTGCCTCTACATCAAAAGAGGCACCACAGAGAAACAGCATGAAATGGAGGGAAGAACTAGGGCAGCAAAAATGTGCCCTTCAATTATTACAAAGTACTCTGTGAATGGGAGGGTAGGGAGAGAGAGAGGAAAAAAAGAGAGCGAAAGAGAGAAAGAAACAGACTCAGTGAGAGAGGAAAAAAGAGAAAGGAAGAGAGAGAAAGTGAGAGGGAAGTGCGGAGGTCAGAAGAGAGGACAGTGTACTACACAAATACATCATTCATGCCTCCTAAGAGAAAAACACACAGACTCTCTCCCACACACACACACACACAGACACACACACGCACACACACACACACACACACACACACACACACACATGCACCTATATACTGTAGGTCTACACACACACACACACACACACACACACACACACACACACACACACACATAGGTCTACACACACACACACACACACACACCAACATGCATAAGTCTACTCACACACACACACACACAAACACACACACACACACATACATAAGTCTACTCACACACACACACACACACACACACACACACACACACACACACACACACACACACACACACACACACACACACACACACACACACACACACACACCAACATGCATAAGTCTACTCACACACACAAACACACAAACACATACATAAGTCTACTCACACACACACACACACACACACACACACACACACACACACACACACTCACACGCCTAGGTGAACACACAGAGAGAGAGAGAGAGAGAGAGAGAGAGAGAGAGAGACACACAAACCTAGTCCTAATTTTACTGGAATTACAATGCAGTACAATGCAGTAGCTCCCCAATGTCATGCTGTTCCAGAATGAAAAGGTCTACTGTCTGACACCCTGCTTATGGCGTCACAGTCATGGCCAGCCACCGTGCTCTCAGTCCCTGACTTCTACACTTCATCAACACATCAGTCATCACTGGTTTGTCTCTTGAAGTCCTGAATGGGAACCAAAAAAAACCCAATGTGCGGACGTTAGTCCTTATTTCCTGTTTATCTTTATCTGTGTCCAGCACCTGGCCCTGGCTTGGGCTTTTCCCCTCATCTCTAGACATCATCACCTGGCTCAGACAGCTCTATTTATGGACCTGACTTTCTGCCTGCAGTTATTATGTGTGATTGCAGACACATTTTTCTGAGTGGTTACATTGGGATTGGTGCTTAGTCATATCCAGGCTTCGTGCCGTTTATCTACCACAAGGCTCCCGCAGCGGGCCACACCGCCCACAGCTTGTCTGGAGTCTTGTGCTGTCAAAAGCCCACGGCTCTGACACCTCAGAAGGCACACGTATCTGAGGCATCTGAGGGTCCAGAGTTGGCCGCTACTCTGGACTGCATGATGGGTGGAAGAGACCTTTCACTCCAGGGGCGAACCAATCACATTGCTCAGTAATTGCTCTGTGAATGAGAGAAAAAGAGTGAGAGTGGAAGAGGAGGGCAGGAAGAGGGAGAGAGAGAAAGGACAGAATGAGAGAGGGAGAGAGAGAAAGGGGGGTGGCAATAAGACAGGGATGGAGAGAGAGAAAGGGCAAAAAGAAGGAGAGAGAAAGGAAAGCGAGAGAGAGAAAAAGAGCAAGAGAGTGAAAGGAAAGAATGAGGGAGAGAGAGAAAGGGTAAAAAGACAGAGTAAGAGAAAGGGGGATGGCAATAAGACAGTGAGAGAGGAGGTCTCTCCTCAGTAACACACGTCAGCATTCAAACCCAGCGTGTTCCTCAAGTCTGCATGCAGATGATGAGAGCGACCCCAGATACCTGGCTCTGCTGCAGGGACCAGTTTAATAAACCTACTTCAGTATCTGCCACAGTATACGTGTCTGCTACAGCCACAGACTGGGGCCTTGTCCAGGCTCATACAGTAGACGTGATTGGGGCCTTGTCCAGGCTCATACAGCATTTAACATTGGTAGCTGTTCAGCAACACTTCTGGGAAACGCACCCTTGTTCTGTCCAAACTGCTTGCAGTGATCTTGGCTGGCCTGCTCCACAAGACTGATGGACAACACACAGGGTAACCCTAACAGCCTACATTCACCCGACCTTAGAGTTTATTCATGCCCGACCTTAGAGTTTATACATGTCTGACCTCAGACCTGGTGTGGATGGATAACTTTGAAAATGATACCAAATGCCAAACTAAAAAAGTAGCTGACAAAAAAATGCTGCATAAAAACCCAGCATTTATAGGTGTGTCTGTAAAAGTGCAGAGGAGGCCTCTGAACTCACGGTGGAACCTCTTTAGGGAGTGTTTTTAAAAGGAAGCTCCACCAAAACCCAGGATTCTTTACTGGCAGATTTCATTTTTCTTTTCCTTTCTTTTTTCTTTTCTGCTCTTCCTCTAGTTCCTGTGAGCTGGCAAGCAGGCCTGGAAGGCATCCAAGGCCTTGAGGAAGTGTTGGCCACTGGAGCTGCAGACACTGCTCGCGTTGCTAGCTGCTTGAGCTAGTGTGACAAAAACTAATGGGCAAGGCAACCTGCTGCACACAGCACTCCTGTGGCCCTCATCCAGGACCCCAGGGGGCCTGCTTGGAGCTGTCCCTGTCAGTGCCTGATGAAATGGTGCTGGCGATCGGGGAGGGCTGCAGATTGAAGTGCTGTGGCAGCCTCGAGAGGAGTTGATTCTGGGCCAGATCAGAGCGGTAACACTTTGCTTGAATCCTGCTTCATGAGAGTAACATAACCATGTGATAATCTTATCATGGCAGATGTCATATGCTGTCATAAATAGTTTGATTATACAGCTCCTCAGAATGTTGTAAAATGTTCCACTGATTTGAATGGGCAGAGGTCTGATATTTCTTTATAATGGCTGATGCAAAAAAAAAACATTCTCAGCGGAAGCCACAAAAGAACAACAAAATCATTAAAAAGAGGTATTTTGGAGGAATAACTTTTATTGCTTTTGGGAAGTAACCGTATAATAACCGGGATAATGTATAGTCAGTCAGTCAGTATCACAAAATAAATCCCTTCAAGACCCCCGTTTGTCGGGACTTATTTTCCAATACTGACTGGCCGACTTTACTTTATCCCTTACATAACAGTCAGTGTTCAGTGATGTAACAGTGTCATGTCACCACAACCCTGAATTGCCATAACTGCATGATGCTGTAACAGCTTAATAACATACAATTCTGAACGCTGTCATGACAACTATCGATAATGGTAACGTGACATCACATCATTGGCCATGAGCAGTCCTGACGTGTATAACATCTGCCATAACATGCTATGGTTACGTCAGTCTTCAAGTCTTGCTGGGTTCAAGTAAAGTGCTTGTGCCAGGTGCCAACTTGGAGCCCCATTTGGACCAGTTTCAGCGATACCTGGTGAGAGCTGGTTCAGGTGGCTCCTGGGGACTCAGTGCTGGAGTTTAAAGCTGATTACAGAATTGGTCTGGACACAAACCAAGACTCTAGACTATCATCCCCACAGCAGACAGTATAGCGCCCAGGCGAGAGTAGCATGTAACAAGAGGAGCATTGCCCTGACAATTAGCTGTAATTGTAAAACAACACCGCGACATGATCAGCCATTATTGGTCATCACAGCCAATGAGAGGATGAGGGATCTGACGTGCCATCATCATGACAGCCAATGAGAGGATGAGGGATCTGACGTGCCATCATCAGACTTGGGAGGGAGGGGTCATGCAACACATAACTATTCATGGCATACCTGGGCACACATAGGTAGAAGTGTGTGTGTGTGTGTGTGTGTGTGTGTGTGTGTGTGTGTGTGTGTGTGTGTGTGTGTGTGTGTGTGTGTGTGTGTGTGTGTTGTGTGAGTGTGATATATATTTTTTTTTTCTTAAGATGGTCAATTTTGCACAGTGTTTAAAAAGTGCATGCCTTGTGTTAATACTTACAATGACTTTGTTTAAATTACTTAAATGCACAGTGGCAAAGCCACCGATTTGTTCTGTAATGAGCAGTTAAATAAAAATTTAAAATGTGGGAAAGACTATTGTGTTGGTCATATTTAAATCATTCATTACCTTTTGTTGGGAAAAACAAGAGGATAAAATAAAAAAAATTGCATATTAAATCGCAATCGCAATATTGGGGGGAAAAAAATCGCAATTAGATTATTTTCCAAAATCGTTCAGTCCTAGTGTGTGTGTGTGTGTGTGTGTGTGTGTGTGTGTGTGTGTGTGTATGTGCAAGAAAAAGAGAGTTGCTGACTGAAGTATTTAAATTTTAAGTATTTGAATTGAGCAGCAGAGTGTGAGTGTGTGAAATGTGTGAGCGTGTGTGTATGTGTGTTTGTTTGTTTGTTTGTGTGTGTGTGTGTGTGTGCGTGTGTGTGTGCGTGTGTGTGTGTGTGTGTGAGTAGACTTATGTATGTGTGTGTGTGTGTGTGTGTGTGTGTGTGTGTGTGTGTGTGTGTGTGTGTGTGTGTGTGTGTGTGTGTATGTCTCGACATCTCTAACCTCACATGAACATTCGCAGCAACTGTGGGGCCAGACGAGTGTGGCAGTGTGCAGAGTGACTGACAGCTCCTGGGATGAAAACACACTTGTGCTGACACCAGACACTTGTGCACTTTGATGTGAAGTGACAGCGTCAGGTTTCCTTCTCTGGATGTCCCAGTGTGCTAAGTGTCCCGCACTTACATCACTGCTGCGGAGGTCTGATTTCATTCACTCTCTTAGTCCACTCGTTTAATCTCTTTCTGCCTTTCACTCTTTTCATCCCCTGTTTTTTTCTGTTTCACATCAGGTTACTGCTGCTTGTGTTCTTTAATATGAGTACTTCTCCTCTTCTCTCTTCTCCCCCCCCCCTCTCTCTCTCTCTCTCTCTTTCTCTGTGTTTGCCTCAGTTGTTGTCATTTTTGTGCTGAGCAATCCTTCTTCTCCCCTCTCTGCTTCTTCATCTTTCTCTCTCTCTCTCTTTCTCCCTTTTCTCCTCTCTCAGCAGCTTACCTTATTACAGATTTCCTCTCACACACAAACCCCTCATCTTTCTTTCTCTCCACCCTTCCCTCTCTCCCTTCTCTTTTTCTCTATCTCCACCCTTCCCTCTCTCTCTCCCTTCTTTCTTTCTCTCTCTACCCCTCCTTCTTTCTCTTTTCTTTAGCTCTCCACCCCTCTTCCTCTCTCTACCCTCCCTCCTTCTCCCTTCTATCTCTCACTCTCTCCATCCCTCTCTCCCTCAGCTCCAAGCCTCGTTTATGTTGAATGCTGACAGGTGCAGAGTACAGACTGCTTGCTGCTCTGCCTTGCTCCAGGATAGGGTCCTGCTCTACTCTACAGTAATGCTTCAAAAATACACTCAATTTTGTGCACATACACAGATACACATTTGTACACACACAGATGTATTTGCACAGACCATGCACCGTTTTTAATAGGTCATAATTAGTACACACCAGGGCAAAATCAATGGTTTGATGCTACAGGCTAGTATAGTCACACCCTAGTAGTGAAGCACACTGTCTGCACAGTAAGGTCATGTTCGTGTAAACAGACACAGCGAGTCAGTCAAGGCCTCAAAGAACTGATGCAGATAGATCTGTCAAGGCCTCAAAGAACTGATGCACAGAGATCTGTCAAGGCCTCAAAGAACTGATGCAGAGAGATCTGTCAAGGCCTCAAAGAACTGATGCAGAGAGATCTGTCAAGGCCTCAAAGTACTGATGCAGAGATCTGGCTGGGCACTGCTGACTGTTCTCACTGCAATGTCCGACCCTATTCCGGGGAGCTGTGCCAATGCCCATGTTATGTCATTCCAACCAGGTGTTAATAGCTCCACCGTCACTCTATTTGCAGACGGAGCACGCAAATAGGCTCACCCCTAGGACACCATTGACATGCCATGTGCTTAGCTGACACAAACTCCATTTACACCCAGTAGAACGCAAGGCACTGGTGAGGCTGAGCAAGGCTGTCAAAGCTCCCGGTAGCTCCAGCATGGAGACATCCAGAACCTCTCTCTCTGCCACCATCTCCAGCTTAAAGGTCTTGTGACCCAGATGTGTGTTTTTGTTTAGAGGTGGGTTTGTTTAGAGGTGTGTTTGTTTAGAGGTGTGTTTGTTTATACAAGTTTTTGTTTAGATGTGTGTTTGTTTAGATGTGCGTTTGTTTCTAGCATGGGGTCTTGAAGTGATATAAGGGACTAGCACTTAAAAGGTATGGCAAGTGTGTTTATATAGCACAATTCATACACATCGATAATTCAAAGTGCTTTTGCAAATGAGCAGATAAAATAAGGCATTCAAAAAAAGCTGAAGTTCATTAAAACAGTTAAAGGAAGACTCCTGTGACAGTTGCTCTGAGATTTGGAGGAAAAACAGAAAAAGGGATTTCTCTCCGTAAGATAATACGTGCATTTCTAATTCATCACCATGGCACCCATTTTACATGACGAGTTTGACCTCCAGACAGAATATTAAACCTCGTTAACAAGACGAGAGCAGAGCAGGCCAAGGCCTTCAAAAAAACAAAAAAAACAAATAATAATCAACACATATATATTAAGTGGTGGCAGATCTCCAGATCTTAGATCACCAAGGCCTTCAAAAAACGAAATAAAACAAATCAAATATGATGAAATAAACGAACACATATATAAAAAGGTGTGCAGATTGTACCACTAATGGTCACCGTCATCCTACAGGCAGAGGGGCAGAGCCCAGCTGAGCTATAGCCCAGATTTATGATCC
>NC_045166.1:14892613-14900113 GCF_900700415.2 Clupea harengus
GGAGAGGATGAGGAGAGGAAGATGGCCCTGATATGGCCCACATATGAAATTCTGCTAGCTAGCGTTGGCCAATAAACACCTATTGCCTGCAGGCATCTACTGAGGGTCTTAGGCAGATGAACTTCATAGCATTAAGTTCGATATCTATTCATAATTAGAAGTAAGAGACAATAATATCAACACTTACCAAGCCAACAGAACACGCACTGTGCTCAAATGTGACTTTGGCCTTAATACTGAGGTAGGTCCTCTCTTCCCCCCACACTTTGACTGCATGCTGAGATCCAGAGACCTTAAAGGACCTCCAACATACACACATGCACGCGCAAGCGCACACACACGCGCACGCACACGCACACGCACACCCACACAAGCAGAGGCTGTGGAGACGAAATTTGGGAAAGTTTCTGTGTGCGAGGACAGAACATGCTTAGCAGCAAACACACACTTCCTCCTTCACAGAGGTGTGTTACCTCGGCCAAGAACACACCCTTACCCACATACACATAAGAGCCAAGAAACACACTTTCAACTCCACATGTGAGAGCTGAGTACACAAACACTCTCACACACACACACACACTCACACACACACACACACACACACACACACACACACACACACACACTCTCACACACACACACACACACACACACGCTCTCTCTCTCTGTCACACCCACACACATACACACACACACACACACACACACTTACACTTATACACAGACACACACACACAACTGGAGGCAAATTAAAAACATCATGGTGCAATCATGCTCAATGGCGACAGACACACTGTCATTTCACAAAACCTGAACCCACTGAGGACAATCTGAGCACACACACACCTCTACACAGGTGACTGTCTGGTAGCCCAGGAACTCCACACAAATTAAGACCTTTACCTTGAAATCAAACTTAATGTCTTATGAATCTTATATTCCTACATAGTTTATGTCCTTTTGTTAGTTTTTAGTTTCTGTTTCTACAATTAGAATGAAGGTGAAGAAGCTAAATTACTGTGTTCTGCCATGTCTAACCCTGTTCCTGATCTGTGTGTGACTGCGTACTTGGAGATAAGGAGAATGGAATGTTTCTGGGACTGCGTGTCAAAGTGTCGCTTTTAGACCTGAGTGCATTTTCTGCGTCATTAGCTCAATTGCCAGAATAGCATTGATTAGGGTGGTCTGATAGTTCTCCCGTGGTGTGAATCTTCATGTGAAGGCGTGCTCTCTCTCATGATGTGAATCTTCACACATGCTTGAGCCTCCTAAGCTGGGGTCACCCGGGGTCACCTGGGTTAGGGTGAGGGGGTCAGCAGGTGTACTGTGAACTTACTGATGCGCTACTCGGGGGGGGGTTGACTGTGTACCAGAGCTGACATGACCCACAACAACTGACTCTGGACTAGATACAGCCTGATGCCAATGTGGACTAGATACAGCCTGATGCCAATGTGGACTAGATACAGCCCGATGCCACACTAGACTAGATACAGGGCGACAGTGGTACAGTAGGTAGAGAAGTCGTTTAGTAATCAGCAGGTTGCTAGTTCGATTCCCTGTCGAAGCGTCCTTGAGCAAGACACTGAACCCCTAATTGCTCCTGATGTGCAGTGTGCCATCAGTGTAAATGTAAAATGTGTATACATTGTAAGTCGCTTTGGATAAAAGCGTCTGCTAAATGTAAATGTAATACAGCCCGTTGCCAATCTGGACTGGATACAGCCTGATGCCAATCTGGACTAGATGCAGCCCGATGCCAATGTGGACTAGATACAGCCTGATGCCAATGTGGACTAGATACAACCCGATGCCACACTAGACTAGATACAGCCCGTTGCCAATCTGGACTGGATACAGTCTGATGCCAATCTGGACAAGATGCAGCCCGATGCCAATGTGGACTAGATACAGCCTGATGCCAATCTGGACTAGATGCAGCCAGTTGCCAATCTGGACTAAATACAGCCTGATGCCACGCTGGACTATATACAGCCTGATGCCACACTAGACTAGATACAGCCTGATGCCAATGTGGACTAGATACAGCCTGATGCCAATGTGGACTAGATACAGCCTGATGCCACACTAGACTAGGTACAGCCCGATGCCACTCTGGGTCTGGACTGAGTCTGAGGCAGACAGGGCTTGTTTTTGGGCTAACTGTCCTGGGTCATGGAGTTCACAGAACCTCACTAAGGAACAATCCTGGAGTCGACAGTTCCACTAAACACAAGGCATCTGTCTGCTTAGTGTAAAAAACAAATGCTGCTTTTGTTTCCACTCTCCAGCGAGACTATATCCTCCCAGCAGTGTGCTCACTGTCTCTGGACTGAAGCCAGTGTGTGTGTGTGTGTGTGTGTGTGTGTGCCAATTGCTTCAGGAAACAGCGTCAGTGGGCAGCCAGTGTGAGATCTGATGACGTGGGACACATTCACAGTAAATCCCCCCCCCCCCTCTCTGCCTCGCTACAGTAACACTAATCACTGCACAACTGCAGCCCATACTTAGCATTGTGTGTGTGTGTGTGTGTGTGTGTGTGTGTGTATGTGTGTATGTGTGTGTGTGTGTGTGTGTGTGTGTGTGTGTGTGTGTGTGTGTGTGTGTGTGTGTGTCAGTGGCAAACAATGTAAGACCCAGCAGCCATGGCATTCATGGGACGGCATCATGGGTAAATATTTACCTTCACCTTTGATCTCTGCTGCTGCTGGCATGAGTGTGTGTGAGTGTGTGTGTGTGTGTGTGTGTGTGTGTGTGTGTGCCTGTGACTGCAGTCACTTCCTGTTACATAGATGGCGCTTAGAGTACATGTGCCACACAACATCAACAGCACTGTAGTAAAGAGGCGGAACTAGAGAACACGGTTCTACAGAGTAGGGAGAACATAAAAAAAAGCACTGTTCTACAATATGGGTAGACTACGCATTGCACAGCACGGTTCTACAGTAGCCTTCCACTGGGCGGAGGAAACTCTTTGCCTCCGTCTTGTCCAATATTTTCGTATAACGGGACACCTCGTCGGCCATTCTCCCTCACACATACAGCTGAAATAACTGTTCCATCACAGCCCTGCTCTCTCCTCCCTCCCTCTCCTTCTCTCCTTCTCTCCTTCTCCTCGCCTCCTCCTCCGCCTGATCTCCAGTGCTCTCAGTGTTTGTGTGATGTTGTTCGTGTCCCAGCCTCTCTCAGAAGAACAGAAGCTCTGTTCAGGAGATGACAGCGGCCCATTGCCTCCTGACAATCTCTTCTGTGTCCATGACATCTCCGTGAAATGACCTTATTTTTATTTGAGCATTGGTGACTGGCATGTATACACAGTTTTATTTTCATCTATGTTTTTATATCCTCTGCATCCAGAGCACTTGGATTTGATGTTATTTGTGTTTTCTCTATTGGGATAGGCTTCATTTCCTCAGGCATCAGGCATCACACAACCACGACTACATCTCCTGTAGTCTATCCTGTTCCGCGCTATTTAAAGTTACACTGAAACATAAAACATAAAGCTCCTTTTCTGTTGTTGCAACAACAACAACAAATTAAAACAAGAGTCAGATACTGAAATTAGTGCAATTCATACAAAACCACTGTGCATTTTCAAAACCAAATAAATGCAACGTTCATATGTAGAGAATAGTGTAATTCATACTGTAAAACCATGATTGTTTGTAAACTCAGCAGAACATTCCAGAGGCCCGTACCAAATGTTGCACCAAAAGCTCAACCGTGACTCACCAAGACAGGGGACAAGAGCAACACCAGACAGAGTTCCCAGCCTCATTAGCTGAGTGCTCAGGAGCATACCCTGGGAGCTTGGTTGTAAATGCACTGTGAAAGCTCAGGGCTGCTGTAACATCTGAATGAGACCAAAGCACTCATACTGACATCTCTGTAACCGCGTAACCGTCCACAGAGAGCTCTGATGTTAGATGGGCGAGGACCCATTATCCTGAATGAACCCCTCTGTGATTTCACACGACCTGTGCTCGTCCAATCAGCTTTAGGCATCGCCAGCAGCCACTGCGTAATGATGTAATCTGTGTTTACCTTGGGCAGCTTGGCATACTTCCCCGTCCTGGTGTCCTTGATGCAGGAAATGTCCAGCACATCAGTTTCCTGAAACACACACACAGAAACAAACGATCTGAGTCTTCTATCGTCAGCTGAGAGAGAGAGAGAAAGAGAGAAAGAGAGGGAGAAGGGGGGGGGGGGGGGACTGAAAACTGGATCTGAAAAGGTAAGCCAGTGCTCCTACCACTATATTAAAAGTAAAGCAGAGAGGTTTCTCATAAAAATCATCAGTAGCATTTTAATGTAATACTCCATTACTCAGTAGCCAATGACATGACATGGCTGTGGTACCAGTATTGACGACCGCCATGACAGCCCTCTATAGTCAGTGTCAAAACACCCTATCACATGCTTGGAAGCTGTTTTGAAAGCTTGCCAATAATCGCCATATGACACTGTTAAATCACTGACACTTACACTCCATATGACACTGTTAAATGTGTGTGTGTGTGTGTGTGTGTGTGTGTGGTGTCTGTGTGTGTGTCTGTGTGTCATGCACATCAATAGATACATTTTTTCGCTGAAGAGATGTGCGTATCCTGAAGAATGGACACTTTATGGATAACTGTGGTGCAATAATGATATCATGGCATTCAATATATATGTATACACCACACACACACGCACACGTACACATACACACGCGCACACACACACACACACACACACGCAGACACACACACACACATGCACACTGACACACACACACACACACACACACACACACTAACACACATGCACACGCACACACTAACACACACACACACACACACACACACGCGCGCGCACACACACTATAAACACACACGCACACACATGCACACACACACATTTAAACAAACAACAAAACCCATTCCAGCCTTTCATCCAGAGTCTTCCTTTCATCAGATATGCTGTGCTGCGATTAACTGTGTGTGTGTGTGTGTGTGTGTGTGTGTGTGTGTGTGTGTTTGTGTGTGCGTGTGTGTGTGTGTATCGTATGCTTCTGTGCTGCGATTAACTCCTGAGCTTCCTGAAGCCTGTGTAGCCAAGTATAACCTGAGCACATCCCCTGACCCAGGAACAGTACATATTCATACCACACAGGAACAAAGGGCTTCTTCCTCTATGGAGCCAGTCATGCACTTCAAAGACTTAATGGAGCACCAAGCCCTGCCCTGGAGACTACTGAACACCCAGAGAGATATGGGATGTAGGGGAGCTGAGAGAGAGAGAGAGAGAGAGAGAGAGAGAGAGAGAGGGATAAAGAAGGGAGGAGAGTCAAGGAGAGAGGGGGAGATGGAGAGGGGGAGGGAGAAGAGGGAGAAAAACAAGAGAGAGGGATGGAGATAGATAGAGGGGGTTGTGATGGGAGAGAGTGAGTGATGAAGAGAGATTGTGAGTGAATGAAAGAGAGAGGGAGAGAGTGCGAGAGAGAAAAGATGAGAGTGAGTAAGAGAAAGAGACAGAGAGGAACATCCACTGAATACTGAATGAATGTTGAAAGAGAGAGAGAGAGAGAGAAGGAGAGAGAGAGTGAGAGAGGGTGAATCCCTGAGTAATGGAGAGATACAGTGAATGTGAGAGTAGATAGAAGACAGAAAGACAGTGAATGTATTAGCTCGTCAGAGAGAGAGAGAGAGAGAGAGAGAGAAAGAAACAGAACGAGTGAATATGTGAGTGACTGAGTGAGAGAGAGAGAGAAAAACAGAACGAGTGAATATCTGAGTGAGAGAGAGAGAAACAGAACGAGTAAATATGTGAGTGACTGAGTGAGAGAGACAGAACGAGTGAATATGTGAGTGAGGGAGACAGAGAGAAACAGAACGAGTGAATATGTGAGTGAGGGAGACAGAGAGAAACAGAACGAGTGAATATCTGAGTGAGGGAGACAGAGAGAAACAGAACGAGTGAATATGTGAGTGACTGAGTGAGAGAGAGAGGAGTATTCATTGAGCAGTGAGTGAGGCCTCTTAAGATCTTGTGAAGGGAGACATTTTAGAGCCTGTGGAAGCGCCACCACCTCATTTTCAGAGCATTTCTTTCAAGCGTTTATTGTTGCTAGGTTACCAAAACCGTCTACCAGTCCTCTCGGATATTAACATTTGCTTATGCCATCTAGCTAGCTAACTGATGTTGTAGTACATGCTCAGTACTCAGCAGATTCAAAATATGACATTGACAAAAGAAACTCATTTGGCAACAGAAGCTGTCATCCCTCCAGACTTCCCCAAAATCGAGGACGCTGCTCTTAAGAAATGACTTACTGGAAACAAGAACATACACCGGACAGGAAACAACTCTGGCCCGGATCTGGTTTATCGTCATCTGCTATCTGGGAATGCCTCGGACAAAAGGCAAACATCAGCTGGTTGCTATGGTGACTGTGGCTTGGAAAAGGTTGTCTCCTAAACCACATTTATTTGGGAAATGCAGCTGTCCTGAGAAAGGAAATAATTTGTGTTTGGCAGAATGAATGCAGGAACCGACCGCATGTGTGACTTTAGATCCTCTGGCCACTCCGAGTCCAGGTCACTGATGTTCCGTAAACATCCAGAGAACTCAGGTCTGAACACACAGCAGCTGCTTTTGGTCCAGAACCAGATATGGTCCATATCCAGCCAGAGATCCAGAACCAGCCTAGTCCTGGCCCAGATATGGTCTGGATCCAGCCAGAGATCCAACACAATGAGTTAAAGCCACAGCAGGGGGAATTAAATGGGCTCGTGCTGTTTCAGGAAAACGAATCCTGATTTAAAATGTCATGAATTGCTCTCAAGTCAAGCACAACAAGAAGGCAAAAGGGGTGAATCACATCCACCATCCAATGGAATAAAACCATCTGCTTCCTGTTAGAATGAAACACGCACCCAGTGAGAGACACCATATAGGCTGAGCTGCAGCTGGCAGCAACACTGAATCATTCATCTCACATGAGAGTAACTCCAGCCCAGCACAAGCACTGGAGTGATAGCAGGGGCGAGGCCTAGCCCAGGGGACAGTAGCATCTGACATTTAACACTCCACCCCATCACTAACACAGGACTACGTGATTTCAGTGTAAGACACTTACAGCCAGGGGCAAGGAAGTGACACTAGCAGCCTGTTTCCTGGACCTACAGGACAGTAACTATAGTGACCAGAGGCATGGCTAGAAATTGTGGGACAACTTAAAAAATCTCTACATCTACGGTGAACTTAGAAACTCCGGTCTCTAGAGTCCAGTCCTGCACTGGACATCTTAAATCGTTTAGGGTCCCATCTCCCCTCGGTATATCAAGGGCAGTTCCCTGTGAGGCCCCATCCCAAGGGGAGACTAGAGACAGTAGGAGCCTGTGGTGTCTCTTCCAGTCGATGCTCTGTAAGAAGCTCAAGCTCTGATTTGATTGGTGGGGATTGGCCTATATCTGGCCCAGATGTGACCAGTAGTGGCTTCTATCTGACATG
>NC_045166.1:14905113-14920113 GCF_900700415.2 Clupea harengus
GCACTGTTTGACAAAAAACTGAAATTTGTGGTTTATTTGTGTGAGTGTGAACCAATGCTGGGAAGAGTGAGTGTGGTGACTGCGTGATAGAATAGGTCTCAGCTGCCTGCATTGAACCCTAGGGAGTAGCATGTCCTGGTGGAAGTGAGAATCCGTGTTCTCTACCAGGAACAGGCTCCCAGTAAGTACGGGTAGATTCTCAGGTAGAAGCTTGATTGGCCCTAAGGTAAAAAGCCTGTGGGTCATCCGCCTGATCGAGTCTCCCTGAAAGGACCGAGCGGGTACGTGTGGGCCGCTGTGACCTGAATAAGGTTTCTGGAACACCAGATAACCTAAGTGTGACTGATAAAACACACCAGTGTGTCTGATGCAAAAGCCCACGGCGAGTGCAATAACTCCTTGGCCGAAAGGTAGCCGGGTTGGTGGATCATCAGACAAACTAAGTGTGACCGGTAAAACATATCTGTGCATCTGGTGAGAAAGCCATCCACGGCAAGTGCAAGAACTCCTTGGCTGAAAGGCAACGCGCAGATGGCACACCAGATAGCCTGAACATAACATCACAAAGGATGTTAAATCACCCTAAAAATGAAAAAGGGAACAAGGAGTGAATTAATTAATGGTATGAGAGTTGTGTCTGCTAGGATTGGTGAAGGAGAGTTGGATTTTGTGAGGGAAACGAGTAAAAAGGAAAAAATTAAACTTTCCACTAATTATTAAGAGAACTCTCAAAAGAAATAGAATAGAGAGCTGGCGTAATTCTGCAGATACCGCTCTACCATCCTGTGACACTTCAGCTGAGTGCTGAGGCTTCGCAGAGAAGGGGAGGGCAGATAATTAACCCATAAATCGCTAATAGAAAATACAAATAATAAATAAATAGAAAAAAAATTAATTAAAAGACTAGAATATGCATTTCCTGAAGGAAATACCAGTGCATACAATGCAAAAGTTAAGGAAGGAAGAAGAAAGGAAAGAAGAATGAACAAGAGTGAAAGTGGAAAGGAAAGAAGAGTGAACAAAAGTGGCTATGGATAATGAGATAAAGAGGGAAAATAATGAAAGAAGGAGAGAAAAATGGAGTGAAAAAGAGAGATAAGACTGAATGAGAGAATGAGAGAGTGTGAGAGAAAGTAGACTAAGAGGGATAGAGAGAAAGATGGAGAGGAAAAAAGTAGAGTATGGAAGGTGTCTCTTAATATTCCTAGTTAAACAGATGAATTGAGAGGGACAGAGAGAAGAGGTGCCTTGGAAAGTGGCACTATGGGAAAAATGGGAAAAATTGTATTCGTTTTTCTTTAATATCGTAAAAAGTATATAGTTTAGAAAAATGAACAATACATAGCATAAGTGTCCTTTACAAGACCTAAGTGATAAAGTTTGAACAAAGTTTCTACATTAAGTGGTTCGAGCTGAATTAAACGCATAAGTTTGGTACAAAGAATAAGAAGAAGTATAAGAAGCCTAGAAATAACAATACAGGGCATTTCATGCACTGTAATAAATTGAAAGACCGGCGCAACACCTGTGGATACCGCTCATCCGTCCTGTGACGCTTCAGCTGAGTGCTGAGGCCTCCCAGAGAAGGAGAGGGCAGGGGGTTGAAACGAGTAAATCGCTAGGAGGCCTTCGGGAACTGCGTCAGTACTGTGAGAGGAGATGGAAAATAAAATAAATAAATTGCGCACAAATTGCTAGGAGGCCTTCAGGAACTGCGTCAGTACTGTGAGAGGAGATAGAAATAGCGCACAAATCGCTAGGAGGCCTTCGGGAACTGCGTCAGTACTGTGAGAGGAGATAGAAATTGCGCACAAATCGTTAGGAGGCCTTCGGGAACTGTGTCAGTACTGTGAGAGGAGATAACATTTTTTTTTAAAAATTGAAGCGCGCACATCGCTAGGAGACCTTCGGGAAACGCGATATTGGCCAAAAGTGTATATAACGCATGTAAATTCTGCTATTGTCTGTTGTATGTAAAGATCTACGGATACCGCTGCTTATGTCTGTTGTATGTAAAGATCAACAGATACCACTGTGACAGGAGTTACAGGCCTGAACGTGTGCCCCGTAAAGATACGCATAAGAGCCTCATCAAAAAAACGAATCAAAGAGATGAGAATACAACTTCAAAACAAGTTAAAGCCAAGAGTCACAGCTAACAATATAGCAACAACCCCAAAATGTTTAGATCATTAGCCAATAGTGTGCAAACAAGGACTTATGGGTACTGTAAGATAAATTCAGTTCAGTACAAATGTATTAACAATGCTTAGGTCTTATAGAAATCAGAGCCTATGTGTACCATACGGAAGCCTGTGCCCAGACAGATAAGACAGATGGGAGTAGAGGCACTCACAAAGCCATGATTGTCACACAGAAATTATGTGTTATTGCGGAGAACTAAGGTGCATGGTACCCTCCTGAGGGGCGGACCAGGAGGCCCAAGCAAGTGACCTCAGACTTGAAAGACCAACTTTTTCATACTTGTCTTCAGAATGCATTCTCCAGCCTGGCTTGATGGTACTCTGTGTTAAGTCAAGTCAAGCTGTATTTGTGTCACTATTTACCAGTAAAACTTATCTTGTTACAACCAAATGCTTCGAAACCAACCAACACGCAAGAGTGAAAAGTACTCTTACAACTGGTGAACCCCGACGTTGGGAGTGGAGGCCCACCTGCCTCACCTGGAGCACGCGGCTCGGGGGGGTTTCTTCGAGATCTATGTCGACAGACAAAGAGCAGGCCTGCAAAAATATAAGGTAAGGACAAACCTATTTCATTAAATTGTCCATAGCTTAGAAAAATTGATTAGTTCGTTTTTGTCTGTCATCTCGGAGATCGAAGGCGGAGCGGCAAGAGTGAGTGAGTGTGGTACATGGTTACGCCAAGAACTGCTGTTTAACTGTGTGATAACAGGTGCAGTGTGAAGGACCGGACGGTCACCCCACGTTGTTTGGGGATGTGGCAACTGGACTGGGTGGTGCGGTGCGGAAGAACAGGGCAGGAGATGATGGTTTTCATATAAAAATATATATATATTTATTTACACGGGGACTAACCCCAACAGTGCCCTCAAAATAAACAAACAAAACCATTCAGGCCGTACCGCCCGGAACTTAAGTGCGTGGCACCCTGGGCACCTGCTTGGCCGATTAGGCCCAAGTACCGGCACCTGCTCAAGGCCCAAGCCAGGCCCCCAAACTAGGCCCAGGCACTAAGTCCGAAGCTAAGTACATAGCTAGCCACCAAAATAAACACATGAACTTAACACATCACAAGGCACACAGACAAGGCACAGAAACAAGGCACACAGAACAAGCACAAAGGAACAGGCATAAAACAGGGCCAACGCTGTCCACACATCTAGACAGAAAACACATACACCTTCTAAAAACAGGGAAGTGTTTTACCCTACTACCTCTCATCATTCCTCTCCGCTGCCTCTCTGTTGTGTGTTTCTCAGCCTGCCTCCCTCTTGCAAATGAGGCACCTCTTAAATAGGGCACAGCCACGTTGGCTTAATTAACTCCCACATTGGCATCAGGTGAGCCCAGCCCCAACCATTATGGGGTGGAGTCCAAAAGTCTTAGGGCACCATGTTTTTTTTTGCCACGGTGAGGAGGGGGAGAATTCACCTTCTCACATTTCCCTCCCCTTCTGGAGTCTCGCCACCCAGTGGCGGGACAAGCCGGCCCAACTGCTCTGCGCCGCTGCGGGGTGGATCCTCCTCCGGCGCTGTTCCTGGCTGGCCCCAGGTAGGCCATCTCCTGCCGGTGCTGGTCTTCTGCTCCCCTTCACCTCCAGTGTCTCGGTCAGCGTCACATCCCACCGCTGCCACCAAATGTGAAGGACCGGACGGTCACCCCACGTTGTTTGGGGATGTGGCAACTGGACTGGGTGGTGCGGTGCGGAAGAACAGGGCAGGAGATGATGGTTTTCATATAAAAATATATATATATTTATTTACACGGGGACTAACCCCAACAGTGCCCTCAAAATAAACAAACAAAACCATTCAGGCCGTACCGCCCGGAACTTAAGTGCGTGGCACCCTGGGCACCTGCTTGGCCGATTAGGCCCAAGTACCGGCACCTGCTCAAGGCCCAAGCCAGGCCCCCAAACTAGGCCCAGGCACTAAGTCCGAAGCTAAGTACATAGCTAGCCACCAAAATAAACACATGAACTTAACACATCACAAGGCACACAGACAAGGCACAGAAACAAGGCACACAGAACAAGCACAAAGGAACAGGCATAAAACAGGGCCAACGCTGTCCACACATCTAGACAGAAAACACATACACCTTCTAAAAACAGGGAAGTGTTTTACCCTACTACCTCTCATCATTCCTCTCCGCTGCCTCTCTGTTGTGTGTTTCTCAGCCTGCCTCCCTCTTGCAAATGAGGCACCTCTTAAATAGGGCACAGCCACGTTGGCTTAATTAACTCCCACATTGGCATCAGGTGAGCCCAGCCCCAACCATTATGGGGTGGAGTCCAAAAGTCTTAGGGCACCATGTTTTTTTTTGCCACGGTGAGGAGGGGGAGAATTCACCTTCTCACATGCAGCAAGACGTCTGCGTAACGGATGCAACAAAATACCTAGACAGTAGGTTTAGAGGGAAAAGTCTGTGTGACAAAGAAGTCTGTGTGACAAAGTCTGTGTGACGAAAAAGTCTGTGTGACAAAGTCTGTGTGACAAGAAAATTTCCAAAACAGAAGGCGTGCGAGGCGTCCTGCTGAGTGGGTAGCTGATAGTAGAGACCCTGGGTTAGTCATCGATGGAGAGTTGCTGAGGAATTGGTTCTCCTTGACCTAATCCAGCTACTTTAGTCCATTATTGGTTGCGTACATCTTCTGGGTTAGAGGTATTGAAGAGAGGAATCTCCAAATCGGGTATTGCGAGTTTGTGAAGTATCACACACTTGAAGAAGTCAAGTGTTTGACAAAGTTTGTGAAGTATCACATACTTGTAGAAGTCAAGTGTTTGACAAAGTTTGTGAATATCACACACTTGGAGAAATCAAGTGTTTGACAAAGCTTTTTATGAATGAAATGTATTATATTTAGGAGGAGGGAATAGAGTTGTGTGCAAAAAAATAATAATTTGACGGACACTGCGCACGCGCACCGTCAGTGTATCTCACTTAAAATAGTCACCAGTGGCTGTGACGAATTACACACACACACCTGTGACTCTGAATGCAAATACCCTCGGAAGGCTCACAACCCTTTATTCCAAACGGGCTGGTGGATCATTCAGACTAACTCAGTGTGTCTAGTTAACCTTGATTGTGAGTCTATACGTGCTTCACCTGCGGGACCTCAAGAAGTCAGAGGCGGTAATAAGCCTCATATGATCGGTGGTGGAGTGCTGGACGATCAAGCAAGGAGGGAGGAATAATAAAAAAAAATTAAATTAAAAAAGAGGGAAAAGGCCTAAAAAACAAAGGCCTTATTAGTAAAAATCTGATAACAGCACAACTGGGGAGGGCCAGGGAAAATACACATCAGAAGCTTGTAAAATCTCTGAATGAATACAGCAGAGATACCACCAGCAAAACGGTGATTGTAGAATAATTAGGCCTTACAGCAACTGGTGGGGAGACACGCTGAGACAGTACCTAAACGAAAGGGGTTAAAATAGTGAGGAAATACGTAACGGTAACAGGATTAGCAGAGGGATATATCAAAAGACATTGTCCTCACCAAGCAAACGAAATATTGGAGTGGAAGACAGGGGCATTAGAACGGAGCCTGTCTGGAATAGGGCAGTTGTCTGAGTTATTTAATAACATTTAACACCGTTTTATATGTGGTACCGCCATAATGGACAGAGAGGCAGCCCAGCCATCTGGTACAAAAAGATAAGAGTAACTGTAACACCATTTTGGTAACAAAAAACGTGGGGAGACGGTGAAATTAGGTTCCCGCCACCAAGCACAAGCGAGGACATAGACTTAAATAGCGTGCGAATGAACGGAGTCAGACTCAGAACTAGAGAAATAAAACAGAGGATTCTCATAGTGGGACTAGAACTAATCGAACCGGTAATTAATCCAAAACTTGCCTTAGCCGTTGACGAAGGGAAGGTAGCAGAAGCAGGTTAAGTCATGGCAGATAAAATAAACCAAAATAAAGACTGCAGAATAATAGAACCAAACAGTCGTTGGGGGGACTACACGCTAGTACGATACGGAAAAACAAGGGATTTAGTGACGGCTCCAGCTATAACAATAGTAGCCTCGACACAACCCACTAATCCACCTCAGCCGCAGCAAATACAGCCACATGCGCAGAGGGATACGAGTCATGTCCAATGCTACAGCTGCGGAGTTAAAGGACATTACAGTGCAATTTTCGCTTGCCCCAAGTCCGTACAACCCACAATGTAGAAGAAGAAGTGGATGCTCAGAGCAAAAGAAAGAAAGCATAGCATGTAAAACATAGCGTCCCTATAGACTCAGTTCCTTTGTTGACTTCGTTCAAATAGACAAGTCCACTGATGCTAGTGGCTAGGGATGCACCGATACCGATACCAGTATTGGTATCGGTGCCGATACTTCGTTAAAATACTCGTACTCGTACTCGTTTTTTTGGATTGCCGATACCAAGCACCGATACCACTCATCAGTATTTCACTGCATCAAACTGGCCGGGCTATGCTGACACAAAATGTGATTTATTGTCCTACCTGTCCTACCACTCTCTGCCAGACTAGTAAGTAGCTTATTTGCCGTCTTGTGTTGCATTTGCTTGATGTTTGACTGTGTTAGGAAAGTTTGTCATAGTGTCAAAGTATTTCAGTATACAGGTTTTGCTAAATTTAGCTGCTAGCATCTCGTTAGCGATTAGCAATTCCGTTGTGCTGTCTTAACGGCGATTTGGGCTCATTTTAGGATAAATGACGACCACAGGAGTAAGGCACAGTGTAAGATCTGCACTGCTACGGTGTCGAGGGGCGGAGAGGAAAGTACTTTGTTTAACACAAGCAATTTGATTAAACATCTGAAGACGCACCATAGTGCTAAGTACACAGAGTTCACTGATGCTTAACTGACGTCTTGCAAAAGAAAAAACGCGCACGCACACAGAGAGAGAGAGAGGTAGAGAGAAAGACTGTGCCACATAGGTTAAAGTGATTGTTTGTGTACTTGAGCAGGAGATTCTTCTGATCCTTTTGTAACTGAAATGTGCTCTTGTGCTAATCCAGTAATAGTTCTGTTCACTTTTTGTTAAGCAGACTGTGTTGTTAACTATGCAGCAAATTGAATTGCCTTTATCTGGTTATATTTGCATTTTGTCTAATGTGATGATATTGTCTGTTTGAAGGCTTTTTTTGTGTGTTAAAACCAGAAAGCTCTGTTTATTTTTGGCTTGGGATAGCCTTCTGTTAATTTTGTACTATAGGCTTGACATAATCTGCAGAGGATAAAATAAAATCTGCCTCCAAATGAATTGCACTTTCATGGAGACCAAATCTAAGAAGTATCGGTATCGGTACTCGGTATCGGCAAGTACACAAATACAAATACTCGTACTCGTATCGGTTTGTAAAAAAGTGGTATCGGTGCATCCCTACTAGTGGCCTTTGCCAGCTGATCGCTAACGTGAGATACGTGGATGAGGACAAATTTACAGAGAACTTTTTATTTAGCAAAGAACTGGACAACCATGCTACCGGAGATGAGATATTCAGGGTGACAGACGAGTACTTGAGGAACCATGATCTCAGCTGGGATATGTGCGTAGGTGTTTGCACTGACATGGTTCATTTGAATATATCAAAAATGAGATAAACCTCACCTTCTCAATGTAATGCCTATAATAAAAGCAGTTATAGTCTATTCAACATATCACAAGGTTAAATCAAATGGCATAAAGTACAAATGTGACACAAAGGAGGTTGAGAGTAAAAAGTAAAAAATAGGGGTGCCGTGGATGGAGAGAGATATGTTTAGGGGTGCCGTGAGCCAGAAAAGTTTGGGAACCACTGCTATAGAGACGCAGACGAGGGAGAGGGCATCATCACCGCAGCCTGATAGAGGCAGAAATATAAGGAGGGTATTACGATAATGATGACGATACTGCTTAAATAAAATAATAGTGCAGATCGATTTGAGGATGAGGAATTTTGGTCTGGCCAACCGAAAAGTCTCTATCCAATAATCGAATTGCCTAATACAGCCGCAGGGGTAGAGGGTGCAGAGTTTAAGATGTATGTTTACTGACACGGGACACATGCAGAAAATGATAAAGGGAGTAGAAGAAGTGCCGCATCCCTCAAAGGGAGCGGAGAGGTGCACTGGGAATATTAGAATATGAAATATGGGACCAACTACGCCGTTAAAAGAGGTAGTCAATTGTATTAGTCATAAGCAAATTTGATACAACATAATTGAAAAAAAAGTGGACTGAACTGGACTGAAGTGGACTGAAATACAGAAGTAGTCAAAACAAGGTTTTCCAAGCGTTTAAATGCGCTAAATTTGCTCCTCTACTCTAAATTTGCTAAATTTTTAACCGAATTTTAAACGGTTTGATTTGTTATAAATGTGAGAGCTGTAGTTATGACATTGCATACTTATGACTAATTATTAGGGGTGGGAATCTCTTGGCATCTCACGATTCGATTCCGATTCAGAGGTCAACGATTCGATTCTAAACCGATTATCAATTCTAAACCGATTTTCGATTCTAAACCGATTATCGATTATCAATTCTAAACCGATAAAACGATTATCGATGCATGTCGATTTTTAAAACATTTGAGTTTGCTACTCAGAGTCTCAAATCACTTCCTACTTTGTGTTTGATAATTAAAGAAAATCAACAGATGAATTACCTTCTCTATTTTTTTATTAGAGAAAAAGCTTTTCCTTGTCACAATTATGACTTTCAATGAACAATGCAATAATCGATGCAGCTTGCATTTCAACACAAAATGGATGTGTAATAAAAAAAAATCACTTCCTACTTTGTGTTTGATAATTAAAGAAAATCAACAGATGAATTACCTTCTCTATTTTTTTATTAGAGAAAAAGCTTTTCCTTGTCACAATTATGACTTTCAATGAACAATGCAATAATCGATGCAGCTTGCATTTCAACACAAAATGGATGTGTAATAAAAAAAAAATCACTTCCTACTTTGTGTTTGATAATTAAAGAAAATCAACAGATGAATTACCTTCTCTATTTTTTTATTAGAGAAAAAGCTTTTCCTTGTCACAATTATGACTTTCAATGAACAATGCAATAATCGATGCAGCTTGCATTTCAACACAAAATGGATGTGTAATAAAAAAAAAATCACTTCCTACTTTGTGTTTGATAATTAAAGAAAATCAACAGATGAATTACCTTCTCTATTTTTTTATTAGAGAAAAAGCTTTTCCTTGTCACAATTATGACTTTCAATGAACAATGCAATAATCGATGCAGCTTGCATTTCAACACAAAATGGATGTGTAATAAAAAAAAAATCTAAATATTTTTTAATTTTTTTTTTATTAAAAAATCGATTATGAACTTTTCTGAATCGAAACAGAATCGTTGTAGAGAGAATCGAGAAAAATCGAAGAATCCATTTTTTTTCCCACCCCTACTAATTATGTTATTTTCAAAAAAATATCCAAAAAGCATCCAGAATTATAACCACGTTAATAACGTTTGTAAGAAACTAAACCGTTTAAAAATCAGTTGAAAATTGAGCAAGTTATGGTTATTTAAAAAGTACATACCACTACCAACACAATGTTATGGGTGAGCGGGCTGACTGGAGCAAGATGGCCGCCATGTGCGGATGTTCGACTCCGTTGGACGAGACATCTAGCCTTTATATATATCTATGGGCTAGGACACCTACACTGATTACACCATTAACAGAAACAGAAAAAACTCATTAACCAATGTATAATAACAGGTGTGTATAATCAACAATCCATGTAATAATCAGTATAAGTAGAACACACACACTCAGCATAATCACTAGGATATTCATGGTAACAAGCTATCAAAAACCACTGTGCTAACATAACATAGGTTAGAATGCTCCTTCTGTGCTTAAAGATAAAATAAGGCACGGAGTGAATGAGAAATAACTACACTAAGGGCTTGAAAGCCAGACAACCTTACTGTATATGGCAGGGTTCCAACCCAGAAGCCCCCTAGAAGACTTTGCATGGTTTCCAACCCAGAGGTTACTTAGGGTACGTTTTAGTCCAGGTGGAAAAAAACCCGGCCCCTGGGGCGAGGGGAAGCGATGGTAGCTAACTGAAGTCTAGTGAAGTTTGGTGACTCAGGATGAAAGAAAAAAAGAGGACTCCACAGATTTCCACATCTGTCCGAAACTCAATACTTCAACCGGAAGGCCATATATGGCCTATTGGGAGGGCCATGGGTGATCTATGGTGACAGGAAAGGCACCACAACTGTATAAAATGATGCTCAAACCTTGCGGCTTGCTCAGGTTTATGATGTTGGTATTGCACTGGCAAAATAAACCTTTTTTGCTCACCACTCGGTTTGCTGAAATTTTTGAAGACTTTTTCCGAAATAATGAGTTTTAATCGGGTCAGAAAACAGAGTTTTTTCCTTATCTCAAACCTACAAATCTGACACAACAGTCTGCTCCCTTTAGTGTTGCATTACATTACAAAAAAACTAAAAAAGTATGACACCTTTTTACAGTATACTGAAATATCAAACACATACATCTGATATGCTGCAATATGTTTCATGACACACCCACACACACACACACGCTGTTTCATGAGAGCAATATGTTTCATGACACACACACACACACACACTGTTTCAATAATATGTTTCATGTTACCATTTCTGTGGTATAGTAGAACAAAACGTGTGTAGATGCTTTTCATTTCAGTAAGTGAAACAACAACACAACATGCTACCATTAGATGGCTACGTAGCCCTTATAACACAACATGCTACCATTAGATGGCTACGTAGCCCTTATAACACAACATGCTACCATTAGATGGCTACGTAGCCCTAATGCTGATCCATGGTGT
This sequence comes from Clupea harengus, assembly GCF_900700415.2. NCBI lineage: Eukaryota > Metazoa > Chordata > Actinopteri > Clupeiformes > Clupeidae > Clupea > Clupea harengus. The sequence continues at coordinate 14,916,153 of NC_045166.1, forward strand.
CCTCTATATCTGCAATCAATGTTTTATTGACTTCACATTTACTGCAATAATTACTCTTGACTTGACTTCCCTTGACAGCAAATCTTTAGAAAAAAATCTTAAGCATATCTCTTCCGCTCCTATAATCCCCAACGCCCCACAAATATTTCAAGCCAAGCAGCTATCATGACACCAAACTTTTTGATCTGTTGGTTTGCCTTTTATAATACTGTAGATACCCCTATTGAGTGTGGTACATTTACGGTAAATGGCGTCAGAGGTACAGTGGTTAGTGTTCCTACCTAACAAGAAGCCAACCCGAGTTCAGTTCCTGGGCAATGCAGGACGCCATTGTAAGTGACTCTGGGTCAAAGAGTCTGTTAAGTACCAGACCTTTGCTGCAGTTGCATGGGTCACTTGTTCTCATTGATACATGACTTTGTACATGACCTACATGTACAGCAGTAATAGTGGAAAATCCTTTCAACAATGCCAATGCAAATACAAATGCTGTATTACCACTTTTGTATAGTTGGTAACAAGGCTGCAAACAAACAAAACAAAGCAGAAAACTGATACATTTTCTGTCTTAATTCAAGCGTATAGTTCCATTTGTCTGTCAATTTCCATCTACAGTGATCTAAATTTTGAATTGAAAGTTAACTGTTTTGAACAGAGAATCTAAATATTTGCACAAATTGCTGCCGTGGAAGAAGTGGCCATTGAATATATATTTGTATCAAAGCAATGCAAAAGTATCCACAGTTTAGTTCACACAGTCTACTGATATACTGAATGTGTCAAGTGTTTTTTTTTTAAGTGGACATGATGTTGACAAACACTAAGAGATGTCTTTAAGAACCTGTTCAGTTAGATCATATATTACACACTGTACTGTATGCATTCCACCTCTGAGGGAAGAAGTGACCAGCAGTGTCCCATAAGCCACAGATTGAGAGGCGAGAACAGCAGCCATATAATGAGGCCCCAGTGACAGATATCCCACAGCATCAAGTCCAGGAGGGGCCAGTGATGCCCCAGTGACAGATAGCACACAGCATCAGCACCTTGAGGGGCCAGTGATGCCCCAGTGACAGATAGCACACAGTAGGGATGGGCATAATTAATCGACGATCGATTAATTGATCATTGAGAATTTCGTCGAGGACATTATTTTTTCATCGATAAAACTAATGCATATTCTGTTGCGTAGTGTGCGTGTAATTTATTTATTTTAGGGCTGTCAAAGTTAACGCTTAATCTATGAGATTATTGTGGCCGAGATTAATGCGATACAATATTTTAACGCAGTTAACACAGCTTTGTTTACTTCCGGTGTGCGTTGACCAATGACATGAAACCGCTGCGTGCCTGCAGTCAGTTAGATAGGAGAAACTGAGACGGTCGTTGAAGACGGAGAGAGCTGAGGGATTGTTGGGTGGAAAGTTTCTGTTTAAGAGGCAAAATGACGGAACAATCGACAAAACTAAAGTTGCATGTGGCATTTGTCAAGCTGAATGTAGCTATCACAGAAGCAGCTCGTCTTTAAGTTATCACCTTAATGCAAAGCACTCGACAGAAAGCAGTCCCAGGTTAGATGGTCGCCAACCCACACTCCACGACTTCTCTAGGAAAATAACTAGACCAGTCCGTGAAAAGGTTACCAACGCTGTAGCAGTTTGGTTTGCCGGTGACTGTCGGCCCATCAACATAGTTGAAGACGGTGGGCTGACTGAGGTGATTCGAATTGCTTCAGAGGAGAACTCTTACGATTTACCGTCGAGGGGCACCATTGTGTCTCTCATTCATTCCTTGTATGACGGCGAGAGAGCACAAACAAAATACAATTAAACAACAGTGTCTAAAATACACGTTGCCTGAAGTGATTTTTAAAAAGATTTTCAATCTATTGACAGCCCTAATTTATTTATAATCTGATTTTATTTTGGAGGAAAAAAAAACGAGGGTCAGTTGTGTTTACGAGCACCGGCTTCTAGCTGTACAGCAGCGCATATTTTCAAGTGTAACCATTGAACGGATCTCGTTTAACTGCCACAAGAGTTGTCCATCTTGTAAGTTTAACTGCCACAAGAGTTGTTCATCTTGTAATAAAGATCTCAATGAGGAAACACGCTATGTTTTTTCTATTTTCACTGCATTTTAATATAACCTATAAATAGTGAATTTTGATATAAAAATATTAATGATTAATCGAAAATCGATCGTTAATTCTCCCGACGATCGATTAAGACAATTTAATCGAATGCCCATCCCTAGCACACAGCATCAGCGCTGGGTCACGGACGGATCAGGACCAAGTGTGTTTCAGAGTAAAGAGCTGTCAGGGGTGACTTTGATGTGTCTCTGATCACCAGTGTCACTGACAGAGTTAAAAGAATAGGCTCTTATCTGACCCATTTTAAACCCCATCGGGACACTTTGTCATTTTGTGTTGTCATCTCAAGGATGCTGGGGCTGCTGGGGCTGGATGCTGTTCTTGTCCCAGGAGGTTCCTCTGACAACAAACGCCCCTTGGTTTTACACACCCCAGAACTCTCTCTCTCTCTCTCTCTCTCTCTCTCCATCTCTCGCTCGCTCTCTCTCCATCTCTATCTCTCTCTACATTTCTCGCCTGCTCTCTCTTCATCTCTTGATCTCTCTCCATCTTTCGCTCTCTCCATCTTTATCTTGCTCTCTCTCCTTCTCTCGCTTGCTCTCTCTCCATCTCTCGCTCTCCCTGCTTCTCTCTCTCTCCATCTCTCACTCTCCCTGCTTCTCTCTCTCCATCTCTCGCTCTCCCTGCTTCTCTCTCTCCCTTAATCTTTCGCTCTCCCCCCACCTCTCGCTCTCCCTGCTTCTCTCTCTCTCCATCTCTCGCTCTCTCTCCATCTCTCGCTCTCCCCCCATCTCTCGCTCTCCCTGCTTCTCTCTCTCTCTTAATCTTTCGCTCTCCCCCCACCTCTCGCTCTCTCCATCTCTCTCTCTCCCCCATCTCTCGCTCTCCCTGCTTCTCTCTCTCCATCTTTCCCTCCCCCCATCTCTCGCTCTCTCCATCTCTTGCTCTTCCTGCTTCTCTCTCTCTTTCACTTTCTCTCCCTCTACCCTTCTCTTTCTCTCTTTCCTTCCTACTCCTTCCTCCTATTTCCTATTTCTCTCTCTCTCTCAAAAAATGACGTGTGTGTGTGTGTTGGGGGGATTGTTGTGTGAAGTTGGAGAGGATGGGCAAGCAGCTTGTAAAATGTGAAACAGAGGGCCCGGCCTGTGTGTGTGCGTGTGTGTGTGTGTGTGTCCGTGTGTGTGTGTGTGCGTGTGTGTGTGTCCGTGTGCATGTGCGTGTGTGTGTGTGGCATGAGGCTTGTATTGCTGGTTTCTCTTTAATCTGAGGGTTTGATAAGTTGTCTGCCCTGGATGTTCTGTTGTGATTTAAAGGCTTGAATACTGGTTCATTAAACAAGTGTTTTCAACATAATGCCTTCCCTGTAAAACATCTTATTTCAGGTCCTCTCCCTCTCTTTCTCTCTCTTTCTGGCTCTCTCTCTCTTCCTCTCTCTCTCTCTCTATCTTTCTCTCTGTGTAACACTTTGGTTTGTGTTCTCTCTGACTGAGCCATCCCATAAACCCCAGAGAGGAGGGGATTGTGGGTAAAGTAGGCTAGTGACAGACACATCCATGCATCAAGCTCTATATTGGTCCTGACTGGCATGACACCAGGCCTTGTTACTCCCCTGCGTCATGTTCGAAATAAACCCTGTCACATACAGTAGCTCTGCCCTCAGGTCTTCCTCCAGGACAAAGACACCAGGACTCAGTGATATGGCAGACAAAGACAAGACTAGCCTCAGCACAATACCATAGTAACACAAACTAACCAACTAACTAGAGCAAACTAGCCTCAGCACAATACCATAGTCACACTAACTAACCAACTAACTAGAGCAAACTAGCCTCAGCACAATACCATAGTCACACTAACTAACCAACT
>NC_045166.1:14925113-14937613 GCF_900700415.2 Clupea harengus
GGTCTAGAGTTATGAGGAGCACCAATCACAGGTCTAGAGTTATGAAGAACACCAATCACAGGTTTAGAGATATGATGAGCACCAATCACAGGTCTAGAGCTATTAAGACCATAAATATAAGGATCCAGACTGTGTCACCCATGGTGGTTGCTCTGATGACGTGGGTTGTATCCATGGTATCACCAAGATTGTAGTCCAAAATTTGTGATGGTGTGAAAGCCTACGACATATCACCTTCAGGGTGACATGGAAGTGTTCTTTGCATGTCATAATTAACCTAAGGGGCCGATCGAAGACGTCAGCACATTTGTAAGCAGGCATTCCAGATATCAGCCAACTGAGTCCACTTAAACAGTTTGCCCACTTATAAGATGATGTGTCACAGATGTATTCCTCTATGTGACTTCCCCCATATCAGTTGTCTGACTGGCGTAATTCATGCAACTGCATTTCAGTGTCCTGCTATTTGGATTACAATGAGTCATATGTGGAGGTAGCAGTTTGAAATTGGCTCCTGCACCCTGCAGCGGTAGTTCTATGGGTTCTATGTGTTCCACTCTGTGTCCGGTTCCGCTCTTTCCTACCATCCCTCACGGCATCCTATTCAACCTCCTGTAGTCCCCCAGTATCCCAGCAACCCCAGCCTGGCCGGGCTGCTGACCTGAACGGCGTCTCGGAGAGCAGAGGAGGGTTTATTTGTGTGTGTGTGTGTTGTGTGTGTGTGTGGGGGACTGGCCCAAGGTGAACGAATGGTCACCACGGTGATGGGTGTTGCTATGGCAGCAGCCAGTGTGAACCAGTGCATTTGGGGGTGGTGGGGGGATATGTGGGCGGGGTGGAAACAGGGGAGCATAAATATCCCAGATTGTGTGTGTGTGTGTGTGGGGGTGGGGGGGGGGAGTTTCGTTGGATGGAGAGGAACAAAGGATAGCAACAACCGGTGACAGTAAACTTCCTGACACTAAACACAGCTATCCCACAATGCACTACGGCATCAGCCTTGGAATGACACCACAACCACTGAAAGGGTTTTGTCACAGTGTCACAGTATCTTTCTTTACCTGATTACTTATGTAATGCCCCAGAGTGCAAGAGTGCAAGATCTTTCTGTGGTAAACAAATGGAAAAGCAACTTATTTGGAAAACCTTTTTGTTTGCAATGGTGTGCTGTGGGAAGGAACCGGCAGTTGGTTTCATGTCAGAATGATACTTAACCAATACCCTGGTTTATCTTATGCCCTGACCCTCACCACCAAAATAATAAAAACAATCCACAATTTTCACCATGTGACCCCACCCCCAACACACACACACACACAACATATGACCCGCTTTCCCACCTCATCACTACCACCTCTCCCACTCACTGAAATACACTTCCCTGACACACACACACACACACACCATATGACCCCAATGTTCAGCGCAGTGCATCAATTTCCAATTCCACCCACTGCACCTGCATGAATCATAACCCCAACCCCCATCTCCAATCTGTCCGCATGATTATAATGTAGTGTGTGTGTGTGTGAGAGTGTGTGTGTGTGTGTGTGTGTGTGTGTGTGTGTGTGTGAGAGGGAGAGAGAGAGGGAGAGAGAGAGAGAGAGAGAGAGAGAGAGGCCCCTAATTTTATTGATGGGCGAGGCAGCTGGCAAGGCATGACCTAAAGCTAATTTAATAACTTTGCAAAATCATTTCGCTAATTTCATATGAGCAAGATTATAAGCACAAAATGGGTGGGGCAGCATAGTGCTGGGCTGTGTCAACACACACACACACACACACACACACACAAACACACACACACACACACGCACGTGGGAGTTCCATGTGTAAATGAGTTAATGTCGGGCACAAGAACATCCGTCTCCTCTGGTGTAAACTGCTCCGTTTGCGACCAGAAATGTGTTGTTTGCTCTATTGTAGAGTAATTACGGAGCTCTGTAAGAATGAGGTATGGTAGAATCACAGTGATTGGCTGATAATGAATGACTTCATTGTCACATTCACTAATTACTTCATATATGCTTGATTGCGCCCTGCTTTGTTTCAGTGAAATGAGGAAATATAGCTATCCCCACCTATTCTCACACACACACACACACACAAACACACACACACACACACACAAATATAGCTATTAGGGATGGGCATAATTAATCGACGATCGATTAATTGATCATTGAGAATTTCGTCGAGGACATTATTTTTTCATCGATAAAACTAATGCATATTCTGTTGCGTAGTGTGCGTGTAATTTATTTATTTTAGGGCTGTCAAAGTTAACGCTTAATCTATGAGATTATTGTGGCCGAGATTAATGCGATACAATATTTTAACGCAGTTAACACAGCTTTGTTTACTTCCGGTGTGCGTTGACCAATGACATGAAACCGCTGCGTGCCTGCAGTCAGTTAGATAGGAGAAACTGAGACGGTCGTTGAAGACGGAGAGAGCTGAGGGATTGTTGGGTGGAAAGTTTCTGTTTAAGAGGCAAAATGACGGAACAATCGACAAAACTAAAGTTGCATGTGGCATTTGTCAAGCTGAATGTAGCTATCACAGAAGCAGCTCGTCTTTAAGTTATCACCTTAATGCAAAGCACTCGACAGAAAGCAGTCCCAGGTTAGATGGTCGCCAACCCACACTCCACGACTTCTCTAGGAAAATAACTAGACCAGTCCGTGAAAAGGTTACCAACGCTGTAGCAGTTTGGTTTGCCGGTGACTGTCGGCCCATCAACATAGTTGAAGACGGTGGGCTGACTGAGGTGATTCGAATTGCTTCAGAGGAGAACTCTTACGATTTACCGTCGAGGGGCACCATTGTGTCTCTCATTCATTCCTTGTATGACGGCGAGAGAGCACAAACAAAATACAATTAAACAACAGTGTCTAAAATACACGTTGCCTGAAGTGATTTTTAAAAAGATTTTCAATCTATTGACAGCCCTAATTTATTCATAATCTGATTTTATTTTGGAGGGAAAAAAAACGAGGGTCAGTTGTGTTTATGAGCACCGGCTTCTAGCTGTACAGCAGCGCATATTTTCAAGTGTAACCATTGAACGGATCTCGTTTAACTGCCACAAGAGTTGTCCATCTTGTAAGTTTAACTGCCACAAGAGTTGTTCATCTTGTAATAAAGATCTCAATGAGGAAACACGCTATGTTTTTTCTATTTTCACTGCATTTTAATATAACCTATAAATAGTGAATTTTAATATAAAAATATTAATGATTAATCGAAAATCGATCGTTAATTCTCCCGACGATCGATTAAGACAATTTAATCGAATGCCCATCCCTAATTAGCCTGACGATGTCATACTCATAATTCTAGTCAGAATATGAGTCTGATATCGCTCCATTGGGCTGTGATTATGGGGCGTGTTTCAACCGAACCAGGAGAAAAAATGCCTCTTCGCTCAATTGGTTACCTACAACCAATCAGAACAACGTAGTATGTGACCAGGGGCAGCTGATACATTACACTTTTACCGGATCCCGTAGGAAGGAAGGCAAAAACATCTTTTCGATTGACAAATGCCTTAATCGCGTTTCTCTGTTCCTCTTTCAAAATGAATGCACTGTCAATGTCTAAATGGACTCGAATCTATACATTTCAGCTCTCCAGCGGCAGCCATGTTTGTTGAAAACGAATTCAACTCGTGTGTTGGTGAGGTGGTTGGTTACGTTACTGTTGATCATCTGTCCATCATCGTATAAAGCCCGCCTTAACAATTTGATTGGTACGGCCGATATCGAGCCGCAGATAATTTCTCCTCAATGGAGTAATGCCAGACCGAACTTCCCAACCAAAAAAATTGTGGGCGGGGCTAAGTTCGGTCTGGTATCCAGGCTAATCCCTAATAGCTATCCCCACCTATTCTCACTGTGTGGTTGCTGATGCGTGAAGCCCATTTGCAGTGCCCGTTGCCCTATGGAATTAGGGCCCCCTGTGTGTGCGAGTGTGTATAAATGTGTGTGTGTGTGTGTGTGTGCATGCAGCTTTATAACCCTCATAAGTATTATCCTTCACAGTGACTGCTCTCTGCTCTCTGTTCTCTGCTCTCTGCAGGGCTTACCTCTCCACTGCAGTCCCACTGGCCCACCTTACTCCTCCTGTCTGTGTGTCTGTAGGCCCTGAGAAACTGCAGGCCATTAGAGCCAAAATGGATGAGTGACCACGAGGATCAGTCATCTCCCTCACTCCCTCTCTCTTTTTCCATCACTATCTCCCTCACTCTCTTGCGCTCTCTCGCTCTCTCTCTCTCTCTCTCTCTCTCTCTCTCTCTCTCTCTCCAACAGAGGGGTGAGGTCCATCTGTCTCTGGTGTCTCTGCTGCAGTGCCTGAGGAGTCCCCTTGGCCTACTCGCCTATATGTCTGTCTGGGGCTCTCAGAGCCTAAATGGATGAGTGACCACAAGGATCAGTCCTCTCTCTCCCTCTTGGTCGGTCTCTCTCTCTCTCTCTCTCTCTCACACACAAACACACCCACAGAGAGGGGGAAAAGATGAAGAAGCGATGAGGTCCATCTGCCTCTGGTGTCTTCACTCAATCCCCCCTGGCCCACTCGCCTGTCTATCTGTCTGAGAGAGCTTCTGAGAAACTGTAAGCTCTTAGAGCCGAAATGGGTGAATAAGCACGGGGATCAAGGCTCTGTGTCTCCCTCATGGAGAGAGAACGAGAGACTTTTAGTGGCACTAACGTGGCTCTCTTGTTCTCTCTCTCTCTCTCTCTCTTTCTCTCTCTCTCTCTCTGACTGTCTGATAAGGGCTGGGTTTTCTGCGCTGGCCCACCTGAGTCATGGTGGCAGATGGAGAACAGCAGCCTCTCTTCAGCAAGAGGCAGGAGTTCGGTTCCTGTGGCACCTAGAGGAGATTCTGGAGGAGGTTCTGTAGGAGGTGAGGATCGCACTGTCTTAAAAAAAAAAAACCTCATTAGAAAGTTAAAAAAAATCACAAAAAAACAAACACAATTATACCAGCAGTACACTTTCAACGTCACTGGGGAAGTAATCTGTTAGTTGAAAATTTTGGAAGACAATATTTTGAAATTGGAAGGGTTAATAACAACCACAGGAGAAAAAAGATCAACTTAGACTGCTTGAGACAAAAGAAGACAGACTAGAGGAACCGTTGGATATCAGCACAGAGAGCTCTGGTATCCCCTGTTGTGTCACTCTTATGGATGCCCCATCCAAACTCCTCTTTAAATTGTAGAGGAAAAATGGCCAGAGCAGGATCATACAAGCTCAGTGAACCTGCTCAAATACGTAACTGTGCTATGCATATTTATACTAGGCTGTATCAAAGTGAGTTGGCTGACATTGACACAGTTGCCAGTGCATTTTTTAATAGTTTGCCCAAAGTGGTAAAGGATTCTCACTCTGAAGTGGATAAGACTTACACGCTCCAGGAACTCGACCAGGAATCTCCTAGAATTGATGAATTACTTGTGGAGTTAGATAAAGTCTTTTGGTCCGCTATTGGAGAAGATCTCCTAGCAATGCTCAGCAAGAGTTTGAGAAAAGGTTTGCTGCCTCTTCATCACACTGTTACCCAAGAAGGATAATCTGCAAGATATAAGTAGCTGGTGCCTTGTACTGTGTCTCTTCTGTCCACGTAATATAAGATGTTATCTAAGGCTTTGGCCACGATATAGTCAGATCAATCTTAATACCAGATGTTATCTAGAGGATCTTTGATCACATAGCGGTAATTAGAGACCTGTTGTCCACCTTCTGGTTTCAGTGTTGGTTTTAGAGCCATGGTCAAAAGAAAACCTCAGGAGTTTTTAAAAAACAAAAAAATGAGTACAAAAAGGACAAGTAACGACTGAAATTGGTCTAGTATTGAGTTAAAACGCTATAACCGGCAACTGCAAAACAGCTATACAATGTAAGCCAAGCATCCGTGTCAAAGGAAACCACTTTTTCCCACCACTGACAGGCATAATGTATAAGGGCCTGGCAACATGGAAAGGATCCCGACAGAGATACACCTGTGTCTGTTTACTTCAATAACAGTAAAGAAACTGTAGAAAATGTGTATGTTAAGGTGTAAACATTGTCAGTTGAAGGTTATAATAATGTGTTATGTGTTTTAGTGGTGTAATTATGTGACAAAGTTAATGGCTTAATAAAGGAATGTTAAACCTCTGTCTCTCTTTCGCTCTCCCTGTCTCTCTCCCTTTCTCCAGTACATCATGCACTGTGTTTGTGTGTGTGTGTGTGTTTGTGAGTGTGTGTGTGTGTGTGTTTGTGTGTGTGTGTGAATGAGTGTGAATGAGTGTGTGTGTGTGTGTGTGTGTGTGTGTGTGCGCGCTTGTGTGTGTGTGCGCGTGTGTATGTGTGTGTGTGTGGGGGGGGGGGGGGGGCATTTCACCAGCATTAAGCCTCTAAGTACTGAGCCCCTACTGGTGGCCAGGGAGAAAGATCAGAGACCTTCGCAGCCTACATATGATCAACCTACTGGTCCAAAATGGCTGCCAAAGGCATTGCTCCCACCCTGCCCGCACTTTGCATCTTCTTTCCATTCTCTTGTTTTCTGACAGTTGACTTTAGCTCTCTCCAAACACCCCCTACTCAGTCTCACTGTTTGTGTCTGTGCATGCGTGCGTGCATGCGTGCGTGCCTGCGTGCGTGCCTGCGTGCGTGCGTGTGTGTGTGTGTGTGTGTATGAGTGTATATGTGTGCATGTATGTGTGTCTGTGACACCCAGAGTATCGGAGTGAAACCTGTACTAGGTAAACAGTGTGTGTGCATAACACATGCAAATGCCTAACTGAAGGCTATGGGTTATAAGCACTGCATTCAGTTTTATTTGAATGTATTCAAATGGTGGCTCTGATGCATAAACCCAGAGACAGAAGAGATGATTGTGTGTTTGTTGTCGCTGATGGCCGACTCAGATAGCGGGTGTAGGGGCTGTGATCCACTGCAGTATGGCTACAGTAAGGCTCAGTTAATCTGGGAAGTGGTTGCCGGTTTGTCATCTAGCATGACAGTGGTCATTTACATTACCATACACACACACACACACACAATCTCAAACACACACACACACACACACTTGATTCTTATTATATGGTTCCTCAGAATGTTGCAAAAAGTTACATTGATTTGAATGGGCCACCCTAAACTTCAGAGGTCTGATATTTCTTTATATTGACTGCTGCAAAAAATGAATGACCGCTGCCATTGGCAATGGGTTTATGCTTCTAATTCAGATCTTTCATATCATTCTGCAAGTAGTCCATTCACTTTTTGTAATGGAAATTCAGTGTAACCTGAAGTCAGCAAGTAATAGGTTGCTACGCAACGCCTGAAACTTTAAAGTTCTATTTGCGTGAAGAACTATTGTGTTTTTTTGCAGAATGACAAAAAAATCTGTATACATTCGGTATACATTATCCCTTAAGTAGAATAACCTGATTAACCTTAGACTGCCCTGCCCTGTGTATTGAATCTGAAAGAATGTAAGCAGGCTGAGTGTTTATGTCAAAGAGACTCTAAGCTCTAATGGCCCGCATACAGAATACCTGGATTATAAAAACGGCAGGAGCCAATAAAAGATCAATGAGTGTAAAAGTGTCCCAGCGAGTCGATCCTCTATCCCATAAAAGGAAACATGCACACATGCAGACAGGCATGTGCGCAGACAAACACAGACACACACACACACACACACACACATTTATCACTCAACAGAAGTTGGGTCAAGATCTCTTTTTAAAATGACAGAGACCATAAGCCCAGTGTGTGGGTTTGGTTGTGTGCGTGTGTGTGTTAGTGTGTGTATTTATATGTGTGCATCTGACAGACAGAGAAGGACAGAGAGAGAGAGAGAACAAGAGAAAGAGAAAAAGACAGAAGTAGGGATAAAAAGTGAGGGGAAAGAGAAAGAGACAAAGAGAGAAAGTGTTGGAAATAAAGAGACAGAGACAAAGAGACAGATGGGAGAGAGAGAGAGAGAGAGAGTGAAAGAGACAGACAGAGAGAGGGAGAGAGGGAGAGAGAGAAAGAGGAGGAGAGAGTGAGAGAAAGAGCAAGAGCAAGAGAGAGTGAGAGAGAGAGGGAGGGAGGGAGAGAGACAGGAGTTTCTATCAAGCACTAAGCCAGCGTCTGTCTGCTCCTGGGAGATAAACACTAATCTGGCTTCTCACAGGCTGAGAGGCGTCTGAATGCTGTACATCAAAGTTTCATCGGCCCCGCACCGCTGCAGTGGAGAGCCCATTCATGAATAACACACATGGCTCCAGCAAGGCGAGGAGCGAGAGTGTGTGTGTGTGTGTGTGGTGTGTGAGTGTGTGTTGTGGGGGGCGGCACCCCAGAGGCCGACGTTTGGCCATGAAAGAGAGATGCGCAAAAGGAAAGAAAAAAAGAAAAGGAGAATTGGATTCTCTGACTATGGCAGCGTAACGAGAGACAGAACACATCTCAGTGTGAGCCGTCCTTGAGCTTTGGTTTCTGCTTCTTCTCACACTGGTTCCATGGGGAACCATGTTTCGCAGTACAACCTGGGAATTACACCTCAGAGAAGAGCACATTTTCAAACACACACACACACACACACACACATACTGTATGCTTTGCTAAGCTAGGTACTTGCAAAACACAAATTAATTCATGCGAATGATGAGTCAATGGCCATACATTCAAAACATTGGTGTAAACGTTCTATGATTTTTGCTTTTAATACATTTTTTTTTTTAAAAGTAATATAATTTTACAAAAAAATTAGATTTTCTAAACTACATTAACAGATAAGTATTTTTGGAGATCACCCACAGATAAGTATTTTTAACTGTTATCTGTTTAACATGAAACAAATATTGAATAGTATTTTTGTGGGTGATCTCAAGTATCCACTAACAATGTGAACGAGACCACCTGCAGACATGGCTTATTATTTCTGACTGCATTTCTGTCACACTGTGTGTTCTGTTTATTTCCCCTAGACGCATTTAAATGTGTCTCTCCCCTCCTGAGTAGACATGCATGTACTGACTCCATTTTAATGCCAGACACACACACACTGGCTCCACACACACTCATAGTGCCCCTGTTGGACTATAACACACCTGAACACCTTCACAGAAGTCTGCAGCACAGGTCAATCCACCAATTCTTTTTTTTGTGCTGCAGTGCTGGCATGATTGTTGTTTGTTTGTTTGTTTGTTTTGTTCATAATTTCTGCCAGGCATCACTGCCACTACTGTATAATCAGAATTCACTGAGGAGAAACTGTGATGAATTCTGGGTAATTGTGAATGACGTGGTTCCCTCCAGATTTGCGTGTTTGTAGGAATGTATTCATGGTTACATGTATGTAGGTATGTTAAAGTGTACTTTTCCTCTATGTAGTGTGTGTGTGTGTGTGTGTGTGTGTGTGTGTGTGTGTGTGTGTGTGTGTGTGTGTGTGTGTGCGTGCGCGCGCGCGCATGTTTGTGTGTCATTATCCTTGAGCAACCTAGAGGAGGTGAAGAAGAGCTGTGTGCATTTGTTTCTGTGTGTGTGTGTGTGTGTGTGTGTGTGTGTGTTTGTGTGTGTGTGCGTGCGTGAGTGTGTGTGTGTTTGCATGTTGGTGTGCTTGTGTGCATGTTTTTTTCTCCTCATTTTCTACCATAATCCCTGGGCAACGGTGAGAGAGACTGGTGTGTGACTGGCCTTTCAAACACCAGTGCTGGCCGCACCCCCAAGAGCCCATGGCTCAGAAGAGAGTCCTGTTCTGCTGTCTGACACAGTAATACTCTATGGTGCCTTTACTTATAAAACACATAGTAATACTCTATGGTGCCTTCACTTATAAAACACACAGTAATACTCTATGGTGCCTTCACTTATAAAACACACAGTAATACTCTATGGTGCCTTCACTTATAAAACACACAGTAATACTCTATGGTGCATTCACTTATAAAACACACAGTAATACTCCAGGGTGCCGTCACTTATAAAACACACAGTAATACTCCAGGGTGCCGACACTTATAAAACCCAAAGTAATACTCTAGGTGCCTTTAGGATGTCACTTATAAAACATACAGTAATACTCTAGGGTGCCTTTAGGATGTCACTTATAAAACACAGTAATACTCCAGGGTGCCGTCACTTATAAAACACACAGTAATAATCTAGAGAGCCTTCAGCATGTCACTTATAAAACACAATGTACCAATGTGCTGTCACACAATGATAACAGGTGCTAAGAACACTGTGCTAAATAGCATAATTATAATAATAGTAAGTATTTATGATAGGAAAAAAACAGTGGAAGAACTACCAGTGCTTTGATTGCATTTGTTAGGTCTACAAAAATTGTAAGGTAAAGTCTGCAATTCTAATCTCAACACAATTCTGCTTGTGACAGAGCGCATTGCGTCTGTTACTCAGGGCGGCGATTTCCCGGCAGATAATGATCCATTCATTAAAAGATACGTTCTTATGAGCACAAATAATGAACGATGGATTATGTGATTATGATTAAGGGGCACGGAAGGAAACGGTGTAATTTCATTGGCTGTTGAGCTCAAACATCAACAACATTTCATGAAACCGAAACCGAATTGCTGACTCTACCTTTAAAGAAACGTGACAGCCAGAAACAGACCATCAGGAAACAAACTCATATTTCACACTTCAGACTCTTTCTCCATGACTAGAGTCAGAGATCCTCGCGAGCCCTGAATGACCGTCTGTGTGACCCAATCAGAGTCAGATCCTCGCGAGCCCTGAACGACCGTCTGAGTGACTGACTGAAGTCGTCCTGAGGAGGCAATCGTGATCAGTGATGCAGCTCTAATCTGAAGAGACAGGAGGATCTCTCACCCAGAACCAGGAAGGGGATAGTGTCTCTTTCCCACATCTCGGCCACTCTCACTATGTTTGTGTGTCTCTGTATGTGTGTGTGTGTGTGTGTGTGTGTGTGTGTGTGTGTGTGTGTGCTGTATATATCTGGACTGTATGCACCCATGAGTCATCTGACACCTGGGGTCCTGCGGGTTCAGTGTGGCTCCGTTGGCATCAGCCGACCCTGCCGAGCCAATTTCACAGCACTAATGATTGGCCATCATTCGGCCCGCTTCACCGGGCACAACTTCAAATGAGAACCAATTTCAAACCCGGCCAACGCTTCCATTAACGCTCCAAGATTATCTAAGCAATTAAACAACAGGGGAAGAGGCTTTGATTCCGACATGCAGGCAGAGCCAACATCTCGACTCTCTCTCTCTCTCTCTCTCTCTCTCCCTCCCTCCCTCCCTCCCTCTCTTTCTCTCCCTCCCTCTCTCCCTCCCTCTCTCTATCTCTCTCTCACTACGCACCTGGCATTCCCCAAAAAATATGAATGTTGAGTGAAATGATGCCATTAGGCAAATGAGCCAGCGTGACGACCCCTGCGACCCCTGCGCCGGTCTAGGCAGGGCAGGGCAGGGCAGGGCAGGGCAGGGCAGGGCAGGGCAGGGCAGGGCAGGGCAGGACAGGGCAGGGCAGGGCTGTGCAGGGCAGGGCAGGGCAGGGCTGGGCAGGGCAGGGCAGGCAGGGCAGGGCAGGGCAGGGCAGGGCTGGGCTGGGCAGGGCAGGGGAGGGCAGGGGCAGGGCAGGGCAGGGCAGGGCAGGGCAGGGCTGGGCTGGGCAGGGCAGGGCAGGGCAGGGCAGGGCAGCAGGGACATGAATCATCTGAGAAAGGCCAGCGCCGCACTGAGGCACTGGTACTCAAAATGCCAACGCTCCTTCTTCCTCCCCCCTCCCTTTCTCTCCCCTCCCTCTCCATCTCTCTCTCCCTCTCCCTCTCCCTCTCCCCCTCCCTCACTCTCCCTTTCTCCCTCCCTCCCCCCCTCTCTCTGCAGGTATCACTAAGGGGTAGCAGAGCTAGTACTGTTCTCCAAGCCCCTCAGAAACTCTCTCCACTCCTCTTTTGATCTCTCTCTGTATCGCTCTTTCCCTCGTACTTCATACCGGTTTCCCACTGACTCTCTCTGTCTCTCTATCCTTTCACATTTCTCTCCTTCTTCCTCCATTGTTACCCTTTCTTTTTGCTCTCTCTGCATTCTTTCCCTCTCTCCCTTTCTCTCTCCTTTCACATTTCTCTCCTTCTTCTTTTCTCCTTTATTGGCATGATCATAACGTTCTACAGTATTGCCAAAGCATTTGGGTTGGGTGTATAATATGTAATATATAACAAGATATAATATATAACAAGATACATCAGAAAGGGGAAGGGAGAATGGAAACAATGATAAAAATACATAATAATCGTCATCAAGGGACTAGGATATTAACAACAATAACAAAAATGAACATGAACATATGTGAATTTAATGAATTTATGGGCTGTCCCTCCGTTTATGGCAGGAAGTCACATATTGTGTAGCGAGGATGAGGCATTCCTCATTTTCTCTAATGAGGTATGAAAGCCTATTCTCACTGCTCGCCAGCAGGAACTCAGGGAAGACTTCACCAATCTTTTTTAAATAGTGCCTAATGTCCATATTTTG
>NC_045166.1:14947613-14952613 GCF_900700415.2 Clupea harengus
GTGCAGGCTGGAGGAGACTGCGCTGGTGCTTAGACTCACTCCTGCAACCTCAGGCATAAGAGACAGGTGCAACAAGGGTGAAAACTATTACACACACACGCACACACACACACACACACACACACACACACACACACACACACACACACACACACACACACACACACACACACACACAGACAGACACACACACACACACATACAGACACTAGCAGTGAACTATAATTGCACAGATCTCCATCTGGCCTGAGGAGAAAGGACATATATGCGTGAGAGACAGAGTGTGTGTGTAAGAGAAACACAGAGGAAATGGAGAGAGAGAGAAAATGTGTGTGTGTATGTGTGTGTGTGTGTGTGTGAGAGAAAGAGAGAGAGAGAGAGACCAGTTCCACTACAGCATGTTGAGAAAACAGAGGAAGAGACGAACATGCCTGACCACGGGAACACTCAAGCGATTATACACTC
The DNA here is from genome assembly GCF_900700415.2 of Clupea harengus. NCBI lineage: Eukaryota > Metazoa > Chordata > Actinopteri > Clupeiformes > Clupeidae > Clupea > Clupea harengus. Next base: position 14,948,079 of record NC_045166.1, read on the forward strand.
ACACTCACACACACACACACTCACACTTACTGAATGCAAGGAACAGGGGGAGCGGCGTGTGTGTGTGTGTATGTGGGTAGGTGTGTGTGTGAGAGAGAGAGTAACAGAGACAGAGAAAGTAAGCGACTGGAGATGAGAGGGCAAGTGAAAGAGATCCAGCCCTATCAGAATGCATAATTCATGACAGCTCGGTGTGTTTTTGATTCTTGTTGTACAATCTCGATTTCAGTCAGACAGATCAAAAACTCCCTCTTTACCCCCAACCTCCACCTTTCCCTCTATTCCGCTGGGTGTGAGATAACGGCTTAACGAAACATTTAGAAAAGCAAAACATCCAGTGCGCCACATTCGAGGTGGGTTGAACTCATTCCTGACATCCGAGTCGCGCTTGAGGTTCGCGCTGCGTGTGTTTCAAACTGCAGTGTGCGCAAGAGCTTAGGATTCCTTGGGGGTGATCATGTTGCCGCTCGATTCATGTGTGAGCAACACGATGCCAGCCGCACCACGCCTTTCAAAGTCAATGTTTTCACTCCGAGTCCGAACTATTAATGTCACACAGGGATGCCTCCAGCTTCAGCTCGGTAGGACACAGCGAGGGAGCGAAGGTGCGCTCTTTACCAGAAAAGAGCGTCCGGGGTGGGGGGGGGGGAGTTACGGCTGCGCCAAACGCGTACACATTTGAACGTAACTTTACTGTTGTATATACTAGAGAAATTCCCACAGAGACTACCGTCGGCGTGGTGGAACAGGAGCACAGTTGCTTTTCTGGCGCCGTCATTGAGAGCAGGCGCTGGCAGGTGATTTGCATGAGCTACTGTCTGTCTGCAAACGTTAATTCTGTCCCACCACACGGTGTTCCATCGCCACGGAGTAAGCGCAATCAATCAAGTTAACAGTGAATAGACCTAATTTATTTACAAATAATGATTTCGCCCGACTCTCTGTCAGTGAATGCCGTAGCCTACATCACAAGTGGTTCTAGCTTTGGGACGACAACAACAGTTACAAATGAACAGGAACCTATGTAATGTGTTACATATTATATTATATTATATATATCGATTGGCTCGTTTGGCGGATGAACTACTTGGTTATGACACACACCAAACAGTCGCCTACTCAAACCGGTGTCATATCCGTGGAGCCGGGGGTAAGACAATATTGCCGTAGTCCTTGGCCAAAGTTATGCCAACTGGCACCTATAGATAATCGATGCTGCGCTGGCATGTATTCTGTCAGAACAAGCTAAAAACAAACAACAGAATCGTCCTGTCCATGTGAGTTAAATATTTACCACGGTGTATTTTCAACAACCCAGATGAATGATACCTTTCACAGCTAACGCTTGCCCTGAGGAGAAACGCTACTTTCATCCACTTTGAATGCACATGATCGCTGACAGGACACGCTGAGCACAACTTCTTTTCTTAGACAGCTGAACATTGTTTTGTTCGTGGTGTATATTTAGTCACACTGAGGACAAAGTAAACTTCTATAAATCACACAACAGAAAGATTCGGGTATTCTTCAAACCTTTGGAGTGTCCAATGTTTTTCTTTTCGCCATAGGCTAGATAGTTCCGAGTTTCAATTAGGCCCACACTTTCTCTGACAAATATTTTAAACAAGGCTGCGCTGCGTACTCACATCATCCCATTTCATGAATTTGCTCCCTCTCTTCAGGTTTTCGGACACCGACACAGGCTTGAGCTGTAGCGCGTGGACTCCCGGCTGTGCTCCTGCCATTTCCAACACGCGGAAACCTTCGATGTAATGAGGCAAGACAGGTCCACGGTAAGTCCTAACTGTCTCGGAACCCAATAGAACTCCTTAAACAAGGGGAGAGGCAAGGACGGCTAACGCGAACACATTACTGGCGCTGACGCCTCATCCCGCGTGCGGAGAACGTGCTTTGCGCTGCGCCTACCGGTCAAGGAGCGTCTGAATGACAAACACATGCACTGAGAGCTGGTGGCCGTTGACGGGTGATGAAGAAAAAGGGAAGTGGATAATACTGGACGACCACTCCTCCCCCGACACACACATAACTCCACTGTACGCACGGACAGCTTTGATGTCCTCCCACTGCCGTGCAGCAGTCTAGCGCCCCCCTGCGTCGATGGCAAACCCACACGTTTACCGCACTGTTACGCAAGTGCCTGTGTGTGCTTTCTAGCACCAGGGTAAGTGCAACTACAGCAGCTACTTGTAATGACATTTCAGCTGAAACGGATTCAGGTACTGGTTTTAAAAGGATACAAGAGTACAAATAGGGTCCATGAGACACTGAAAAAGTGAAATGTTATGGAAGTCTGGAGCCATTTCAGTTAAAAAAAATAATGAAAAGAAAAGGTAGGCCTACTGACATTTAAAAAAAAATAATGATGAGAAAAAGTACTAGAAGTGTTGAGAAACATAACAGCACATGAGTACAGCCATGTGAACACAGTCTGCTGCCTTTCCTCTCTCTACCATTCTTCTCTACTATCTCACCTCTAGCATCGACCTCAAGGATAGAGTATGTACTCGTTAACCAATCCATCACTAACCGGTCTATAGTGTCGTATCGCTTTCTGCTTAAGCCAATATATCCTCACTTGTTTTGCAAGAACAGCCTCTGCATTTTCCCTATCACTTACATAGATAACTGTCCAGTTTGACTACATAGAGATTGGGAAGATTGATCTAAAGACACAGCCTCTCCCCCCCCCCCCCCCCCCTTGTCTTTCTCTATTAAGAAAAGAGAGATGCTCTATCACACTGGGTTCGGTGTTGTTGGGAACCGACATTTACAATATTCATTTAGCAGACGCTTCCAAAGCGCCTTACAGCACAGATACACATCTTCATTAGTGGCCTTTGTGTTCTTTCTGGGAATTGAACCTATGATCTTGGTGTCCAGTTGCTTTACCAGTTGCTCTTCGAGATAAATCACTGGTAAACTAGGCCACTTACAGCCCACAAGTCACTGAACAAGGCGTAGGCACACGAGAGTGGTTGACACCAGGACGGACATGTGCCAGATGCATTCTGGGAGAGAAAACAAACACAGCATTTCCCAGAAATCTGCTTTCTGTCTGCAGCAGATGAAGCCCAGATCCACCCTCTCTAACTGAAACAACATTCCCCCTGTTCTACTGCAGAGGTTCTGACTGTTACATTCATCTTTCATCTCTATTTCTTCAACTCTCTCTCTCTCTCTTTCTCTTGCACACACACACACACACGCACGCACCTAGCACACACAAATATCCACACACACATACACACTCTTTCTTTCTATTAATCCCATAATGATATAAATGATGTACCGTGGGTGAAGTCCGAAGTTGACAACTGACTATAAGACTGAATAGGTTGGAAAATACCTTTGCTAAGTCAAGCTTGTGTCTCTATATGGTTTAGTGCGGATGATGTACTGTACGGCCTCTCACTGGTTAGCTAGCTTTGCACTGCCATGACCTCAGAGGTGAGCTATTGGGTTATTTAATCACTATTAATATAATTCAGATCAATGCTAATTATCTAGCTAGCCCATCTGTGATCCAGCTGAATGGCTCCAGACTGTGAAGAACGCACAGTTATATCCAAACGCCCAGACTCGCTTCAAGCACACAGTCTTTCATAGTCAATACGTTTCACTTGTCATAATCAGACAGTCTGTCATAGATATGAGGATAAATTGAATGTGTCATACACAAACAGTCTGTCATAGGAATGACATTAACTTTAACTGACTCAGTAAACAATGCAGTCAGTTATCAGACTTTCGATTGCCCTTCAGTGTGTTGGTCAATAAAACCACCAAAGCCAGTATGGTGTCAGGAGCGACTGATGAAAACAGTCAGTAAAGACCTGTAGTTCCTGCTCATGCTCACCAGCAGTACCTCTGCCCCCCGGGATAGACTTGTGCCAGATTAGGGCCAGATAAGGACCAGATCCATGCAAAACGAATCTGAAATCTGGGTGAAAGCTTGAATATCCAAACTATCTTGAATATGACAGACCCCGTCCAATGCTACAGTTGTAGCCCAACTCAATATCCACCTTTAATTGTGCGACATTTAGGTTTAATGATGTAAAACTTTTAATGTGCATTGCCTCATATCATCCCCAAATATGATGAAATATCTTTACACTGGAATGTAACAAAGCCAAATAAAAAGACCAAGATGCATTTCCATACTTTCTACAGAATGGCATCATTTTTGCTGCATTTTGTCAACAAGCTAGATGCTTGCACCTTCAACTGAAGTGTTACTGTACTGTCTAGTGTTAGTGTAACCCCATAATATTTCATCTCTGCAACTCCATGGTGATCGATACTATGCCATAGTGCGGCTGAGTGAGTGTATCGGCTGGGCTCCTTCCTGCGCTGTCCCTCGGATGAACCCTTCAGTAGTGGCGGAGTGTCCGAAACGTGATCATCTGGCGCCACCTGCTGGACAGATAGGGATACGACAAGAGAAATGGACATAGGATCCATGACTGTTTTGGGGGAAAGTTATGTTAATGTTAATGTCGTGGCTAGCCAAA
>NC_045166.1:14957613-14965113 GCF_900700415.2 Clupea harengus
TGTGAAGGTGGGTGCAGAAGACCGTTTGGGATTCATACTGATGAGGTTCTGTTATGGTGTTCTACGCTTCACTTCATAAGGGGCAGCACTACTTTACATCACTCTTGTAAAACACCCCTTTACCTGCCTTCTTCTCCTCTTTCCTCCTCTACTAACCCTCTGCCTTCTCCTCTCTCCTCCTCTTTCCTCCTCTACTAACCTCTGTGTCTCCTCCCCTGCTAACCCTCTGCCTTCTCCTCTCTCCTCCTCTCTCCTCCTCTACTAACCTCTGTGTCTCCTCCTCTACTAATACACTGCGCCTCCTCTCCTCTCTCCTCCTCTCTGCTCTACTAATCCTCTGCATCCCCTCTAACCCTTCCTTTCCTCCACTCTCTCCTCCTCTCCCATCGTCTTGTCTCCTCTCCTCTCCTCTCCTCTCCTCTCCTGGCTGTCGGTGGTGTTGTTGTTGTTATTTTCCCCATCATGAGTTTGTCTCCTGGCCTGAAGCCCTGTTCCTGCAGTCCACTCCGAACCATAGAGCCAGCCTCTCTCTCTCTTTATCCCTCTCCCTCCTCCTCTCTCTCTCTTTATGGCCTGAGTGGGTTGATCTCTCCTCCCTTCTCCTCCTCTCATCTCCTCTTTTCTCCTCTCCTTCTCCTCTCCCTCTCCCTCTCTCTTTCTCTTTATGGCCTGAGTGGGTTGATCTCGCCGCCCTTCTCCTCCTCTCCTTTTCTTTCCTCTCCTCTCCTGTTTTCTCTCCTCTCTCTCTCTCTCTCTCTCTCTCTATCGCTGTCTCTCTCTCTCTCTCTATCTCTGTCTCTCTGGCTGGAGTGAGCTAGCGGAGTCCAAACCAAAGGGACTGCCTGAGCACAGACTCTCCCTCTCCCTGTCTCTGGCCCGAATGGGCCTGGCTTATTTGTTCCTGCTTAGGCTAATTAGAACAGCAGCTGTGTGCTGGCCAGCGCACATCACAGGGTTTCTTTTCTTTTCTTTCTTTTCTCCTTTTCTTCCTCTGGATAAAAATATGTTAGGGTAAAACCAGAGCTGCTTCATTCCAGAAAATCACAGATGTCAGGAGAGAGAGAGAGAGAGATGGAGGAAGAGAGAGAGAGAGGAAGAGGGAGAGAGAGAGAGAGGTAGAGAGAGCGAGTGAGAGAGAGGAAGACAGAGAGAGAGAGAGAGAGAGGGAGGAAGAGAGAGAGAGAGAGAGAGGGAGAGAGAGAGAGGAGGGGAAATAGAGAAACAGATTGAAAGAGTATAAAATGGAGAGAGTCAGTCGGAAAGAGACAGAAAAAGAGAGATAAACAGAGAAACAGGGAGAGACAGAGAGAGGAGTTTGTGCTGTATTTATGACCAGTGTTTCCTCCCCGAAGTGGAAAGACAGGGAGAGCAAGACCACCCAGATGGTCACTGACTGGCCCACATCTGGCCCAGGCCCGGCTCAGGCCTGGTCCCAGCCCCTGCAGCTGTCCCAGCCCCTTTGAGGCCATTTTCCTCACACAGGACGACCCGACATATCAACAAGCACCTGCTGTTGTGCTTCTGTTCTCTCCCAGTAAACATTCACACAGGCACGAAAACAATCATGTTTTTCATACTGCTGACTGGTCCACGAGTAACAGGACAAGCCTAATCCTGATCAGCAAACGCAGGAAATGTTCCTGAGCAGGATCCCTCGGGCCACACAAGGCTGTATTTCACTGTCCCGCAGAGAACGCGGAGACCAGGAGGAGCTCTCCTCTGTCGTTTATTCAGTGTTTATGAAACAGACCTGACAGAAATGTTTCTCCAAGCCACAACCACTCTTCCCTGATGTCAACGCTGGGCCATGAAACGTCACAGAGAAAAGGCATAAATCACACCATTGACCTTGTATTAACACATGGCCTAGAAATTGACCGCCCTCTAGTTCTACCTCAAAATACTGCCCTTTCAGATCACCACCTAATTACATTCAACATGAAATTAGATCTCCGTCCAACAACGGAATTAACCTACTTCTACAGCCGCTACCAGTCGCTCTTGCCACAGCTCCTACCACTGGCAAAGTAAATGACGTACGCACACCCCCACCCCATATCGACCTACTAACGGATGGCGTCATACATGCGCTCCACTCAACCCTTGACGCTGTTGCGCCACTAAAAAAGAGAATAAGAAAACTGAAAAGACTGGCCCCATGGTACACTGATCAGACTTGTGCACTTAAACAAACCACACGAAAACTAGAAAAAAAATGGTACTCCACCAAACTTGAGGTATTCCACCTGGCATGGAAGGATAGTCTTCTAAGCTATAAACGAGTACTTTCTGAGGCAAAATCGGCTTACTATTCTTCATTGATTGACAATAATAAAAACAACCCAAAGTTCCTATTTAACACCATTTCTAGGCTAACAAAAAACCACAATACAATCGAACATTCTGTTCCCATAAGCTTTAGTGGTAATGATTTCATGACCTTTTTCAATAACAAAATTCTAACAATAAGAGAACAAATTCATAGTCTCCTCCTTACACCTCTTCCAAAATGCCCTATGGCTATGGCAACACCCCCTAAACCTGGTGCTCTCCTTGAATCCTTCGCACCCATTGACCTCCCTGAACTAAACTCCCTGATCCTCTCATCTAAATCATTGACGTGCCTACTAGACCCTATCCCCACAAAACTTCTTAAACATGCACTATCGTTATTAAGTGAGACATTACTTAATGTAATGAATAAATCACTAATTTCCGGATATGTCCCCAAATCATTTAAAATAGCAGTGATCAAACCATCTCTCAAAAAACCTAACCTTGATCCTGATAATCTAGCTTACTATAGACCCATATCTAACCTCCCCTTCTTGTCAAAAAATACTTGAAAAAATAGTAGCTAAGCAACTTACTTCCTTTCTACACCAAAACAAAATTGAAGAAACCCTCCAATCTGGCTTTAGAGCCCACCACAGCACTGAAACGGCCTTAGTCAAAGTCCTGAATGACCTACTAATCGCATCCGATCATGGGTGCACCTCAATACTAGTTCTCCTAGACCTTAGTGCCGCCTTCGACTCTATAGATCACCATATCCTATTACAGAGACTTGAACATCATGTTGGCATCAAAGGCTGTGCCTTATCCTGGTTTAGATCTTACCTCTCTGATCGCCATCAATTCGTTCACGTCCATGAGAAGTCATCCAATCACACTAGAGTGAGCTACGGTGTTCCCCAAGGCTCTGTCCTCGGACCACTGCTCTTTTCCCTTTACATGCTACCCTTAGGTGCTGTCATAAGGAACCATGGCATTAACTTCCACTGCTATGCTGATGACACCCAACTCTACCTATCCATGAAACCTGATGAAATTGTACATTTACCCAAGATAGAAACTTGCCTGCAAGATGTAAAATCTTGGATGGCTAACAACTTCCTGCTCCTCAACTCTGATAAAACTGAGGTTATGCTTGTAGGCCCCGATCAATTGAGAATGACACTATCTAGTAGGGCTGAACGATTTGGGAAAATAATATAATTGCGATTTTTTCCCCAAATATTGCGATTGCGATTTAATATGCGATTTTTTTATTTTATCCCAAAAAAAATTCCAACAAATCGTAATGAATGATTCAAATATGACCAACACAATATTAGATACATTTAGTGTAAACTATTATTTCCCACATTTTACATTTTTATTGAACTGCTCATTACAGAATCAAGAACAACAAATCGGTGGCTTTGCCACTGTGCATTTAAGTAATTTAAACAAAGTCATTGTAAGAATAAACACAAGGCATGCACTTTTTAAACACTGTGTGCAAAATGTACCATCTTAAGAAAAAAAAAAAAAATGATAATTTTTTTTTAATTTTTAATTTTTTTTTAGACCACGTTTTTAATCGCGAACGTTGCGGTTAGAAAATCGCGTTCTATCATATCGCGATTAAATCGCAAATGCAATTAATCGTTCAGCCCTACTATCTAGCCATCTATCCACACTCAATGGCATCCCAACATCCAATACTAGCATCAAAAACCTTGGTGTAACTATCAACCAAGACCTCCTATTTGACTCACACATAAAACAGATCTCAAAGACATCATTTTTTCATTTACGCAATATTGCCAAAATTAGAAAAGTCCTATCCCTCCAAGATGCAGAAAAACTAATCCACGCATTTATTACTTCCCGACTAGATTACTGCAATGCTCTCCTGTCCGGATGCAGCATCAACTCAATAAAGAGCCTCCAACTTATACCGAACGCTGCTGCCCGTACACTCACCAGAACTAAAAAATATGAGCACATCTCACCTGTACTTGCCTCTCTGCATTGGCTCCCTGTCAAAAGTAGAATTGATTTCAAAGTACTCCTGCTAACATACAAAGCCCTAAATGACCTGGCTCCAAACTACCTTAAGGAACTAGTTGTCCCCTACTGCCCTCTAAGACCGCTCCGTTCCCAGAGTGCAGGCCTCCTTGTAATTCCAAGAATATCAAAAACCACAGTAGGAGGCAGAGCCTTTAGCTACCGAGCCCCCCTCCTCTGGAACAATCTCCTTGCCTCCATCCGAGATGCAGACACCCTACCTATATTCAAATCAAGACTAAAAACATTCCTCTTTAGTGCATCCTATAGCCATAAGTAATTGTGTCAACAAACCCATCACCTGCTGGGCCAGCCAGTCAGCAAGCATAACTAGACATAACTGAACACATAAGAAAAAAAAATGTATATCACTGGGCTACAGACAGCGTATGTTGTACCCTGCAACCTTAACAAAGCTTACGACTAAAATCTCCATATGTACCAAACCAAACTAATTGCTAAATGGCAGCATAACTAAACATAACTAATGCTAAACCAAACTAAATGCCAAACCAAACTAAATGCTAAATGCCAGAATAGCTAAACACATCTAAAACACATGCAATACAATCAACATAACTGGGCTACAGACAGCGTATGTTGTACCGTGAAGGAGTGCGGAAGATCCCGGGTACAGCACACGGCGTGTATTGCGACTGTCACCAGCCAACTAAATACTAAATAAAATCCCCATACACCCAGCCAGGCAGCCTCTCTCTCTCTCTCTCTCCCTCTCCCTCTCCTTTCTTATCACATTGCTAATGCCTATAATAACCCACTCACTCTGTTCTTTTTCTTTCTCTCCTAATCTAGACTATCTTCGCCATGGGACGCTGCTGTAGTCTCTCTACCCGGTCTACCTGCAGAAACCCTCGACCAATTGCACCCACCGCCACCGCACTGCCGTACACTTACTCTACCTCATACCCTATGCTAGCATTTATATACAATATATATTATTGCCACCATCGACATGTTTCTCTGTTCCTACTCCCCTTACCCCTGTAATAGTAACCCTATCAGCACAGTGTATATCCACTAAACTGGTCTTGTCTGTATCATGTATTTACCACTGGATGTTTGTATATATATTATGTACATCTACCAAATGCAGGCTATGTACAACACCTGTTGTTTCCCTTCCCCTTCTGCCACACAACCCTCCCCCTTCCCCCCTTCCTATCTCCACCCGGCCGACCTCAAGCAGATGGGTTCCCCCTTATGTGCCGTGGTTCTGCTTAAGGTTCCTTCCTGACTAACAGGGAGTTTTTTCTTGCCCGTGTTGCCATTGTGCTTGCACTAAGGGGGTTTCAGGCTCTGGGCTCTGTAAAGCGCCTAGAGACAATTGTATTGTTATGGCGCTATATAAATAAAATTGAATTGAATTGAATTGAATAAACAATCTCCAACTCCGCTCCTCTCCTCTCCTCTCCTCTCTCCTCTCCTCTCCTCTCCTCTCCTCTCCTCTCCTCTCTCCTGTCCTCTGCTCCTCTCCTCTCTCCTCTCCTCTCCTCTCCGCTCCTCTCTCCTCTCCTCTCCTCTCCTCTCCTCTCCTCTCCTCTCTTCTCTGCTCCTCTGCTCCTCTCCTCTCTCCTCTCTTCTCCGCTCCTCTCTCCTCTCCTCTCCTCTCCTCTCTCCTCTCCTCTCTCCTCTCTCCTCTCCCTTCTCCTCTCCTCTCCTGTCCTGTTCTCTCCTCTCCTCTCCTCTCCTCTCCTCTCCTCTCTCCTCTCCTCTCTCCTCTCCCTTCTCCTCTCCTCTCCTGTCCTGTCCTCTCCTCTCCTCTCCTGTCCTCTCCTCTCTCCTCTCTTCTCCGCTCCTTCCTCTCCCCTCCTCTCTCCCCTCCTCTCACCTCTCCTCTCTCTTCTCTCCTCTCCTCTCCTCTCCTCTTCTCTTCTCTCCTCTCCTCTCCTCTCCTCTCCTCTCCTCCTCTCCTCCTCATTTGAAAGGCCCTGAAATGAACTGAAACATATTTCATATCTCACTGCACTTTCACTGTCTCCTCCTTGAGCTTCTTTGTTTGCATTGTACCTCACACATGGAGGTCTTTGGACAAGAGCTCAATGACTCAATGTAGATGCGTGAATGTACAGTAAATGCATATTCCAACTGCTTTCCCGTATGAGAGAAAAAACGCATATACAACACTCCCCACACACTCGACATACACTCTTAATGGAAAATCACGACCCAACAGCCACACAGTGTAAGTGGAACTGTATAGTCAGCCACCTAGCCGTGGAAAGTATCTGACACCTGGAGCTCTGACGGGGAAAAGAGGTGCGCTGGCGCTGGCGACTGCGTGAGCTCCAACCCTCCTCGTCCTCCACACTGACCCTCTTATTCACCTGCTGAGGGATCCCTCCTGCTGACCTATTTTCAGATGGAAACTATCGCAAATATTCCCGTTCAGCATCTATGGAAAAGGCATTTCACAGTTGGGCTTCTCCGCCTCGGCAGTATAAAGACTGTATTCTTCCCAAACAGTAGCAGTCTGGCCAAGCGGGATGATGCTCTCATGCTGAAAATGAAATAATAAGAACTGCGCTCCAGTCGCACAATAACATAGTGTGTAAAGGTTTTTTTGCGTTTGAGTTTGTCCCCATAAGGACTCCCCTTCTTCAGTATTCATGTCTACATGAGAGTTACTACTACAGCTGAATATAATGACCAGGTGGGTTTCCTCCACACCCCTCAACACCACAGTCACTCTCCCCGCAGTAATGCATGGCTGACCTGAATAGAAATTGATTTTCTATCGGCAGTTAAAATGCCATATATGATAAAGCCACATTATATATATACTGCACCCCACAACTCTAGAAATTCACCAAAAGGTTGTCTTGGCTCGATGACTTCATTTGGGGTCTCCATGTTACACTGAACACTCATCTTTAAGGTAGTCCCATGTTACACTGAACACTCATCTTTAAGGTAGTCCCATGCTACACTGAACACTCATCTTTAAGGTAGTCCCATGCTACACTGAACACTCATCTTTAAGGTAGTCCCATGCTACAATGGCCATCATCTCTAAAGTATACCTGCATTGACAGCAGTTTCTTCCAGTCTGAGAGGGGTAAATGGAGAGGGAAGGGGAGTAGAGACTTTAGTGGGTTTTAAAGGACAGCTCTAATGGTAAACACAGAAATAACAGGGATACTCGGG
>NC_045166.1:14970113-14972613 GCF_900700415.2 Clupea harengus
ACTGACCACAACACCAAAGAGCCAGGCTCAATGGTATGGCAGTCAGAGCACATGTGTAGTGATGGCACTCTGTCACACTGCCCTCCCCTTTGGCTCTTTGGCTCTTTGGCGTTGTGGTTAGAGTGAAGGTTTGGTACCCTGTTCAAGGCCGGGTGGGGTGACTCCTCTCTCCCTTCGCTGCAGAGAGATTGTTAGAGTAAATACATGAATATATTGGCCAAACACAACACACAAGACCAGTACTGCACACTGACTGCATATTTATTCCATTTACTTATCCAATATTTATACACACACACACACATGCTATATATCTATGTCTAATGTAAGTGTGTTTAGTGTTCTGCAAAACACTAAACAGACTTACATTAGACATAAATATATAGCATGTCTTATGTGTGTGTGTTTTGTGTCATTGTGTGTAGTGTTTTGCAAAAGGTGTGAGGCTGACAATATGCTTATAGTTATATAGCAGATCTAGGCTAGAATTGCTCCTTGAGTGTCAGGTTTCACTAACTGTGTGTTATTTTTCATTGTAGCGTGTGAGCAATTGTGAAAGTAAACCCAGCATGCTCTGCTGTTCTTGATCTTCCTCTTCCTCGCCATCCTCTTCTTCCTCCTTGGACACCACCTCTTACTCACCGCTTCCACCTCTGCCTCTCACATGGTGTCAATCCAATCATCATCATCATTAACCTTCATCTCACACATGCCTCCTGTGTGTTCTGATCTGGCTTGTATTCGTTGTATCATATCACCAAGAGGGAGCAGTTTTGAGTCATCATGTGTGAGCTATGATATCTGTGCTGGAATTGTGTTTGCCATTTGCCCCCTGTGGTCACCATGATGCATCGCAGGTCAATGTGTTGAGACTTTTTTCAAAAACAATCAATGAGATCAGCAAAATGTACCTATTCAGGTGAAGATTAGTAAGTAAGTAAGACTTTATTTATAAAGCACATTTCATACAAGAGTTGGAAATAATGCAAATCTATATAAAGGGCCTTCTCAAAGCCACTCTCAACCCTAGCCCGGTGACAGGAATATATCTCAACCTTCTCAAGGCGATCTAGCCCGAGCCCAGCGACTTATATATCCCAGAAAATGTGTTTCCACCTAGCCAGGCGAACAGGAATTCATATAACCTCAGGGCTATTAGGTTTCGGTTTTGCCAAAAGAGTGATTGATGCAGTTCAAGGGTTCAGGCCACCAAGCATTTGGTTCAGAGAATGGGTTTAGTGGTTTACCAACACAGAAAAACTGTAACAGATGAGATCTGGCTGAGTTTTGGCCCCGGTTTGGCCCAGGTTTGGCCTGGGTCTGGCACGTCTGCGCTTCACACTCCACCGGTGTTTGGATACTTGCATGATGTGCTCTATCACTTTCGCTCTAGAAGGACGCACAGGACACACACACACACACACACACACATACAGCACACCTCTGACAGGAAGGCGCTGATGCGTGATGAACTCAGACATGTCTGGCTCGGAGGGAGCACAGGGCGCACCACAGAATTTAATTTAGGAAGGAGTGCGGAGCCAGACCGACCCCATATTTAGGTATGTTTTCACAGACTACCCACACTGCTGCAGTTTGCCCTGCCCACACCTGCCCTGGGGGGCTACACACTGCCCACCGCAGCCCCCTACACACACACACACACACACACACACACCGCAGCCCAACAAGGAGCAATGCCACCCCCCTACACACACACACACGTGCACACACACACGCACACACACGCACACACACACACACACACACACACACACACACACACACACACACACCCACACACACACACACACTGCCCACTGCAACCCAACAAGGAGCAATGCTACCCCACATCACCCCCTTACACACACACACACACACACACACACACACACACACACACACACACACACACACACACACACACACACACTGCCCACCGCAGCCGAACAAGGAACAATGCCACCCCCCTACACACACACACGCACACACACACACACACACACACACACACACACACACACACACACACACACACACACACACACACTGCCCACCGCAGCCCGACAAGGAGCAATGACCCCCACCGCTACCCCACTCCACCCCCACCTCCTCCTGTTTGCCCCGCCCACACCTGCCCTGATTCATGCTGCCCACCGCAGTCCAACGGGGAACCATGCCAACCCCCCACACACGCACACACACACACACACACACACACACCTGTCCTGGGAAGCCTACACATTGCCCACCGGAGTTCAACAGGGAACCATGCACCCCCCCCCCCCACACACACACACACACACACACACACACAGCTGTCCTGGGAAGCCTACACATTGCCCACCGCAGTCCAACGGGGAACCATGCCACCCTATGCCGCCCCCTCGTGCCCACAAAGAGATCTGGCACAATCTTAACCGGCCTGGTCTGTGCTCTTGCCTGCAAAACACCTCACCACATCCCCCTAGTGCCCGATGACCAGACCCTCACGACCCGA
>NC_045166.1:14985113-15000113 GCF_900700415.2 Clupea harengus
ACAACAATGAGAGGTGCCCACAGCCAGATGACTCTCAGGGAGAGAATAATGGTTGCCACCTACTGGTGGGATCACACAAGCTGCCATACACATAAGATATAGAAGCTACGACAGAAGGTGACTCCAGCAGGGTCACACACACACACACACACACACACACACACACACACGCACACGCACACGCACACGCACACGCACACGCACACGCACACGCACACACACACACACACACGCACAAACAATCCATTACTAGTTCCAAATCCTGTTTCTGAGGCATATCACACCTGCCCCGTCACATTTCACTATTTGTGACTGACACTTCCTGAAGTGAGCTGTAGACAGGACAGTTGGACGTTGCTGTAGTCAGAGTCCTGTCTCCGTGGAAACCTGGGTTAGAGTAGTGCACAATCCACTATAGAAAACTCGCTCTCTTACAGGCTAACAAACAGAGGAACGACGTCTCATCCATGTCACTTCCTCACTCTCTATAACGCAACCACTAACTCAGTCAAGCTCGCCATAAACACTTGTATTAGAATGATGTGCTCTCTGCAAGGAAATCATCTCTGGGCCTCTCTGGGTCGTGTGTGTGTGTGTGTGTGTGTGTGTGTGTGTGTGTGTGTGTGTGTGTGTGTGTGTGTGTGTGTTTCAGCCTCTCTGGGTCGCTCTGGAAAAGCCATCTGTGTGTATTTTCTCTCCCCTCTTACCATAATGTGAATGCGGGCTTTCTGATGCGTTTTGAGCTGCTTCACAGATGCCACAAGTATGCTGGACGTCATTTCACTCTCTGAAGGGCGAAGTAAACCGACTCTCAAATTAGTCCGCTACCGCCGGCGGCGAGCAAAACCCTTGTGACCGACCGTCATCTTTACATCCCTAACTGGCACATGTCCAGACGTCATCTCCCAGTCCGGTTCTCTTCATCAAAGGTGCACGCCGCATACTTTCCGAACGACTTGCGCCAGAAATCTGGAAATCTGATTCCGCTACACCGTGCGTCTGGTCCGGACGACTTCAGATGCTTTCGGTGTGGTTTTGCACACACCGAGACGAATCAAATTACCGAGCCCCTGCCAAATGCGAATTCATTCCACCCAATGAAACGTAGATCCGTTTTTCTCTGGGTTTATGTTCTTTTTAAGGGAGTAACGGGGTCCTTCGTGTGTCTTTCAAGTGTTTAAGCTGTGGAATGTTCTGTGTAACAGGTGAAAGTTCTGTTTTAGTACCTTAGTGAGGATGAGGATAATCCATCAGTAGACACAGGATGGAAAGTGAAAATCCAGAAGTTCAATTCAAGGGTCTTTCTATGGTTTCCTATGTATTCTATAGCATCACATGATCTATAAATAGACTGGAAAACAAATAGATGGACATTTACACTAACAGACAGCTAGACAAGACTTTCCACGTCATTTAATCAAATCAGTTTCTTTAGTTTAGTTTGGACCTTGAGATTTTCTTTTTTTCCCCAAACCCACAACAGCTCATGTGACTGTGGGTTGTGGTGTCGTGACCTTGACAGCTCCCATGTCCTTTGGGGAAGATGAAGTTGTTTATCAAGTTTAAGGGACTCAGTGAGAGGGGTTTTAGGAAAGGTCCCCACGGGGCCATACGAGGCCTACCCGACCCCTCGACGACGACCCCCTGACCTCGGGGTCGCGGCCTGACTCAGACGGGGTGGGAAACACAGGTTGGCGCGGAGCGAGGGAGCGGAGCGAATGTCAGGAAGAGGAATGTGCCCAAAAAAAACACTCACACACACACACACACACACACACACACACACACACACACACACACACAGGGCATGGCTCGGCACTGGGATCTGCGTTCCCATACTACTCAATTACAGCTTTATGAACTCACAGCAGTAAATGCAAACCATTAAATCAAACACTTCCTCCAAGTTAACTTTTTTTTCTCCCGCTCACTCTCTTATTTTCTTTCTTTTTCTCTCTTTCCTTGCCGTTTCTTTCCTGGTGTAATGATTTGCGGTGCTGAAAATTCTCCCATTTTTTCTTCCCCTCTCCTCCCCTGCCTCCAGCCTTCCTACCCTGCTCTCATCTCTCCCCACAGTTTTTTCTGGGACTGACTCATTAAATTGATTTCTGGTGAAACACATTGAAAGTGAGAAACTTCCTCCACCAAAGTCCATTACAGTGGAAATGTCTGGCAGCCTGTGTGTGTGTGTGTGTGTGTGTGTGTGTGTGTGTGTGTGTGTGTGTGTGCCTGTGTGTGTGTGTGTGTGTGTGTGTGTGTGTGTGTGCCGCAGTGGAAGGGGGGAGACCGTGGCAAATCAGTGTGTTCCTGTCACAGGGCTTTGGCACTGCTAACACTAGTCCTGTGTGAGCCCATGTATCAGCTAATAAAGGCTGCTCCTGGACCAGAGAAATTACTCCAAATGTTACAGATTGTTAGTGTCAGGTCTGTTAAATAGGGATAAATATGGACATGCTGGCAGCGTGCAGAAATGCAAGAGAGAGAGATTTTTCAGCGACCGCGTGGAGCTAGAACCTGCTTCCATGAGAGAGATGCGAGGGGAGAGGAGCTCAGAAAGAGAAAAAGAGTTTTGTGGCATCTACACCCAAAACCTCAACTCATGTCTGGCCAATCCGGTCTCTTTCTCACCAACAACTGGGACAACAAGACAGACTTTTACAGCAAAAGAACAGCTATGTTGGCAGACCTAGTGACACATGATGACCACTGGAAAGCCCAACTATCCTCGCTTCTGTTTCGAAAAACAAAACTTCTTAAGCCTGAATTCTTTCCTTTATCACTGATGTCGCTTTTGTCAAAACTGAAATATTGTTAATTAGCAGAACAAGAGACACTACCGGAACAGTGGGAGCAGGATGGGTTTAGTTATTCCAAGCCTGTTTTGTTTTTGTTGATGGTGCCATTTTTGTCCAACCTGTATCACTGTTCAGGGCTGCTATGTGAAAGAGGAAGGACACAGCACAATGGGGAAAACATGACTCAGCTCTCCATCGGACGATGAAGCAGGACAGTTATTTGCATTCTTCTGACATGATTGTGACACTCCATCTCAGGAACAAGCTAATCAAAGGAAGACAAGGAATCACACAACAGGAGGATGACCAAGCGCTCTTTTTCCTACACTTCCCAGAAGGCAATGTTTTTTTAGTGGCCACTTCCCTTGTTCTTCTTTTTGCTGGATGCAATTTCTATCGCTTGACCTGGATAGTCTGTCCCTCCCTCCCCACTTCACCTGAGTCTGACTCATCAAAGTGACTGGACACTAAAGATAGATGCATCTGTTTTCATGATAAATACACATTATTTATTTACAAATAAAGTGGTTATGATAGAAATAAATACAAAATAAGAATCTGGGCATTATACTTAATGTGGTATTGCACTGGTTTCGAAATGTACATCAGAAAACATATATTTTTAAAACCATTTCAGAAGTAATACTCCTCTTTAAAATATTTATTTCCCAACTTCTGACATCAACATAAATATACTTTTATATATTTTATTTTCTCTTTCTCTCCTCATAGCTGGTTTTTTTTTTTGTTTAGTTTTGTTAAGTCTTTTTTTTTTAGAAAAAAGTTCTTTGTTTTCATATAAATAAAAGTCTTCATTGGACATTGGTAAATTGTTCATCCATTTCAGTCATAGATCGATGTTTTGGGGTCGGGGAGGGAGGGGTGTTGTGGGGTGATCTACGTCAGCCGGTGCTGTCCTAAGTGGATCCAGCTCAGATTTGGACCAGATCAAACCCAGAATAATCAGAGGAGGGGTGCGGGGGGTTGATTTGGGGGAGCTGACCCCAGCTCGGATCTGGCCCTGATGCGGCCCGGAGTCGTCCGAGTCGGAGGCCCTCACCCGCATCCGCAGCCCTCGACCACCATGTCCTGGTAGTTCTTGAGGATGACCTTCTCGTACTCGTCGAGGTAGAGAAGGGATATGGGGCTCAGCTCTGTAGGCACGCAGCAGGCACGCGGGATTTTGCCGTTCACCGAGTTCACCAGCGTCTGCACGATGGCGTGGTTGGTGGAGTTCAGGTGCTCAGCCAGCGGGAACGGGCACTCGCCTTGGCAGTAGAACGCGTGGTAGCCGGGCGGCGCCACGATCCACTCGTTCCAGCCTACGTCACTGAAGTCCACGTAGAGCGGGTGGCGCCGGCAGCTGGCGCGTGGGGGCCTCTTGCGCTGCTTGCCGCCGCTGGACCCCCCCCTGCGCCCTGGCACCTGTCGCTTCTCCCGCCGCGAGCGCAGCGTGGCGCCTCCCTGTCCGTCATGACTGTAGGTCACCAGCAGGGGGCGAGCTTGCGCCCAAGAGTCCTCGTCCCCGTGCAGGGAGCGACTCACACGCACGTGTCTCCTCCTCACCCCGCTTTCATCCGCATTCTCGCTGACCCCTTCCGAGTCCGAGTCCTCCGGGTGGATGATCTCCACCATGACGCCGTGGTTCGGGCTGGTTCCGGACGTCCACCTCTGCACAGCCGAGCCCACGTCAAAGCTCTCCCAGCGGCTGTGGGAGTCCTGCACCAGCCTGGTGTCCATGAGCCTCACCAGCACCTCCTCCTTGCCACCGCCGGCAGCACCACCGGCACTGCTCATCGACGGGTGGAACACCTCGTACACGTTGATGCGGTGCTGCTGCCCGCTTACACTGCCGTTGCCCGAGAGACTGACGTTGCCCTGGGAACCGCTGTCCCTGCTGTCCAGGACCTGCTCCCGGAGGATGCGGAGCTCTGCAGCATGCACACGCTCCCCGGGCGGGATGTAGCTCACGTTGAAGAAGAACTGCTGCGTCGTCCGGCCCTTCAGACTGGACAGGGCCTCTAAGGATTCTGGGAAAGAAAGAGAAAGGCAAACTCAGTAGGTATTCACCTTGACCACGTTCTACCTGCTCATCACTGTTGCAATATAATAATAACAATATAACTGGAGATAAAGGCGCAATCCCTTTAAAACAACCAAAGTAAGTGGCAGGACTGGTTTTTAGAGGGTGTGTAGAAATGCTTTATGGGTGTGTAGAAATGCTTTAGTTTAGTGGGTGTGTAGAAATGCTTTAGTGGGTGTGTAGAAATGCTTTAGTGGGTGTGTAGAATGTTTTCTAGCCCCTCCCCCCTCTTCCTCAAGAGGCATTGACTTTTGTGAGGCCAGCGTTGTAAATAAGAAGTTGCTCTTAATGACTTGCCTGGTTAAAGGTTCAAGTAAAGGTTAAAGAAAATAAATAAATAAATCAAGCTCTCATTCTAAACAACAAATCTTGTTTTTTCTTTTTTTTTTTAACATGTTATAAATCAAAACTTGGTTTATACAGTAACCTATACTTCCGAAATGTCACCTTTGATCCCTAAAAGGGAAAGTTTGAACTGGTGTCTGTTCCATCACGGAAAGGCTACCCCTTGTTTTTGTCTTCATATGGAAACAGGTCACCCAGTGTTTTCTTAATCCTCATTTAAAAAAAAAAAGAAAAACACTTAAACTGGTAGTCCAAACTTCCCTTCAGATCCAAATTAAGCATAGCATTTCTCACTGATGTTGGGAAAGCCCTCTTCTTTGACTCTCATTTCCCCTCTACCTCTTTCTTTCTAAGCCAATCTCTTTAAGCGGAAACTTCTCCTGGGGCGTGTTCAGGCTTGCCCCAGGTGAAACAACCACAGCCATTATTGTATCAACATTCCAAAATTCTGTTTGAGTGTGGAGTTGCCCCAAAACAAAAACGGCTAACTGCTACTAAGCAGGTGTTTAACCGGGCTATCTGTGTCAGTCGTACCCTAATGTGTGGGCGGACGCTGACGCCCGGCCAAATCCATCTCACCAGCGGTTGTAGACTCAACCTCAAACTTGGACTGCAGTATTGTCAGGCTTGGGGTCTGTGTCTTGGTTATGTCAGTGTGACAACACCAGCCCACTTTCCTGTCACTGACCTCACATAGAAACGGTTACTAAGACGTGCCTGGCCCGGACTTGGCCAAGGTCTGGCTTGCGATTGGCCAGACCCACTCCGGAGCCGGTGTTTCTGGCTGAGCCGTGAGACACCCTAGCCACCCCAACAGGTCAGGTCCCTGTTAGACACTTGGTGTCATCTAACTCCATGGGACCAGAGGAGGGGATGGGAATCCGAGACGGCTGGATTAAGAGTCTTTAGGTTGACTTCCAAAGCCCTGTGTCGGCTGCGGGAGTCTGTGACAGACCACGCCAAGCCATTGTTCCCCGGCTATTGTCTGTCTGCAGTGTGTAAGACGTGCCACTGGGTGTCCTCCATACAAATACACAAACACACACGGCTGACGACTCTCCCTGGTGCCGAAACCGGAGGCCAACTCAGGGATGCCCCCAGCCCCATATCCAGCCCAGCTCTGGCAGACTCGCTGCATGATCGCCTGCTGTCTGTAAGACAGGAGTTGCTTCCTCCACAAAAAACCCCCATAGGGCATCTCCTTCTGACCAGTTCACTGTCACCATGTTTTGAGTGTTTGATGCATGTTGTGACTGTATGTGCTCAGCTGCTCTCAAAG
The DNA here is from genome assembly GCF_900700415.2 of Clupea harengus. Lineage (NCBI taxonomy): Eukaryota > Metazoa > Chordata > Actinopteri > Clupeiformes > Clupeidae > Clupea > Clupea harengus. Next base: position 14,991,616 of record NC_045166.1, read on the forward strand.
AGACTAGTCTGGATAAAAACAGTCACTAGATTAAATAAAAAAATTAATATTTAAAAAAAAAAATCTCTAGTACGGAACCCCTAGCAACAACAGGGTTGTTTTTGAGAAAGAGGTGATTCAGTGATTTGACTTGGCCAGGTAGATATGAGTTTAGGGACAGGTGAGTCATATTTATTCTGTTACCAATGAAGAACAAACAAACAGTTATGTCCACACAGCACAGCTAAAAGAAGGGACGTGAGTCACTAGGGTAAAACACTAAGCTCTAGTGAAATAGGGCTTCTTCACGGAGGCAGTGTGGAGATGTCCGGGGTGTTAGCAGGTGTCAAATACCTCTACTTGGACAAGGCCACTAAAACTAGAGAAGAATACGTTTTGAAGAAATGGATCAGCCTTTTGTTTGCCGATCTTCTGTAAAGAGCTAAATGTCTTCCTACACATTCACATGCATACATTCCAGTTCAAGTGGGAAATTACATTGCCTATAATTCTGGCCTTTTGCAACACGGAAACTCCATCAACTAATATTTACAAAGTCAAACTTATGTTATGTCTACAATGTGTTTCCCTTACAATTTCTGTTGATGTAAGATTCGGTTTACGTAGAAGAGTGGGCGTTTAAATCTAGATTATGGTGAATTTAATAACCACGAAGTTTAGGTTGAGTAAGAATGTGTTCAACACTGAAAGGGGGAAAGCAATGCACTAAGGAGGATTTCAGGAGAGGAAAAAAATATATAGCCTCGGGTCACACTAGAGTTGGAGCAGGCTTGTGTAATACTTGTTACAGTAATGCCTTGCGTGTTTAGTTCGTAACCAATGGCTTTGACATGCGCACACCTCTGAGGCGGGTGCACTGCACGCCTGGAAAACAACTTTGGGAGCTAGTAAACACTGTAAATTATTTAGCAACAGGTTAGCCGCGCTAAACTCCTACATCAGAGATCAGGGACCTGAATGAACACTTCCTCCTTTCTCAAGTAGCTACTGGCATTCTGATATAAAGACAAAGTATGTGTAACACATAAGGTGTGTAGCCTATTTCCCTACCCAATCGTAAAAGTAACTTATGGTCATGTGCGAAACGGGTACCGCCATCACTTACCTTCATGATGGAAGCTTCGTATAGTATTGGATCTGCTGGCAGCTGTCTCTGCGTGTTTGGCCATGACGTTTCTCACGCGCCTGGTGCTATGGTCACCGTTTTCCGAGTGAAGGTGGTAAAGGTCCACCATATACTGCGGCACGATGGCCGCCTTGCTCGGCGTTGGCCGGCGTTTCAGTCCGAACATGTTTAGAAGTCGAAGTTCGAAGTCGTTGAGGAAGCCCTCCGACTGGCCCGGTGTCTGCCTCCCAGTCTCGGCGTGTTTCCGTCGACTGGTGTCGGGGATGAGTCCGGACGTACCTCCTATCAACATTTGATGGAGCAGCAGTGCCATGAGTGAGCGGACCACGGCGACCATGATCAGTGAGTTCCTGCGGGTGGAAGATGGAGATATGTCAGTACGGCCTCGGTAGCCAACTGGGCAAGGCAACGGCATAATGGCATAATGACTTGTGCCCACACCACCACGACTTAGCCGTGACAAAACTATTCCAGCCTGGAATAGATATGTAGCATAAACCAAGCCGGTTAAAAGAAGGCAATTCCCCTTTGAAGTGAAGAACAAAAAGGTGGGGAATAATATGCCCCTTGGCTATTACAACTGCAATGGGAGATTGATCTGAACATTATAGAGGCGCAACGAAAACAAGAACTATCACAGGCAAGACAATATGAAAGCGCATTTGTCAGAGGAAGGATGAAACAGGAAAGGAGAGAAAGAATCAAAGAAATGGAGGAAAAGACAGACGAGGACAGCAGACATGAAGTCTGCAATTAGGAGATAAGAGACAGTATGTGTTTGGGAGGGGTGAGGAGGACAGGCCGTGTGGCTACATATAGCCTTTGGAACATGCGAACCATGAAAGAGTTTTGTCTTCAAAACGACTCTCGGATTTAGGATAGCTGTGTGTAGCCTATGCCAAAACTTTGACTTTACACAGCGAACGCGATATTTGAGACAGGAGCAGTCTACAGGTGCTGGCGCCGATGTGCGCAGTGCAAATGCTAAAACATTCTTTAAAAGTCGTCTACGTGACTTTAGAATGATCAAAGAGAAATGTCTATCATTCAACGCACAGAGGAATGGCTTCTGTAAATCTAATTCCATTCGTGTAGGAAAATAAAAATGTTAAATTGTTTTGAAAGTATAGCTGTGTTGTTGCATCTGTCCTAATGATGTTTTGTATCAGATTAATAGTATGTTGTCATAACTCTTTTTTTACTTTTGATTTATGCTGTCGCTTACTGAAAATTATCCTTTTTTCAACGGTGAGTTGAGAGAGTTGTTACCCGAAGAGGAAGCGCTCTGCCCGGTCGTCGTCCCAGCTTTAGGCTCCCCTAAAGTCCACATCAATTCTTGTTAATCCACACGAACCTCCAGCGAACCACGGAAAGAGCCTATTGATAGGGTCCAGGTCGAGTCCTCTTGCGCATATTATCCGATCCTATCAGTTTAATAACGAACCAAGTTAAGCCAGGTTACCGTAGGATAACAGATATTAGAAAGAGTTCCTAGTTGAAGAGCAAGAACCTGCGCAGTATGGACCGGTCGACATCGGAGAAGTCCTGGTGTGACATTTTTAAGACCAAACTGTGTAGACTGGTCTGGTCAGCTCGGCTGACGCGCCTGTGGTGTCCTGCGAAGCGACGCGTGCGTCACGGATATACTACTGTGCGCTGTTGCACTTCGATTGATGGGGTCTGTCTCGTGGGCCGGCCCTTTTGTTGTCCGGTGATGTCACCAGTCACGGGCTGTCAATCGTGTCGATTGAGAAGTCTCCCCTTCAGATTTTTATCCAGACGGTTGCGAAATAATGCTTAAATCTTAGTGTGAGAGTTAGATGCGTGCAACAATTAGTCACTATCAAAAACCATCAGCAACACATATCCGTTTCAGTGACATGATCTTAATCGCATTCACATAGTCGAAACTACAGGAAAGTTATGTCAAAGTATTTGTCACCGTCTACAAGTAAATTTGAAAGAAGGCTGAGTTGCTGTCCAGTCTGCATTACGCAACAAACAGATGCATTTACAGATTAATTTCAAACATTCCGTATGATCCATTAAACCCTTAGGTGCACGTAATTAGAAATAACTGAGAAGAAAAGGCAACCCGACGATGACAGTGACTGCGGCACTGGTGCGTCAGCGAGACCAGAGAGCAAAATCAGTAGTGGGGAAATAAGTAGTGAGAGCGACAAGACCTTAGAATGGCAGCTGTTAGAAATTAAACAAGATTAAATGACAATTACTGGAATATCTGCTCTAGTGTGTGCTGTGGCACGTTCCTGTAATGTTACTTAAGTCAATTATCAAAAAAATCACCAAGAATTGAAGGCTTCTATACTCTAAAATTGTAATTTCTCATATGATTATATTTCCTTCAGGAAATCCACACAATAGTTTCAATCAACATAAATAGCAGGGACTTGGGGATCATCGTTAATCAGGGGTGTCAATCGCTGGATCCAAACTTGTTTCTGTGCTGGATTAATACTAATTGACAAAGACTTTTACGAACGCGCCCCCCCCTGGTAGGTTTAAGGGATTAGCCGGAGTGGTGATCCCTATTACCATGAGGCGGAGGGCGCTCATAGTACCCTAACTGCAAATTATCCTTTGTCCTGACCAAACTACCTCTTCATGTCACAAGCCATGCTGCTCGCCACTGTGTAACATAGGAGCTGCCCTCTAAGGGGAAACTCCGATGAACTCTCTAATCAAAAATGAAAATTGCAAATAAAGGCTGCAGCAACTGTTTCTAATTACTTTTAATCTCATTTCATTTGTGATGTGGCAAGGTTTTGGTCCAGAGAGTTGTACAGACACGGGCATTAACAGACTGATCATCATGAGTTCCTTTTCAAGGCTTGTGTTTGGATTTCAGTGAAACGAACGTAAAGTGTCCATGTTCACATCTTGTGTCTGTCAGGAAGCTAGCGTGCGTGTGTGTGTGTGTGTTTGGGGGTGGGTTGAAGCTGTTGACTGGTGTCTGACCTCGTTTTGGGTTTGTGTTAAATGAAAATCTGCCGTGGCCTCTGTCTGTTTGAAGGGTTTCTGTGATTGAGACAACACACACAGCTGAAGGGTAGTTTACACGGTAGCCTTTGAAGTGACCAATCAAACATAGAAGAATCTCTTGTCTCTCTTTCTTTTCTGTCTTTCTCTCTCTGTCTATTTCTTTTCTCTCCCTCCTCCTTTTCCTTTCCTCTCCCTCCCTTTATTCTCTTTGTCGCTAATTATTTTTCTCCCCCCTCCCTCTCTCTCTCTTTCACCCCCTCTCTCCTTCTCCCTCTCTACCTCTCTCCCCCCTATTTCTCTCTCTCTCTCCCTCTCACTCTCTCTCTCCCCCCTCTTTCTCTCTCTCTCTCTCTCTCTCTCTCTCTCTCTCTCTCTCTCTCTACCTGTGAAGGAGGCATATAGAGAGCCTAGAGGCCTGGGGTTAAAGGTTGCCCGTGGCCGTTGTGCTGTGGCTGTGTGTATGCATGCCTGCCTGTCCGCTTAGTCAACAGTGCTGATGTGGGGCTCAATCAGCATATGAAAACCCTGCGCTGATTGCACCGATTTATTCCAATTAAGTGATGATAGCTGTCTGTTGTGACCAAAGCAGCTGAGCTATTTGCTTTGGAAGAGATGGCCACAGATTAAAGTAAATGGAGATCAAAAGATACTTTTGTCCGCCCCCCTGAGAAGATAACAATTTATGGGGATAATCCGGGATCATCCCTTTAGCAATTATAATACATTGATAAATGCTCGACCAACCTGAGTGCCACCAGGTCTCTAGCAGCACCTCTGTCATATTGTGTAATAGTTTTTTTATCAAGGTGATGAGATTAAAAAACACGTTGGTTCTTCTGTTGGTGGTGGTGGGGGGGGGGGGGGGGGGGGGGGGGGGGGGGGGGGGGGCAACAAGCCTTGGCTGAAGGGGGTCTCCAAAGTCAAGCTACAGCTATGCTCTCCAACTCTCTCAATTACACAGTGAGAACAGTTCAACAGACACACCACAGAGTGAGGTTATCAGAGAGTTATTAGACACACACACACACACACACACACACACACACACACACACACACACACACACACAATAAGTGTTGCCAAAATACAGGGTCATGAACTTGGTACCCTGAAAAGCTCTTTGGTCAAAGGTGTTTTAGATCCTTGGATACCGCCCCCCCCCCCCCCACCCCCGCCCCTGCAATCTGCCCCCTCCCGTATAATATGTGTAAAGTAGCTTAAGTTAGTCCAAACAAGGGGATTAAAGTGGGCGAAGACAAGAGGTTATCTCTCTCTCATTGTCTGCTGCCAAAGGGAAAGGAATGTCTCCATTCAACCTTCACAGACTGACTTGATCAGTGAAGAGCCCAGTGCAAGTGTGTGTGTGTTGGGGAGGGCGCAGCAGCGGGTCTATTAGCAGCATGCCTTGTAAGATAACCCCCATCCACATGAAAAAAAAAAAACTAAAGTAATTATCTGTGCAAATTAGTCATTGATCTAATTATTATATTGGAAATTAGATCAATAACTAGATTGGAAGATGGAGATATGATAGGTACATTTACTAATCACTGTCTTAAGATACTTTTTTATTTAGTTTTATAAGTTATAAAATACGTTTAAGCGCCCTCATTTGTGCAGTGAAGTGGAGAATTTTGCAGGTGGGTTTGTGTGATGTATATGTGAATCACCAGTAGTTTGTCAGGCAGTCAGCTGTGCTCTCCCTCAGCTTGTGTGCTGTTATGGAAATGAGAGAAAGCCAGGGCTCTAACACTAGCATGGCGCTAACACGCTTAAATGGTGTGTCTGACTGTTGTTATGCTAATCAGTCAGACGGTGCTTAAACATAATGAGATGGCAGCTTACCTTGAAGACGGCACCAGACTGCGGTTGACTTGGAAACGGGTTTGGGCCAGATCCGGGCTGGAGTAGGCTACTGATCCTAGTCTAGCTGGAGCGAGCAAGCGCGCACACACACACGCACACGCGCACACACACACACACACACACACACACACACACACACACACACACACACACACACTGAATCAGGCCTCGTAAAGACACCACCACTCGGCTGAATTATACGTTCGCATGATTAGAAGCTTGGGCTGCACAAACGACCAGCGCCAAGATTTACATTTCCCCGCTTAACATTTCCACATGCTGCTGTTTATGAACTCCCTTAAGTGTGTGTGTGTGTGTGTGTGTGTATATGTGGGTGGGAGGGGGTGTGGGGTGGGATCTCAGCTATACATAGAGGCTGAGATGGCCTTTAAAATACCACTCCGAGAGACCTATTAAGATTAATGGTGTTTGTGTGTGTGTGTGTGTGTGTGTGGGTGTCTCTCTCTCTCTCTGTGTGTGTGTGTGTGTGTGTGTGTGTGTGTGTGTGTCTGTGTCAAAATTAAATGTCAATTAAGGGACAGATAGCTGTATAAAGATGGTTGACTGAGAGGGAGGATCATTTTTAAAATATATATTTTTGGTTGGAATATGAGTTGCTGATTAACTGGATGATTAAAAAAAATGTAGTTGTCATCTTTACCTATCTGACATGGTTAAATTCTGACCATTTAGTCTGTTATTGTTTCTGATACCTCATAAATTGTAGCAACTGTTCGAATTCGTTGATGCTTGGAAGATTTACGGATTCCAGTCACTTTTTGAGGGTTTTCAGTGAAGGAGACGTGAACTCTCTGAGCGAATGTCATCAGAAAAACAATACCCTGAGAATTGGCTTCCTCTCCTGAAATGTCACATTATTCTTCCCAGATGAAAATGTTTCTGATTACTTTGCATGTCCTGTGTGCATTTATGACGTGACCTTCATGTGGAGAGCCGTGTTTTCAATCTGCATACAGTATTACGGGCAAGGAAAAGGCATTTCTCATTCACTTGACAGACTTGCAACGACTGACACACACACACACACACACACACACACACACACACACACACACATGAAAACCTCAATCAAATTTTCTCTTTTCTTTTCTGACTTTGAGAAAACCTCTAACCACCACTTCTGCTTGGCAAAATGAGATAGCGCCCCGAGGGTAAACCGTGTGACCGCAGGGCTGATTGGGGCTCTAGCGAGCGTCTCCACAACAACACACTCAGAGAAGGGGAAAGGTTTGATTTAGCGAGCATCACCACGACAACACACTCAGAGAAGGGGAAAGGTTTGATTTAGCGAGCATCTCCACACTTAGAGATGGGGTTAGGTTTGATTTAGCGAGCATCTCCACACTTAGAGATGGGGTTAGGTTTGATTTAGCGAGCATCTCCACACTTAGAGATGGGGTTAGGTTTGATTTAGCGAGCATCTCCACACTTAGAGATGGGGTTAGGTTTGATTTAGCGAGCGTCTCCACACTTAGAGAGGAGCAGAGTGTCCTGTCCTAAACAGCCCAGTCAGTCGCCTGTGGAACAGAGTGACAGAAGCGAGTGAGAAAGGGAGACTGCTGTTTTCAGAGTCAAGGTACACAGCTGACAGTGCAGCGAAGGATGGGGGATGTGGTTGTGTAATAATTGTTGTGTGATTGTGCTCCTAACAAACATATGTGGACCTTCATGTGTGTGTGTGTGTGTTATCGGCAGGCAGGATTGAGGTTCTCTCATGGTGTTGGAAAGTGATTTCCAAGCACTAGCTGACTAGAAGTGTCTCCTCTGGAGTTGAAGTTTGAGGAACTCTAGAGTGTCTGACTAGAAGTTTGAGAAACGCTAGAGCAGTGTTTCTCAAACTTTTTCAGACCAAGGACCACTTAGCCAATAAAAAAAATTCGCGGACCATCTAAATAGCATATCCCTGGAACAACAGGGCAGACAATTGTTAACGCCACATGATTTTCGCGGGTGGGCGCTCCTTTTTTACGTACCGGTAGGCTAGTTATAGATATGACAATGCACTAGGCAAAGAATTTGGAACAACTGCTCCATGCATGACTTGGTTAAGCTACAAACTATAGTTATCTCACAGCCTCACACTCCCATCACACACTCAGACACGGCAATGTATCACACAACACAACCAATTAACACAACGATGCGCATACCGACCACGCTACCGCAGTAATTCACTACCAACAGTAGGCTAGCCGACTGGCATTAATATAGCCATCCTAGTAATCAACTTTTCATAATTAAGAGTTGTCATTATCCAACTTCACACAACACAGAATATACTTATCATCTTGCTGTCTCCGCAGCGGGAGAAAAAAACACTGTTTTAATGCAGCTCCGCGGAGGGAGTGACCCTGCATTGTATTAACCAATTTCACAAACTGGTCCAGTACTGTTTTGAGACACGGGGGCATCCTCATGACAGCCAGCTGTTCTCTGTGAATGCAACAATGTGTTGCCGTGGCCAATGGTGCTACTGCGCGTA
>NC_045166.1:15005113-15039899 GCF_900700415.2 Clupea harengus
CTTTTTGGATCGTTTAGGAGATTGTTATTTAGACAGCTTTATTAAACAACTGCTGTGAAGAAGTGTCTGTATTCAACTTCTGTTCAATCTCTGTCTGAACTTTTTGAACTGGAACAGCAGGTAATATGACACTGTCTGGCTCCAGCATGTGTGTGAAACATGAGCTGTCCCTATCACTGGAACTGGACTGCCAAAATAACCCTAAAACAAGGGACGTCACGGTGATTAATGATGTAGGTGTGAATATGTGTGTGTGTGTGTGTGTCGGGGTGGGGGGGGGGGGGGGGGGTTGGGGGCTGGTGAGGGGGTTCAGTCATCTATTTTCCAATATAAGGGTAATATACTTACTTACTGGAATATTTATACATATGATATGTCACAGAACACTTCAAACATCAGCATTCTTCCTGCAATATAACAGCTGACTTCCTGATGTGTCACAGAACACTTCAAACGTTACATCAGCATTCTTCCTGTCATAAACCAGCAGACTTCCTGTGTGAGTCTGTGACAGAGTACCGTCTGTGACGGTCAGGTTGCAGTGTGATTTGGTACACCGTAAGCCCAGGTTGGGTGGGGTGACCGCTCACTGCCTTTACTACAGAGACACAGAATGATTTACTCTCCACAGTAACACACTAGGGGTGTGTTCTAGAACACTCCAGGTATTGTAACCGCATAGTTCCTGCAGAACCACAGTAACTTAGCGCTGTGTCAAATAATACTTCCTTCAGTGTAGCAGCCTACGTCCATCATCGTCATCTGTGCTGAAACGTTTTGAGCCTTTCAAAGTCCTTTAAATGTCTTTCGCAGAGGACAAGGCGGAAGTATTAAGATCTGATGACAAACAAGAAAATGGCCGGGGGTGCAGATACTCAGTAGAGATGACCACACATAAATGGAGGGCTTGTTAAGGGAGGGGGAGTGGTGGTGGTTTTGGTCGGGGGGTGTGGGGTGGGGCATACAACAGATTAAACAGATCTCAATCTGGAGGACTGATGTTATTGGAAAATAATAGCACCCCAAAGAGGAAGTCATTAAGGGGGAGCCTTTAATCAATGCACTTTAGATGAGCAGGCCGGATGCAACACCCCCCCACCACCACCACCACCACACACACCACTCGCCCAGTGGTCTCCCTGGCAATGGTGTGCTGAGCGTCTCAGAGAGCTTCTCCATAACCACAGACGAGGCCTCACGTGTGTGTGTGTGTGTGTGTGTGTGTGTGTGTGTGTGTGTGTGTGTGTGTGTGTGTGTGTGTGTGTGTGTGTGTGAACCTGATTGTTTTACAGCAGTCTCAGACAAATGCTCTACATTTGCCAAAGAGTAAATCAGTCTGGCTTTTATTATTTTCAAGGCAGGACAGGGCTTTTGACATTGCTCTCCGCATCCTTTCTGTGAGGGCTGAGTTAAAGTTAAAACCTTAGTATGCTAAATTTATATTTGAAATAAGAGTTTTAGAACTGCTAAATTCATATTTTAACTCAGGGCTTTAATACTGCTAAATTAATGTTTTAAAACTGTAGGACTTTAGTACTGCTGAATTAGTATTTTAATGAAGGACTTTGGGACTGCTAAATTAATATTTCCAGGTACATATGGCACTCAGGTTCTCCTTTAAATGAGTGATTCATAATTTGTTTGTATATTCAGCGTGTCTTGGCAATCCTCCTGGAAAGCAAGTGCTGTTGTTTTAAAATAAGAATGTTATGGATAGTCTCAGACCCAGTGGCTATTTCAGTTTATGAAAGTGGAACATTATACATTTTCAAAAGAATAAGAAAAAGGAAATGAGGAATTCTATGAGCTTCCTTTCCTGAGAAGGTGACTAACCTTAAGTGACAATGCAGAACACTTACAGCACTCTACATTCCTACGCAGCTAAATCCCTTTTGTTCTGACTATGGGACTTAAACCCTTCTAAAAGACTTATAAACTATCTCCCTATCTGTCTCTCTCTAACACACACACACATACACACACACACACACACACACTCTCTCTCTCTTTCTCTCTCCATCTCTCTCTCTTGCAAACACACACACACACACACGTGGGATGGGGAGGATGACTAAGTGATCCAGTCACCTTAAGCCGTTCTGGAAGGAGCCCTCTGTAAGCCGCGCACACACACACACGCACACACACACACACACAGACACACACAAGTGTAGTGATTCCATCACCTTAGGCCATTCTTTAGGTAGCCCACAGTAAGCAGATAGCCCCCCTCCACAGACACACCCACACATACACACATAACCCTCTCTCTCCCTCACCCCCAAAAGCTGCGCTCACAGTGCACCCACCTTTCCCCTTCTTAAGACCCCCCCCCCCCCCCCCCCCCCCCCCCCCCAGATACTTGCCCTATGACTCCCTCCGGCCCAGCTCCGGCCTGACTCTGGTCCGGCTCTGGCGACCGGTGCCACTACCTGATCCAGCTTTAGGGAGGAATGTCAGGAATTCAGCTGTGCCCTGTCAGGGGGCAGAGCCTGCTCTCTCTGGGACACTTCCCTTTCTCCTGTTTGGACTGAAGCGCTCCGAGCCAGGGGGCCGATGGCTGGCTCATGCTGTTTATTTGTTCTGTTGTCAGGGAGATTGATTGATGAGCTGGTAAAGTCGCCGTGACCGCTGACGAGGGCGATACTCGCAGGGTTAAAAACCTCATCCAGCGGAGGCGGCCCGGTAGAAAAAACATAACCTACGGTTCCGTCCCAGGCCAAGAATAACACAACATTTTCCCCTCTTTTGCACGGGTGTACGGCTGCCATATTTCTACGGGAGGAAAAAGAGAAGAAGAGATGAGACAGATGAAATAAATGGAAGCCAGGCGCTGCTAAATCTTTTGTAGCAGGTTCAGCTAGGGGACACACAAATGTCCTGAGTCCAGCAGACTACAGTGGTGTGTGTGTGTGTGTGTGTGTGCTCACAAATGTCCTCAGTCCCCCTCATACTACAGTGGTGATGTATGTACAGGTGTGTATGTGTGTGTGTGTGTGTGTGTGTGTGTGTGTGTGTGTGTATGCTCACAAATGTTCTCAGTCGCGCAGACTACAGTGGTGGCATACAGAAAGAGCTCAGGTAGAGCGGGAGATGCGAGGTGGAAAGGCAAGCTGAGGTTGGTCACGAAAAGAGGGATAGAGAGAGGGGAAAAGAGAGAAAGAGAAAGGGAGAAGAGGGAAAGAGATTAAGAGAGGGAATGTGAAAGGTTGAAGAGAACAGAAAGGTAAAGAGGGAGCAAGGGAAAGAGAGAGATTTAAAAGGAGAGGGAGAGGGAGAGAGAGAGAGAAGAGAGAGTAATACTGACAATGAGAAAGTTTGAACAGGACAAGAAGGTAGAGAGGGAGAAACAGGGGAAGAGGGAGGGAAAGAGAGAGTGGTTGAACAGGACAGGAAGAGATACAAAGAGAGAGAGAGAGAGAGAAGGAGAGAGAGGAAAAGAGAGAGGGAAAGACAGGCAGAGAGAGAGAGGTGAGGAAGGAAGGGAAACAGAAGCCTGTGTGTGGTGCGTGCGTGCGCGTGTGTGTGTGTGGTGTGTGGTGCATGCGTGCGCGCGTGTGTGTGTGTGGTGCGTGTGTGCGGGTGTGTGTGTGTGTGTGTGTGTGTGTGTGTGTGTGTGTGTGTATATGTGGCGTGTCGGGTCACAACGGACAGTAATGTGACAGTAATTGGTGTGTGATGGCTTCTCCTGTCCAAACACAGCGAGGGCTTTCTGCAGGGGCTCACGGCCGCACGCTAATGGAATGCCAACCGGATAATCTGCATGTTCCTGCTGACAGATCCTGTTGACCTCTGACCCCCCCAATGAAGAGGTGAGGGAGGGGTGGGGGGCATGAAATGCAAAGAACGACTTCTGCTCTCTTTGGCACTTTAGTCAGATTGTCAGTAAAGAGCAGGCCTGTTAATTTACTGTGGCCTGATAGTTGTAAGTCACTCAATTGTAAGTCACTTGGGATAAAAAGCATCTGTCAAATAAATTAATGAATAAATAGAAACTTTTTGCTGAAGACTTTTAAGATTTTTTTTTTGTCCTTCTCTTCTCTGCTCTTCTCCTCTCCTCTCTTCTTCTCGGCTATCCTTTCTTTCTTCTCCTCTCTAAAGCAGTCTCTGCAGCTAATTGCAGCCTTGGGCTTGCGGTCTTGGTGCTTTATGTTTTTTCGAAGATAGCCACTAATGGTTATGGCACACCAAGGAACAAGATCTGCACAATGAGCAATTTTCAAGTTTGTCACAACAGTTTTGTGTGCAAGCGTGTGTATGTATGTATGTGTGTGTGTGTGTGTGTGTGTGTGTGTGTGTGTGTGTGTGTGGAGCGCATTCCTCTGTGTGTGTGATTTCCCTCCATGTCTGAGGTGACCAGAGCAGCCTCTGGTGCTTGAGTGACTACCCAGTGACCAGAACAATGACCCAACAGACCCACTGGACCAGGTCAGTGTCGGATCCGCAACTATCTGGGCCATTTGTCTCTACACTGAGCGCACGGCCACACAGCCATGACATTCCTGTGACCATAGAGATTACCCAGCTGTGAACTACAAACTGATGGAGATAATTTCCAAACACTGTTAATGACTTAAGAATATATGAATCAAGTGCCTTGTATTAATATATACCTTATATGAATCATGTACTTATGTAAGCAGGAACATGGCTTTTCTGTGTTTCTGCGTGTGTGTGTAACTTATAATATTAGGTGCCACTTAGTCTGCATATGTACAAGAGCATGTTTAGACCAGAAGTGATAAGAAGGGTCGAACTGTGCTTCCTCCGACCTTGCAAAACTTCCATCCTTGCCTCGGACGTCAGAAATCCACCACGTGGTTATCTCTGCTGAACGCTCAACTTCTGTCTATATAAACCTTGTGCGATGTGTTTATCATTGCTTCACTTTCAGCCTTGTGCTGGGGGTGAGCCCGATTGCAATTGTTGTTTGTCTAATAAAAATATACTTATATGCAGCTCCGGAGTCCTGAGGTAACTAGGGTGAATTTTCACCTATCACAAACAGAACAAGGAACTCCCAGACAGTTGGTGACTGTGGACCAGATCAGAGCTGAACACATCAGCGGTGCACTTCCCTGCGACCATAAACATTTGCATTTATTCATCAAGCAGGTGCTTTTTATCTAACATAACACACAGTCCAGTCCAACACAGATGTGTCAGCATCAGTGTCAATGCTCCCAGGCTGAACCAAGTGTGTCGTGTTGTTAGTACCTTGTACTGAAATTACCCAAATGTGCTCGAAAAAAAAAGACCAAGAACTCCTAGGCAGCAGTTGTCACTGACACTGACACAGACAGTGAGGTACTGTTTTAGACATCACCAGAGCCTTCCAGCCACTGACTGGGATCCTATTAAAATGACAAACACACATGTATGCCATACATACAACGTCGGCAATCAAACACAACAAGGCTGGGTACAGCAGAGGATGCCTACACACAAAGACTGTGCGTTCTAGAAAATATAACGCATGCTCCCTAAAGTGCTGGCCAGGCCTTGTTTGTGATATGTGTGCTTGGGTTAGCAGAGAGACAGAGGGATGGAGAGGGAGAAAGAGAGAAAGGCAGAGAGATGGAGAGGGAGAATAGAGAGATGCAGAGAGCGAGAGAATAAGAGAACGAAAGAGGGGGAGAAAGGGAGAGAGAAAGAAAGTGCAAAAAAACTGAAAGAGAAAAGCAGCTGTGTAGACGGAGAGAGATGCAGAAAGATAAAGAGATAGAGAGAGAGGGTGAGATAGAAAAAGAGAGAGGGAGATAGAGAGGGAGAGAGAGAGTGAGAGAGAGAGAGAGGGAGGGAGAGAGAGAGGGAGAGAGAGAGAGAGAGAGAGAGAGAGAAAGAGTGGCTGTGTTTATTTCAGACTTCTGAGCTTGGGCCAGAAGTGTCAGGTTCTGCTGTCAGCAGATCAGCGGGTCTGTCATCACGCCTTATCGGACTGCACTGAGCAGAACAGCACCACGGGCCAGGCCCAGGCCTCACGGCTCGCTCAGTACAAATGCGAAGACACGTGAAATTCCCTCAGACGAAAAACGAATCCGTGGAAAAGTATGTGTGGGTCAATGTAGCTGGTCAGTGAGAACAGCAGACTCCCTCCCGGTTGGGAACGAGGGATTTGTTTGAGATGATATCATCATCATTCTCTTAACTACCCTTCCCTCGCTGTTAACATCTGCTTTGCAGTCAGTTCTTCTCCGAATCCTGCACCCCCCCCCAAGACCACCATACTCCCCGGTCTCGAGTTCATTACAGACTTAATCAAATAATCATTCCTGTGTTTATTTTTACTGTGATTAAAAGCATTAGCGCCAGGCATCAGCTTGTGCCTCTGTGACAAACGGCTCCACAAGTCCAGCGGTCCATGTGCTTCTGTGAGATGACAAAGCCATTAGAACCTCAGTCTGTTTCTCATTTCCTTCCTCAGCTTTTCCCCGTCCCCCTCAGAAGCTAACAGCACTCTTTACAGTGGCATTACGGTGGTTTTGTGAAAAGCTAGGGTTAGCCTACAGCCTACAGACTTGCCTTGGAAACACTTGAAACAGCACGGTTAAGTGTGACAGAAGAGACACAAAAACATACCCTCAAAAATGGTAAAAACATATAATAGAATATAACTGCATAATATAACTTTAAGCGGGATACGTGCAAGTAAAGCCTCTCTCTTCACAGTGGGACTGTATTTAACTTGGGCCGAGGAGAGCTTTTTAGATGCTTGAAATGTTTATGGTGAAGTTTGCCCAGTTTTCTAAATAGTTTGTGCAGTGAAAGAGCTCGTCTGGTGACAGCCAAGTTTTTTAAAAGTAGAGGTAACCTCAACAGTTCTCTCTCTCTCTCTCGCTCTCTCCCTCTCTCTCTCTCTATCCCTCTCTCTCTCTCTCTCTCTCTCTCTCACTCACACACACACGCACACAAACACACTGATGGAAAACATCAGGTTGATGGTGCTGCTCCTGGTCTTACTCTTCCCTTCATGAGCAATCCTCCATAACATTTGATGCTACATTTGATTTAGCAGTTCCCTTCCCCCATCTACACGTATGTCCTTGAAAGTACACACACACACGCACACGCTAAGGTCTTTCATGAGATAATTCTCTGGCTGTGTGTTCATCTCATTCTGCTGTCAAAATCACATACTGCACTGGACGTACAAAGCGAATCTCGTGTGTGTGTGTGTGTGTGTGTGTGTGTGTGTGTGTGTGTGTGTGTGTGTGTGTGTCTGTGTGTGTGTGTGTGTGTGTGTGTATGCTCACAGTATGACTTTATTCACTTTCTCATTTTCTGTGTGTATGTCTGAGGGTGTAAGTGTGTGTGTGAGCATGTGAGCATGTGTGTGTCAGCATGTGTGTGTATGTATATATACAGTATATGTGTGTGAGAGTGTGTTTGTGTATGTTCTCAGTGCATGTGTGTGTGCATGTGTGTGTGTGTGTGTGAGAGAGAGTGTTTGTGTGTGTGTGTGTGTAAGTGCATGTGTGTGTGTGCTCTCAGTGCATGTGTGTGTGTGTGTGTGTGTGTGTTCTCAGTGCATGCGTGTGTGTGTGTGTGTGTGTGTTCTCATGGTGAGACAGTGATGATAACAGTGTGAGACCATGTAATCAGTCCTCTCCCAGTCTTCTCTTCTCTTCTGCTGAATCTCTCATCTCTGCACCATCAATTTGGTGGACAAACATGCAATTGGCCCTTGCAGCCCCTTTACACACACATACACACACACACTCACACACAGCTATGAATTATGTGTGTGTGTGTGTGTGTGTGTGTGTTTGCGTTCGATCATTTGACAGATCCATACCAGATTGATGGAGGAACTCCGAGCTGGAACATTTTTGGTTCTAATATGGTTCTGATCCAGTCTAGGTCTGTCAGAGATTCTGTAGTCATTTGGGTTTTGTTTTATGTATTGGTACAGTTAACTCATTGAATGATCAGGGTTCAAAGATCCATTTAAACCGCTCAGCACCATATGCATATGGCTTTGGTCGCAACAGGTATTCATGCAGTGAAGACAAATGTCCAGTGTGATTTAGACAGACTGACTTTGCACGGGTGCAGACACACACACACACACAAACTCTCTCTCACACACACACACATACACACATACACACTCATGTACACAGACACACGCATGCACACACACCCACACACACAGACTCACTTACACACACGCACACACACTCACGTACACAGAAAAACACACACACATAGACTCACATACACACACATGCACAGACACACACACGCATGCACGGGTAACATTGCAGGCATTCCATTCTAATTGTACATTTTGTCATCTCTCTCAGAAAAGAAGGTCAGAAATGTACAAGCTGAAAGAAGGAGAGCGCTTATAAGGTGCTATATGTGAGGCTTTTAGTCTAAAACATTCAAAAAATAAGTAGAAAAAGCAACAGAATGTGAAGATTAGCCGTTTTGATATTATGTCAAAAATGACTATGCTCTGTGTTGCCCAGATATCTACTAAAGTAAGCAAGCTAACCAGCTGGAGCTGCACTGTCCTCTCTCATACCACCTTGTGCCTCAAGAGGCGCTAGTGAGTCACTGTAGCGAAGACAGCAAGGCAAAGCAATGATAAAGCCCTTGGCACACCAATCCTGCGGTCGGCTGTCGGTGAGCGTCTGTAGCCCTAGTGTTTGCGGTGTGTCCTGCACCGTTGGCACTAGTCTGACCTGTTGGCGCTAGTCGGACCCGTCAGTGGCTTTGGTTAGGGCATGGTGAATCGGCGGCGGAGCCCGTCCATGAGGGAGATCACTCTGTTAGGTGGTTCAGCCAAATTTTCAAAATCAGAGGTTTCATTTACCTCCAGCTCTCGACACAGGTATGGGAAAGCCTCTTGAGCCAGTCTCCATGATCGCACCCATTTAGTTTCTCCTTTTTTGTTCTCCATCGGTTCTTCCTGTCTTTTTCCACAACCAAAAGACCAAGGGCTGACCACTTGCTATATTATGGAACTGTGTGGATCGCTGTGGTGAGGGACAGGGGTGTGAAAATGGTAAGCAAATGCTGCTTTCGTTAAGTTAAAAGTAATTTCCTCTCATGCAGGTGCAGAACGTTCATACGTTTAGCTGCAGAGTGTCCAAGTGCAACTTTTTGGCCCCAACACAGGCGACGTGAGGTGACGCAACAGTCACCCTCCTGTACTGTGCTATTGGAAACAGCTATGCTAATCTACACCCACGCTATGCCTCCACCCTCCTGTGCTGTGCTATTGGAAACAGCTATGCTAATCTACACCCACGCTATGCCTCCACCCTCCTGTGCTGTGCTATTGGAAACAGCTATGCTAATCTACACCCACGCTATGCCTCCACCCACCTGTGCTGTGCTATTGGAAACAGCTGTGTGGGGGCAGGCCAACTGAAACAGGCAGGGAAGGTGGAGGAGAGGGGATGCAAACTCTTATTTCACAGATGTTAATGCACAGGCAGAACACGGATAAGTCGTCCACATCAGGGCCAGATTCATTCCTTGGTGTTTGTCCTTTGTGTGATATTATCTATCATTATCACAGCCTCTATGCATTATCTATTCACAGTTTCAGTTCTTATTATATTTTTATGTGGTGCATGGTGGCCCATGCATGGCTTAGATTCGATTTCCTGACTTAACTTTGCATTTAGAAAGAAAGAAAGAAGATGGCCATTTATATTTTCAGAAACAGATTTCACAAACAGACTTTGAAAAATGTATAAACAGCTTTTATTCAATCCTAAACCTTTCAGAAAAGATGGAGTGTGAATTTCTCCTATACTGTAAATGGGTCAATTGTCTTTTAAATCACACATCTACAGTCTACTTTTTCCAACCGTTTTGGAATACCTACAAGATAACACATTTTTCCATGGAGAAAAAATTATATTCACTGATTTCTTAGTAAAATTTAACAGCAAAACACTAACACAAAACAAAAACGTCTCACCTTCACAGAAGCAATGTGCACACAAACACTGAGGGAAAAAAAACAAGAGACACTGCACTGTGCAAAACACCTTCAAGGGAAACTGATAGGTGTCCCCAGCAATATGTCAACTCCCCATACAGGGCAATTTGTGGTTTGGGCTGTCGACTGTGCACCAAAACAATATATCTTCCCCTTCCAGAAGCTCAGAAACGGAGACGGATAGACTTGCAAAAAGGATATTTTCTTCTTTCCTTTGAACTTTATACCTCATCTGTTTGGCCAACTATATAGTTCAGAATTTCAGAATTTCAGAATTTCAGGAGCTTCTACACGTTTCTACACACTGCAGAATAGACTAGGAAGATTGAGAATTTATTTATTATAATTTGCTACATCATATGTTTGTTTCACTTTTTCAGTGTGATGACTGTTTTTTTCTTTAATTATGTGGTGGACATTTCAAAGCCACCGGTGCATTGAATTCCTAGTACTTTTTCACAAACACTTTTGGTAGTTCATCTTTAAAAAAATGACACCACAACATCAAAATACTTTTAATAACCATTTCCTAAGCTTAAACCTCTTTCGAAGCACAAAATGTAGATCATATACTCGGTACTCCGACTTCCTTATCCAGATCTAGAGTCTTCTGTTCTTTGGGAAACAATGTCTGGAATTTACAACATTCAATAAATCATACAAATTCAACACTTGTCCATAACACCGACCTCTCTATAAAAAAAACAGCATTCAGAAACAAATAAACAGACCTTGGCTGTGATTGCGCCAAGCCGGTTCTGTGGTGGCCAATATTAGATTCTGGTGTTTGTCCAGGGACAGTGATGAATTAGGTGCTTAGATCTGCGATGTGTTAGAAAATATGCGGTCATAACCAGTTCTCACTTAACATCCAATACATCATGTTTTTGTTTGAAACCCTCTGTAATTACGCCATGCATGAAGCCAGCAGGCACTGAGGAAATAAGGAGGAAATTCAGCGCACACACACCAGCCGCCATTTTACTGGCACTGGCAAAATTGTATTGGCACCCAGACGGAAAAACATTGGTCACACACTGGTTCCCCTGACCATTTTTAAAGTTAAAACACACACTGGTTCCCCTGACCATTTTTAAAGTTAAAAGTCAACAGTGGAGGGACAGGGCTTACTCACTGACCCCGAGCAAAAATAACACACACAGAAGAGGAAGAAGTGAAAAATACATCTATACATCTCCATGGCAACTGACTTATGGAAATACATCTATACATCTCCATCTCTACGGCCCCTGCCTTCCATCTATACATCTCCGTAATCAATCATCATCAATAACACGCTTCCCACTGAAGCCCATCAGATGAGATGGATATGGTTTGTCTGAGCGACAGATTAAGGAGGAGAAAAAGCAACAAAGAAAGAAAGGAAAAAAGAAAGTAAATAAGAAAGGATGTAAGGAAAGAAAATAAAGGAAGGATGTAAAGAAGAAAGTAAAGAAAGAAAGGAAGGAAGTAGTAGGGGGAAAAGGGAAGGGAGGAGGAAAGAAAGAAGGATGAAAAGAAAAAAAAGGAAGAAAGAAGGAAAGGAAGAGATTAAAAAGAGAGACCTCTCAGATGCAGCTACCTGACAACGATAGCACACTGTTGCATTTTGTCAGTGTGTGTGTGTGTGTGTGTGTGTTTCTGTGTATTGTAGGTGAGTGTAAGTCTGTCTGTGTGTGTATGTAAGTATGTGTGTCTGTGTGTGTGTGTGTGTGTGTGTGTGTGTGTGTGTGTGTGAAAGAGAGAGAGAGAGAAATCGACCCCTCCAGTGTCAGCTCCATTCATCAAGGTGACGGGTTGAGCAGTGAAACAGACCCTGAGTCATGGCCACAGGAGAGAAGGTTGTGTGTGTGTGTGTGTGTGTGTGTGTGTGTATGTGTGTGTATATGGCATATGTGTATATGTGGCATATATGTGTGTGTGAGTATGCAGCATATGGCATAATATATGTGTGTGTGTGTGTGTGTGTGTGTGTGTGTGTGTATGGGTATATAGTATAAGTGTGTGTGTGTGTGTGTATGTATGGGTATATAGTATATGTGTGTGTGTGTGTATAGGTATATAGTATATATGTGTGTGTGTGTTTGTGTGTGTGTGTGTGTGTGTGTATGTATGGGTATATAGTATATGTATGTGTGTGTGTATAGGTATATAGTATATGTGTGTGTGTGTGTGTGTGCGTGTGTGTGTGTGTGTGTATGTATGGGTATATAGTATATGTGTGTGTGTGTGTATAGGTATATAGTATATGTGTGTGTGTGTGTGTGTGTGTGTAAAATTGATTATAACAGAAGTCTCAGACAAATGCCCTACATTTGCCAAACTGTAATTCTATCTGGGTTTTAATACTTTTAAAGAAGGCTAAGGCTGTTGCCAACACTCTTTCTGTGCACATAAACGGCCCTAAGTGATCTATGTGTGTGTGTGTGTGTGTGTGTGTGTGTGTGTGTGTGTGTGTGTGTGTGTGTGTGTGTGTGCAACATAAACGGCCCTAAGTGATCTCCCCCCTCACCTCTCCAATACTGTGGGGATGGAGGCGCTGAGATTTTGTCGAGATTGCGTTTCCCTTTTGGAAAGTGTTTTTTTTAACACTCGAGCTACGTGAGTCACTGGACGTCTCACACACACAAACACACACACACACACACACACACACACACACACACACCTCACCTGGGCACACGGACGTTTCCGGTCCGTTTGGGTGTTTACGCTTACGGGAAGTGTATTTACGAGTTCTAACTTTAAGTGAGTATGACACAGAGTGAGTGTGTGTGAGGCTGTCCTGTGTCGTTTATAAATAAAAATGAAAATCCTCAAGAGTTTAAATAAAAGCTAGCATCAGCCAACAACCTCTGCACTCCTTTCCCCTCATCTCTCTCTGCCTCTCTCTTTCTCCTCTCTGTCTCTCCCTCTCCTCCATCTCTCTTATTTCCACTCTCCTCACTTCCATCTTTTCTCCTCTCCTCTCTTCTCTCTGTTTCTACCTCTCGTCTCTGTCTCTCTCTCTCCTCTCCCTCTCTCTCTCTCTCTGGCTCATTTCTACTCACCTCATCTTTTCTCCTTTTCTTTCTAATTCCCCATCTTTTCTCTCCATTTAGGGTGTAATTATACAGGTTTGCTTATCTGTGTGTGTGTGTGTGTGTGTGTGTGTGTGTGTGTGTGTGTGTGTATGACCTTTTGTTTGTGTGTAAGTGATGTATCTGTGTGTACGAGTGTGTGTTACCCTGTGTTTATGTGATGTATCTTTGTGTATGCATATGTGTGTGTGTGTGGGTGTGTCAGTGTGTGTATGTAAGTGTGTGAGTATGTTTGTGTGTGAGTGATGTATCTGTGTCTGTGTGTCCATGTGTACAAGCGTGTCTGTCTGTGTGAGTGTCTGTGTGTGTGTGTGTGTGTGTGTGTGTGTGTGTGTGTGTGTGTGTGTCTGCCTTCAGTCTGTGTGTTTTCATGTCCCAGCTATGGCAGGCATGCAGCAGAGACAGGGTCAGACGAGGTCACCAGCAGGATGTAAACAACACTTTTCTTTTCCTCCGGCTGCCTTTCTCTTCTCAATAGACTGATCCACTTAAAGCAGCCAGTGGGGTGTGCATGTGTGTGCATAAGTGTGTGTGTGTTCTTCTTAATAGACTGATCCACTTAAAGCAGCCAGGGGTGTGTGTGTGTGTGGGGGGGGGGGGTCGAGCTTGAGCCTCCATAAGGCCTAATCTTTGCATCTCTCTGCACTGATCCTCAATGTTTGGGTGTGTGTGTGTGTGCGTTTACATGTGTCTACGTGTGTGTGTGTGTGTGTGTGTGTGTGTGTGTGAGGGGGGTTAATCTTTAAACTCGCAGTCAGACCCAGCGTGAGGTTTAACACCGACGGTAACCCGGCGTGTTGGAACTCACTGCGGGACAATGGGCGCTCTGTTCTCACGCTGGATGTTGAACTGATTAGAGTACAACAAACAGACTAATTGGCTGGGTTCACGCAGAAGGGAACTCTTGACAGACAGGCAGAGAGGCTCACACTCACACTCACACTGCCCCACTCTCACACACATATTTACACTGCCCCACACTCACACACACACACACACACTGCCCCACACTTACACTGCCCCACTCTCACACTCACACACACACACACACACACACACTGCCCCACACTCACACTGCCCCACACTCACACACACACACACACTGCCCCACACTCACACACACACTCACACTGCCCCACTCTCACACACACACACACACACACACACACACTCACTCACACTGCCCCCCCCACACACACACACACACACTGTCCCACTCACACACACACTGTCCCACACAGACACTCACACTGCCCCACACACACACTGCCCCACACACACACACACACACACACACACACACACACACACACACTGCCCCACACACACAGCCCCACTCACACTCACACTGCCCCACACACACTCACACTAACACACACACACACTGCCCCACTCACACTGCCCCACACACACTCACACTAACACACACACACACACACACACACACTCACACTGCCCCACACACACACTGCCCCCCACACACACACACTCACACTGCCCCACACAGACACACACACTGTCCCACACAGACACTCACACTGCCCCCCCCCCCCCCCCCCCCCACACACACACACACACTGCCCCACTCACACTGCCCCATTCTCACACTAACACACACACACTGCCCCACACACACTCACACTAACACACACACTGCCCCACACACACACTCACACACACACACTAACACTGCCTCACACACACACTCTCACACTCACACTGCTCACTCTCACACTCACACTGCCTCACTCTCACACTCACACTGCCCCACTCTCACACACACACACTCACACTCACTCTGCCTCTCACACACACACTCACTCTGCCCCACACACACACTCACACTGCCTCACTCTCACACTCACACTGCCTCACTCTCACACTCACACTGCCTCACTCTCACACTCACACTGCCTCACTCTCACACACACACTGCTCCACTCTCACAACCAATGGACGCTTGGAGGGGATGGAGGCTGGTGTTGGCGTGGAGACACCGTTGTCGTTTGACACCCCGGACGCCACCTTGACCCAGCTCCGTCAGTAGCTGTTTTAGAGCGTATGGGCCTGAAAGACACCCTCAGCTCTTTCCAAAGTCAGTGGCTGTTTTAGTGTTTCGGCTTAAAAGAGAGCTTAAGCTCTTTCCAAAGTCAGTAGCTGTTTTAGAGAGTATGGTCTTTAAAGAGACCTCCCGAAGGTGCTGCATTCAGAATAAACCGTTTGGGTGCAGGTCCTTTGTCTACAAAGCAAGAAGCTAAAAAAGCAGTGGGGTTTCAGGGTCCCCTCCACCACTGCAGGCTGTGAGGATGTTTTAAATTAGGCCCTGTGTAAGGGAACACCTCACCCTTGGGAGGAGGCTCTAATGACGCATATTTAGGGCCCTTCTGACAAGGCCTTGACACTCTACTTCACGGTCAGGCTCGCATTCCATGTTTGGTTTACCAAACCATAAAGTGATGTCTGCAGGGAGTTGGAGCCATGAGAAAGCTCTGGCCAGGAGTTAGGGTAGAGTAGTGGGGAGCAGCTGTAGCCCTTTAGCGCCATCTATTGGCACTGAAAGAAACTGTGAACCGGTTACTAATGTGAGTAGCACTTATGTCGTAAGAGGCAATGGTTCAGTGGAGAGAGAATATTTTGCAGTTTTTTACATCACTTACCTGTTAAACAAAATTGAAGACAGATTGTCTACTTACTTCAGAACCTTACTTTACACACACACTAAGTTTATATCATTGAGATAAAAAGTCTAGTCTAGAGTATCTCTGCTGTGGGATGCTGCCTCCAGTCTCTCCATCTGATCTACAACGTACTTGCAGATACCCTAGGCCTACGCCTACCCTTTCCCACCACACTTATACACTGATTCTACCCCAAACGCTATGCTAGCATTTACCTGCAATGTAAATAATTGCCACCATCAACATAGTTTTCTGTTCCATTACCCTACTTACCCTTCTAATAGTAACCTACGAGCAGACTGTATACCCACTAAGCTGTTCTACAATACCGGAATGCTCTCTCCCCACCTTATCCACTATCGATTGTGTATGTGTCATGTAGATACCATGTTATGTTTGTATGTATTTGTATGTACACTGACAGCCAACCAAAGAGGACAGCTGAGCCTGTTTTCCCAACAGCTTAAGGTATAATTTATGAATGACATAGCGTTAAGAGGGCTTTGGGAGACGGTGCCATGTCCCGGTTCTGGCCTAGGTTTGGCCCGGTTCTGGCCCTGTTCTCGGGGCAGAGTTGACAGCCAGATCTGTTTCATAGTGAGCGTTCTCTGGGACATTCCTGAGTGTTTTTTTCATTACTGTAGTGGGCGCGTCTGCTGTCTTTGGTGCGCTGAGTCCTTTGAAATCGGACCCGGCCCACTGCTCACCTACTGAACTTGAGTCCCACTGTCTGTGGCCCTCTGCCAGAATGTTTGTTTTCTTTTCAAAGTGCTGCTCTGTCATGTCTGATTAGATTTGACACGCCGCACCCCTCCACACACACGCACACACCTGTGTTTTTACGCTGCACATAACATCACATGCGGTGTGATCATGACACGAATGGTTTGTTTTTTATGTGTGTGTGTGTGTTTGTGAAGTGTTAGTGTGTCTGTTTAAATGTAAGGTCACGAGTAAGCCTACATCACTGCATATGTGTATGTCTCTACATACAGTATGTGCTTTATGTGGTATGTGTGTGTGTGTGTAAGGTTCTTAAATCAGTGTGGATGAAAGGCAGTGTGTTAATTCAGCTGTTAGCGAGTCAGAGAGGATCTGCTGTAGCCTGAGGGTCAGAGCACCTGCTTGTGTTATTCCTCCCCAGTGTCTTGCTTCTCTTCACTAAACTTCAAGAACACCTCGTTCTCAGGTGCAACGTTTCAAAGCAGCCAGAGCTTTGGTCCTCAAACCCACTCTGTGTCCCTGTCCTGTATCCCAAGAAGTGGCTTGCCAGGGAATGTAAATCTGGATTGGACCTGGACCTGTTTCTGGTACCAGACCAGCAACACATGTACTCCAGTCAGCTTCCATTGGAGAGATCGCAGGGCAAACCAACAGGCAGACAGTATCCTTCCAAGAGTATTAATTTCAGACATTTCAGATATTTAATATTCTACAATACCATGGCAGTTAGAGAGTTAATGTTAGTCTTTGGGATGCTGTGAATAATTTATTATAGGCCTACCTTTCTTACCACTTTTTTTCACCTAACTATTTCCATTCAGGTAGTCAGATCATTCATTAATTCATTAAAATGACAACGTCTGATTACGCCACCTGTAACTGACAGTTTTGGGGGGTTATGCTGGGCAATGTCTCCCTCTGCTGGTGAGCCTAAGTCAGCAAGTTTAGTAAAACAACTGTCAATTCAATTCAGTTAAATTCAATTTTATTTATATAGCGCCAAAACAATACAATTGTCTCAACTGTAACAATATCTCCCATAACATCGAAATCTATTAAACAGTAATGTCATAAACTTTAACAAACACTCACAATAGTTTCAAAGAAAGTTATTTTAAATTTGAGTTTGTATTTGGTTCCTTAAAACAAAAGTGGGCTATACACTTTAAAATCGAAAGTATAACCGCCTTTGTCTCCATTAATAATTCATTTTGATTTGTCATTGGGTATTTTTTATTTCACAAGTCTTAGCGAGTGATTCACTCGGCTGAATATCGTGGTTATTCATGATTAGTCACCAGTCGAGATTATGGCCGGCTTTAAACGGGCGAGAGACACTCAGGACTTCCAGGACTTCAACTACACGTAAACAACAAGAAAAACATCACTAGACACCACTATAACAAACACTATCATTTAAGTAGCGTGCACTACGCTGTTACCGTTTCTGAGTGTGCCCCGCAGCTATGTCATTTGGGTTGTAGCCCTACCTCACTGGGCCATGTTTCACAAGACCAGGTAACTTCCTTAGCCTCCTGCCACACCTGGGCTAGCTTCAAGGACTCGCCTCTGCGCAGCTGTACAGCTGTTGCTTGGACTTAATAGCCTGGACGCTCCTTAGCAGAGAAAATAGCACAGGACAAATTGGAGATAATACTCAGGTAAGTCAAAATCACGATGCATCTGTTTACAGTTTATAGATTGCTCCAATCCATACCTTTGAATCTCATTGATTTAGGAGAAGAAACGGTCTGATTCTGAGTCCTAAACTAGAGTCCTACTTCGGTGAAGTTGCTGTTAACTTCCAGTAAAGTATTTGAAAAGATTTTGCTCTGCACTGTTTGGAATTAGTTCCAAATAACATCTAAATTCACAAAACAGTGAAGAAATTGGTGCACGCTTTGCGGTCACTTTGCACTGGACGGATTTAATGTTTCAAATCTTCAGACTATTTGATGAACTCTGCCCCGCTGAAATTGTCTGAATATTATCTAATAGGTTAACTTTCCTAACGTTGAAACATTGGCGTCATGCAATATCCTAATAGATTTCGTGTTAGGTATTTTATTATGTTTTTGGGTAGGTTTATTTATGTGGTCAGTGGGCCGACTGGTTTTCTTTACAAATCTTCTTTTCTTTTCCGTTCTTGTCCTTCCTTTTCTGTTCAACTCTTTGCTACGATGTACCTCCCTGACAACATTAAGCAATCGCTGCATTCCTGCATTCTGCTGCAGCTCATATATTAGCGCCTCCTGGCTCAGGGTGCCCGCGAGATACATCTCGGTATGCTTCGATAAGGCCGGGAGAGTTATTTGATGAGCCCACGGGCAACGTTTCACCAGGCATAGATTAAAACTACGTACACCGTAACGTAAACGTAACTTCTCAAGAAATAACGTACAATTAAATATTGTGTCAGGAGTTACCTGGGTGAAAACTGTACAACCTCACAGTGTGAGTATTACAGACGAGCACAGGAATAGGCACAATAAAAGTAATGAAGGGGTGTCTCAGCAGGGGGTTGGAGTCTGGTCTTCTCAAAGCCATTGTTCTGCGTGTTTACGTGTAGCCAGAGCTACGGGGCAGGTAATCTTCTGATTCAGGTGATGTTTCTCCCGCTGTGTGCTGTTCGGGAGCGTGTCCTGGCTCGCTCGGAATGCCAGGGATCAACCCGGAATTCCCTAGATGCTCTAATTTCACAATCTCTCTTTTTCTCTCTCATTGAGGGTCTCCCTTTGATCGCATTGTAGTAGTTTAAGGAATGAGAAAGCGAACCAATTAGAGCACAGAAAAACTGCTGCAATGGGCTGGTTTTGCATCTTTCTGCTTTAGGTTTGACGTGACCACTTGAAAACTATATAAAAGTTTAAAATTGAAACCAGGAAGATGGAAGTTTAATCCAGTCTCCTAAAATTATTATTTATAGAAATAATCAATAATATAAATAATAAACAATATTAATGATAAATACAAATATTACTATAAATGATTGATTTGCCAGAGTATGTCCAACTAACAGCATACTCACTCTCTCTCACTTACAGCACACACACAACACACACACACAATCAAATGCACAAACAAACATATGCACAGGCACCATTCCAACCAATCCAGTTCAACCATCTGAGGGTTTTCTCCCTCATAATCACTACAGTGCACATTACCTCACTCCTCCTTCTGTGCCCAGGAGCGGCCATGATCAAGGCAGCGGAGTACGGCCACAACTCGTGGGAGCTGTCTGTGGTGGTGGACCAGCAGGACCTGGAGGAGAGCATGAGGTTCAAGATGAGAGTGGAGGGAACGCTGCACATAGGAGGCCTCATGCTCAAGCTGGTGGAGAAGATCAGTGAGTAGCTGAACCTGCACAGCACAGCACTACGTGTGTATACCTGTAGTGTGTTCTGATTAAACAACAATGTTGTTATTGTCAAGCACACACCCAGCAGTAGATGTACATAGTGCTACACCCCCTATTCCCTGTATGCTTTCCCAGTGCTACACCCCCTACTTCCTGTGTGCTTTCCCTGTGCCGCACTCCCTACTTCCTGTGTGCTTTCCCAGTGCTACACCCCCTACTTCCTGTGTGCTTTCCCAGTGCTACACCCCCTACTTCCTGTGTGCTTTCCCATGCTACACCCCCTACTTCCTGTGTGCTTTTCCAGTGCTACACCCCCTACTTCCTGTGTGCTTTCCCTGTGCCGCCCTCCCTACCCCCTGTACCGTGGCCTCTGGCGTTCCCCAGCGTTGTTGTTGCACTTGTTTGTTATGCTGTCTTCCTAGACACTTATGTTGTATAGCTGTTGTCGCTGTTGTATAGTACTCCTTGCCATTTTTTCCGGTTTTAGAAAGGTGCTATATAAATAATAATAAAAAATATATATACGTATATTATTATTATTATTACTGATGTACACTAGTCAGCAGAAATAGATAAATGGTTTGGTAGGTGGACCCCACACTACTGTGTTTACATATCATTGAAATTATGGTGAGAATTGTTTGGCGTGCTTTCTTTCTAACAGCTACTGTCTAGCACATATTGCTTTCATTTCAGGAGAGTAGTGTGTGTGTGTGTGTGTGTGAGAGAGAGAGAGATAAGGAAGCAAAAGTAAGAAGGGGGGGGGGGGGCAGAGAGAGAACAAGGGAGAGAGAAAGAAAGGGGGAGAGAGAGAGAGATTTCACCACTCCCTTGTTTGCCTTACATTGTCTTAAATTGCTCATGGCTCTCTTTCACTATTCAATCACAGCCCTAAGGCTCAAAGTTCACTGTAGATGCCTACATGCATATGCATGAGAGTGATTGCACAAGCACACTAGCAAATACACTTTACTGTCATATGTGTAAACAACACTGAAACATCAATATGCCACGTGCGTGTGTGTGTGTGTGTGTGTGTGAGAAACATCAATATAGCGTATGTATGTGTGTGTGTGTGTGTGTGTGAAACATCAATATGCCGTATGTGTGTGTGTGTTGTGTGTGGTTGTGTGTGTGGTACATCTATATACCGCTGTATAAATGCTATCCTGGGTGATATTCCAGTGGCTAGATGCAACAGTGCAACACATCCTTGTGTGAGGCGCAGTGAAGGCGTGAGTCATTTTCCCATCATCACACAGGTAGACTAGACTAGCGTCACTGGTGTAGATTAAGTAAGAACCTGGACACACACACGTACACACGGACACACAGACACACGCGCACACACACACACACACACACACACACACATGCTCTCATTTCCTGAGTGACTCACAGTTTGGATGTCATGCCAGTCTGGACTTGGACATGTTTTTATTCTACAGTAATCTGACAAGTTAGGTGTGTGTGTGTGTGTGTGTGTGTGCATGTGTGTGTGTCTGTGTGTGTGTCTGTGTGTGTGTGTGTTTGTGTGTGTGTGTGTCGGGAATGGGACTGTTCACTGACTTCACTCCCACAGGTTTCATGTGAAGTTCTTTGGACTTAAAAACATCCGATGAACCCAGTTTTCCAGATTCTAGACTTTTGCAGTCACAGCACACTGACCTTAACAAAGGCATTCAGCCTCATTTGAATACTGTGTATTTGTGTTTTGACCTGTGTGTGTTCACCTGTGTGTGTGTGTGTGTGTGTGTGTGTGTTTACCTGTGTATTTGTGTTTTGACCTGTGTGTGTGTGTGTGTGTGTGTGGTTGAATGCTTGAGCTTCTCAGGACTAGTTGGACCCCACTCTATTGTGTGAACTAAAGAACTTGGTGTATGTGTGTGTATGTGTGTGTGTGTTAACCCGTGTGTGTGTGTGTGTACCCCTGCAGAAGCACCTCAGGACTGGTCGGACCATGCCCTGTGGTGGGACCAGAAGAGCTGCTGGCTGCTAAAGACCCACTGGACGCTGGATAAGTACGGGATCCAGGCGGACGCTGACCTCCACTACACTCCCCAGCACAAGCCCCTGTGCCTGCAGCTTCCCAGCATGCGCACCCTTCGCCTCAACGTCAGCTTCTCCAGCGTCGTCTTCAAGACTGTCGCCGAGATCTGCAGGTTACTTAGTGAGTGGACTAGACCGGGCTGAGTGTGAGGAAGGGATATGGCCCTCATACGGCCTAGATATGGCTCAGATATGGCCCTGATATGACTCAGATATGGCCCAGATATGGCTCAGATGTAGCTCAGATATGGCCCTGATATGGCCCTGATATGTCCCAGATGTGGCTCTGATATGGCCCAGATGTGGCTCTGATATGGCCCAGATGTGGCCCTGATATGGCTCAGATATGGCCCTGATATGGCCCAGATGTGGCTCTGATATGGCCCAGATGTGGCCCTGATATGGCTCAGATATGGCCCTGATATGGCCCAGATGTGGCCCTGATATGGCTCAGATGTGGCCCAGATATGGCCCAGATATGGCTCAGATATGGCCCCCAACTGATGAGTCTCGAGCTCACTGCCTGGGGACAACTCAAAATTAAACCTGTAGACTTGAAGGAGTGCTAATAATTAATACTAATATGGGTACTGTTACTGTTAATGGTGCTGTTACTGTAATCAAGTCTCTACTCAGACTTGACCATCGTAGTAGTAGCATGTTGACTTACATAGTATTTATCATTTATATTTCTACACCATGTCAATCAATCATTCCTGTCAATCATTCCCGACACGTGGATCTCGCTGCTTTCACCATTGAATTACAGACATCCGGAGATCGGAGGAGCTGTCCCTGCTCAAACCTCCAGATGACCCCAGGAAGAAGAAGAAAAAAGACAAGAGTCCAGAGTGGCAGGTGGATGAGATGCTCACCAAGGACATTCTGGACAGCACTGCAACTGGCGTCTCAGGTAGGTCACCATTCAGTGGTCTCAGGTAGGACACCATCCAGTGGTCTCAGGTAGGACACCATTCAGTCTTCGGTCGTGTTGTGACCCCAGCTTGTGGGGCCGTAACATAAAATGAAGCTGGACACCGGAGTTTACAAAAAAATAGGCCTTTTATTTCAATAAATAAGTTATCTAAAATGAAGGGGACAATCACAGAGGTTAAGCCCCCACAAGGGAGAGTGGTGAGAATGCAAGCCTCCTCTGGAGACAAACAGGCAAGTACATTAAGCAACTCCAACATCAAAAGGCTGTTGCCATGGCGAAGCCAGCGGGGATACAGAGGGGCGTAACAGTCCAGTCTGAAGGCCAGTCAATGTCAACATCTGCTTATCTTTCCTCTCAGCTCTGTGGTTTGACAGGAGGAGGCCATGAACTATGTAAGGGAGAATGTATAGTCCAAATAGCAACCTATTACATGCTGACTTGAAGTTACAATGAATTTTTGTTAAGTGAACTTGCGGTTTGATATGAAAGATGTGAATTGGAGGAACAAACCCGTTGCCAATGGCAGCAGACATCATTTTTTTTGCAGCGGTCATTATAAAGAAATATCGCACCTCCGAACGCTGAGGTGGCCCATTGAAATCAATTTCTGGAGCACTGTGAGGAGCCGTATAATAACATGGGATTATCCTTCAGGCTCCCTGACTCTCCCAACATCTCTTATACTCCCCACGGGAGCCTAATGTTGTTGTTGTTATTGTTGCTGCTGCTTCCTTGCGTTGTGTGTGTCTGTGTTGCCATGCCCCCCCACACTCCACTATCACTGATGTTAGTGTCTCGATCAGAGAGCGATAAATCTGAAAATAATCCCCCGGAGGTACAGTGATGCTGATGCATCTCTTTTTCACGGTTCTGTGAATCCTCACTGCTGCTGATGGCTCTGCTGTTTACAGCCTCCCCCTAACCACTGGGAACCACAGAGACGTGCAAACACTCTCTTCAGCAACACTGGGTACCACAGAGTCTTGCAAACACTCTCTTCAGCAACACTGGGTACCACAGAGTCTTGCAAACACTCTCTTCGGAAACACTGGGAACCACGAAGATGTGCACACTCTCTCTTCAGCAACACTGAGTACCACAGAGTCTTGCAAACTCTCTCTTCAGCAACACTGGGTACCACAGAGTCTTGCAAACACTCTCTTCAGCAACACTGGGTACCACAGAGTCTTGCAAACACTCTCTTCAGCAACACTGGGTACCACAGAGTCTTGCAAATACTCTCTTCAGCAACACTGGGTACCACAGAGACATGCAAACTCTCTCTTCAGCAACACTGAGTACCACAGAGACATGCAAACTCTCTCCACAGAAACACTGGGTACCACAGAGACATGCAAACACTCTCTTCAGCAACACTGAGTACCACAGAGACATGCAAACACTCTCCACAGAAACACTGGGTACCACAGAGACATGCAAACACTCTCCTCAGAAACACTGGACCCCACAGAGATGTGTATATGCTTTCTCCAGAAATGAGATATTCCACAAAGACATGTAGACACTCCTAGCAGACACAGCAGCAGAGCCTCCTGCTGATAAGAGCAGAGGCTGAGGAGCAGTCATGTTTCACTTTTCATTAAAAAGTACGGCCACTTGTCAAACAAACAGGAAATGCTGTAAGGCGATGATTCACTAGCAGCAAAAACCTGTGAAAAGTACCTGACCTGAACTGCATCATATTATGGTGTCCACCCAAGAGGACCCTCTGCATGCTATCCATCAGACAGTACAAGACTTATTTATTTACTTACCAACAACGGCAAACTCTTCCCCTCATCCATCTGTTTTAAACCTGCAGCAGCTAACATTAACATACATAGTGGTGTTTCTTAAACATTAAATTTGTGCATTGATAGATGGTATAATTTCTGAAAATGGCAGTACAGCGTTATAAATTCTCAGGTAGTGTGTGTGTGTGAGAGCTGGTGTGTGAGGTGGTATCTGCTCTGAGATTCATGCGTATATGTGTGTGTTTTTGTGTGTGTGACTGTGATATCAGACATTACGTTGAAGAGATGTGTGTGTGATATCAGACATCATGTTGAAGAGATGTGTGTGTGACATCATGTTGAAGAGATGTGTGTGTGTGTGTGTGTGCGACATCATGTTGAAGAGATGTGTGTGTGTTATATCCGACATCATGTTGCAGAGGTGTGTCTATGTGTGTGTCCTTTCTTTAGGAAGCCCTGGCTTCTACAGCACAAGCATGACGTTCCAGACAGAGAACGGGTTCCACTACAATCCCAAGAACCCGCTGGCCAAATGCCAACTGAACCTGCCTTCTGACGAGCTCGCCAAGATGTTCCAGCCTCTGGACCTCGAGGACAAGGCCGTCATCAACGCTGGGTAAGGCTGGCAAGATGGTCAGCACCACAGTTTGGGAGAGAATATCTTATTGTACATTGCAGTGGGTGTGAGAAGCTTATTTTAATGGAGATAAATAACCTTTTGTACATACACACACAGATGTATGCATGTACTGTATGTTTGTGTGTTTGTATGTATTAATGTATGTACTGTATGTATGTATTAATATATGTGTGTATGTATGTATTAATGTATGTGTGTATAAATGTAACAGGTGGCTGGACTCCTCCCGCTCACTGATGGAGCAGGGAATCCAGGAGAGTGACAGGCTGCAGCTGCGCTTCAAGTACCACTGCTTCTTTGACCTTAACCCAAAGGTGAGAGGTCATGACTTAAAAAAATGCAGATTACCAAAACCACTGTCACTTAACTCATTATAAGCCATTGTGAACCATTCATCAACATCACTGATCATTGAATCATTATATAATCAACATTTGTCACTGTTTATGTCCCTGTCTGTTTGTCTGCCTCTGTGTGTGTGTGTATGTGTGTGTGTGTGTATGTGTGTGTGTGTGTGTGTGTGTGTGTGTGTGTGTGTGTGTCCAGTATGATGCAGGTCGTATCACACAACTCTATGAGCAGGCCCGCTGGTCCATCCTATTGGAGGAGATCGATTGCACTGAAGAGGAGATGCTCATGTTTGCTTCACTGCAGGTAGGCTCAGTGTGTGTGTCGGTATGTGTGTGTGTGTGTGTGTGTGTGTGTGTGGTCCATCCTACTGGAGGGTATTGACTGCACTGAAGAGGATATGCTCGTGTTGCTTCACTACAAGTAGCAGGTGTGTGTGTGTGTGTATGTGTCTGTCACTCTGGTGGACGAAGTTGTCAGCAGTAAGAAGAATATATTGCGGTTTAGCTCCCCGCAGGAGGCTCAGCGTGCCTGTGTAGTGTGTGTGTGTGTCTGTGTAGTGTGTGTCTATGTAGTGTGTGTGTGTGTCTGTATAGTGTGTGTGCGTGTGTGTAGTACGTGTGTGTGTGTGCCTGTGTAGTGTGTGTGTGTGCGTGTGTGTGTGTGTGTGTGTGTGTGTGTGTGTGTGTTTGAGAGAGATGCTCCTAATCTCCTCACTGCAGATTGACTGCAGCTCAAGAAACCCAGACGCATTGAGGAAACACAGAGGGAATAGAAGCACTGTTAGGAACCCCTAGTTTAGAGCGGTAACTACTCTACCTCTGGGGGAAAATCATCCTGCGGAACATGCCTGCACAGGCAGGGTTATTCAGGTGGGGGGGCTGGGGGGTGAAGGGGGGTTATTGGGGGGTCGGGGGAGTAGCTGACGGGGTGAGGGTGTGTGTCTGGGGGGTCGGGTTTCTTTTCCACAGAAGAGTATGAAAAGCCTCTCCTAGTATTTGCCATGCCTGGCGTTCCTGAGGCTCACATTCTTGGATTCGGCACCTCTGCTGCATTGCGGTTGAGGCAAACAGATCCCGTGACTTTGTGTCGTTTGGTTTAGTGCCCATGCCTTTAGCGGCTCCCCACTGGCCATGCATCTCAGTGATGTCCCTATTAGAGTGAAATACTAGCAGACCTCCACAGTTCTCACGCTAGATCCATTCCATAGTCAGGCTCCCTCTGGAAATGCTTCTTTGGAGATCATCGTTTGTCCCCATCATTGTGTAATTCAGTGAAATAGTAGTCGTCTATGTAATTCCAACAGATTCTCTCATTCTCATTCACATCTTTTATCTTACCTGTGGTGATACCTGCGTGCAATATGGATAAAGGATGTCGTCATTTATAGCATGAGGAGGCTTGCACACTCTATCTTGATGGCTATATGATGCATACAAATGTACATGCTCTATAGCATGAGTAGGCTTGCACACTCCATCTTTATTGCTCTATGATGCATACGAATGTTTATGCTCTTGTGAGTCTCATCTGTCATGTGGAAGCCAACCAGCTTCCTTGTTGCCCAGACAGCTGACTAGAGTATATCAAGGCTGTAGCTGTACAGTCCCCCCAGGATTTCACAGGCCTTATTTGAGATAGTTGTGGGCTAAAATTCCTGGTTTCACGGGAGCTTT
This sequence comes from Clupea harengus, assembly GCF_900700415.2. NCBI lineage: Eukaryota > Metazoa > Chordata > Actinopteri > Clupeiformes > Clupeidae > Clupea > Clupea harengus. The sequence goes on from NC_045166.1 coordinate 15,032,321, forward strand.
TCCAAAAAGTTGCAGTGTTTTGTAGGTGTTTTTGCGATGAAATTGCGGGAGCAAGTGAAAGTTTCGATAAAAAGTTGCGAGTTTCCTTCTTTGAAATTATAATTGAGTTATTTGTTGAAAAATAAGTAATTAATAAACAAACATTAATTAAATAACAAAACCACTGAGAAATGGTCCTCTAAATAACCTTACCAACATGCCAAACAAAAGATTGGTTAAAATTGCAACGTCGCGCTGGATTCACAGGGATTGGTTGAATTTGCGTTTATAGTTGTGATCGCAACATTGCGAAATCCTTGTCCTGTACCTGTACCTGTACCTGTGTCTGTGTCTGTGTCTGTACCGGTGTCTGTGTCTGTGTCTGTGTCTGTACCTGGTTTGGCGTCAATCTGGCATGATCTTGGCCTAATTTGGACCTATTGTGGACCAGATGTGGCCTTGATTTGGCTCGGATCTGGCTGGAGATCAAGATGTGGTTCCATAGGTGTCCCATCTTATTCTGTCCTTTCAGTACCACATCTGCAAACTGACCAGCATGTCGACGGATCAGAACAACCGCTCAGACGAGGCGGAGGTGGACGAGGTGGAGGCAGCCCTGTCTAGCCTGGAGATGACCCTGGAGGGGGGGACCGCTGACAGCCTACTGGTATGGACACACACACACACACACACACACACACACACACACATACACACACTCACACACACACTCTCACACACCCACACACACACACACACATACACACACTCACACACTCTCACACACCCACACACACACACACACACACACACACACACACACACACACACACACTCACACTCACTCACACACACACACATTTCGCTAATGGCAGCTTCTCCAGAAACAGTTTTCATTCTGTTTTTCCACATTTAGTTAAGGGTGGTTTGTATACAGCCTTTTCTGATTCTGATACTGGTGATCGCTAATCTCGCTTTGCCTTCCAGGAGGACATCACGGACATCCCCAAATTAGAAGATTCCCTGAAGCTCTTCAGGTGAGAGAACCACCTTTTACTTACAATAATCGTGACACGTGATTCACCGATAATTCATTCTGTTAATTAATAGTGCAATTTGACCTCTTTTAAAGCTGTATTCAGTAACTCGTTGCTTGGCATTATGGTGGTCATGTGGTTTGCTTTCCTAAAGTGCTTTTCTCAGACGATCTGTCTCTCTCCTACACGTCAGACCCAAGCGTTTGACTCTGAAGCCTTATAAAGAGTACTGGTTCGTCTTTAAGGACACCACCATCTCCTACTACAAGAACAAGGAGTCTGCCAGCGGGGAGCCCATGGAACAGCTCCACCTCAGGGGTGAGGATGACCTTCACAAACTCAGGGGCACTGTTACCGTGACACTGTCACTTATCAATGCCAACATCAGCATCAGTCAGCTTGTAAACACATGCTATAAATATGCATTCAAAACACAACATCATATTAGTAATAATAATAATAATAAAATATTTATCACCCTGACTGAAAGGCTGTTAACCTTATCACTCACAATAACAATAATATTCTTACCTTTAATAATCATTAATAGGCACTCCTGATATCTGTCTATTTACTCTTGTTCTTGAATAGAACAGAATCGAACAGAACCAAACAGTTGTTCAATGATGATTAATGCAATAGAACTTAACGGGAGGTGGAATTGGTTTAGTTCTTTTATTTGGCCCTCGTGCTCTTCAGTCTGTCCTCATTACTGTCTGCTAGTCTGTCCTCATTACTGTCTGCTAACCTCTTCCAGGCTGTGAGGTTGTGCCAGATGTGAATGTGACAGACAAGAAGTTTGGCATCAAGCTGCTGATCCCAGTGGCAGATGGCATGAACGAGGTCTACATCCGCTGTGAAACTGTGAGTCCCTCTCTCTCTCTCTTTCTTTGTATATCTCTCTCTCTCCTCTCTGTTCATCTCTCTCTCTCCTCTCTCTGTATATATTGTGAAGATGCGAGTCTGTCTCTCTGGTCATTTTGGCCTTTGTGAGGTAGAGGTGAAAAGGAACTCTGATCTTTCACCTAAACTTCTGTCAATTATTGTCAGCCATGTTTTGCCCTGTATGGAAATTGTTGAAATGGGGAAAACGTAGGGTAAGGCTCTTAAATGAAATTGATGAAATGGGAAATACATATGGTTAGGTTCCAAAAGGAAATTGTGGCGTTAAAGTAAATTGTAAAGTGCGCTGGCTGTGTTTCAATAAAGAAGGCTGATATCCAACCAATTCAACACTACATCTGGGGGGATTTCAGGAACTGGGCTCTGTAAAGCGCCTTGAGACAATTGGATTTTTTTGGTGCTATGTAAATCAAATTGAATTGAATTTAATCTGTTTGGTATTCGCTCATCCTGCACATTCATGCACATTAAGCATTCTGTCTTCCCTCGTTGAAGGAGACGCAATATGCCAAGTGGAAGGCTGCCTGCATCCTGGCCTCTAAGGGGAAGACGATGGCCTACAGCTCCTACCGCACGGAGGTCAAGAACATCCAGTCTTTCCTGCAGATGAAGAGTCTGGCGCCACCTTCTGGCCAGACCTCGCCAGCCCCGGACTCCATGGAGATGAACGCAGAGAGCTTTGTGTCGCCGCGCTACGTCAAGAAGTACAAATCCAAACAGGTAAGGAGCTGAGCTGTAGAAGCAGAGGATCGGAAAGGAAGAGAAAGGGAGAGAGGGAGAGAGAGAGAGAGAGAGAGAGGGAGAGAGAGAAAGAAAGAGAGGGGGGAGAGAGAAAGAGACAGAGAGGGAGGGAGAGAGAAAGAGGGAGAGAAAGAGGGAGAGAGAAAGAGAAAGAGAGACAGAGAGAGAGTGCAATTATGCCTTTTATTCAATAGCATGTATCTGATTTAGAGTCAAGGTTCTCATACTGCTGGGAGAATTTGAATTAGTTGAATCAATTAATTAGAAGGACATGGCATCATGAATCTAGTGACAATCTCCATGGAGACGGGTCTATGACAGACCACCCATAGACCTGTTTCTATAGAGATTGTCACTAATCACTAAATTAACTTCATTCTTTGTCATCCAAAAACCTCGATTACAACTAATGTTCAGCTGTTGCTGTTTTGTGCTCTGATTGACCTTAGCTGACCACTAGGATTCTGGAGGCCCATCAGAACGTGTCCAAGCTATCCCTCATGGATGCCAAGATGCGTTTCATCGAAGCATGGCAGTCACTTCCTGAGTTTGGCATCAAGTACTACGTTGTCAGGTAGCGGCAGTCCGTCATCAGTTCTGCACTGGCAGAGCAGATTTGCACAAATCACTTTCAGTACTGCAGTACATGCGTCACTTCACTTTCGGTGATACAGTACATTCATAGGGGCTTACTGAGCTGTGAAGCCATTATGACCTTGCTAAAGGCTATAGCCAGGTAACTATTATCTACTAAACCGAATGCTTACCATAACATGTGATCTCACATCATAACTCCGGATCAATGGGCACCATGATCAAGCAGAAAATGCTGGCTGTAACATGTGATATCACATCATAACACGCAGAAAATGTGCTATCCATATTATGTGTTGATCACAGATTCAGGGGGAGTAAAAAAGATGAGCTCCTGGGCATCTCCTACAATCGGCTGATCCGGATCGACATGGCGACGGGTCTGCCTGTGACGACCTGGAGGTTCTCCAACATGAAACAGTGGAACGTTAACTGGGAGATCAGACAGGTGACGATCATGAAAACACCTAAATATGTTGAAACATTACTATGGTCACCCATCTGAGTTACACTGAATTATAATGTCATGCCAGTCTGATGCAAGAGTAAGTCATAAATGCTCATTTTCAGCCTTCTTCTTCTAATAGAATAGATTTACACACTTCAATGATCCAAAAACACAATTATTTTCTCATACTGAACATTTCTATTCACCCTCTGTCTGAAACACTTTGTTAGAGCTCCTGTTTTTAAGCCCCTCCCCCACCCGATGAGCCCAGTGTGTTCTGATTGGTTAGCTCCGTGGGCAATAACATCGTCATTGGGCTGTAAGGATTGTGTAATGAGATTGCGTCATCATGTAACAGAGGAAAAGGCTGGAATTCCAACTAGGCATCAACTGGCATTTCCAACTAGGCAATTACTGCCTCTGGCATATACTTTAGGCTTTATAACTTTGTAGATCGTTTACATGCACAAAAAGCTCTATAACACACTCAAGAAAAGGAAAAAACTGGAAAAGCATAATGGCATAATTTGTTTTAAGTAAGTGTAACACTCTTTTCTAGATGCAGAACAAAGTTAATGAAATTATGCCATATTGTGAGCAAGGTATAGGAAGATACTATGTATAATATGTATACGTATAATATGTATGACTTGTACATTTCCATAAACATAAAAACCATCATTCCTTCATGATGTGTTTTCATAATTGGTTTTAATGAGCATTTTATCCATAAGGCATGTGCACGAAGATGAGATCATGTCTGTGAAGAATGAGGATCTGTAGTCCATTAATCTTCTTCTCCTGTTACAGGTGGCCATTGACTTTGACCAGAACGTGTCTCTGGCCTTCTCCTGTGTAAGCTGTGACTGTAAGGTTGTTCATGAGTACATTGGTGGCTACATCTTCCTCTCGACCCGCTCAAAGGACCAGAATGAGACACTGGACGAAGATCTCTTCCACAAACTCACAGGCGGGCAGGAGTGATGTGATTCGGATAGCTTAGAGACCATTTCATTTTACATTCACATGATTTATGAGTCCAGGATTCCAGTGATGAGAATTCTAGAACAAGCTACACCCACCGTCGCACACAGTGAGGGGTCCTTGTAATTGTCCTTTGAGATTAGCACAAGTTTGTGTGTGTCAGTTTCAGAAAGTCCATTATGAAAACTGATGTGTTACTGATGTAAAAACATCAATGGTATTCTAATCAGATTGGAGATGGTAGTTGACTCTGGCCCAACTCCGTTTTAAAATCACTGGACTATAAAGAAAAATTAACAAGATGTTTCAGTGTTCAAACAGTGATCCAAACATTAAAAAGGGTGAAAGGAAGTACAAATAAACCCAAAGATGTTACATGATGACAAAATTTGTGTGTATTTTTGCCAAAGTCACCGGTACTTCCTGTCACACCTTTATATGATGATGGTGTTTGGATGAACACTGAAACTTCTTGTTAATTATCATTTTATAGTCCAGTATTTTTAATATACCCTTCTAAACATTTTATTACCTGGATGTCCTTAAAATGAACTTACATAGACTTCTTATGGATACTTCAGAGCCATTACTTCATTGCTTTACTCACAGTTAATCAAGGTCCTGCTACAGCTCACTTAGGTGCAGCCAACTCTCATGCTTTTGACGTGAGACTAGGAAGAATTTTAAATGTCTAAGACAGCCATTCTGAGCTTGTAATGAACTAAAATACTGGACTGGGCCAAGAAAACCTTTAACCTTTAACCCTGTCAACTGTATCCTCTGACAACATCAGGACTATCTGGTGAGGAGGCTTTTAGAAACTCTAACTAGAACTAGGCCTGTCTGTCACTGAAGAATTTGGGGTTTCATTCCACTGGCTTTGAAATTACTTTCATTAGAGTTTTAAAAAGTTTGACCTTTTTATCTTGTTCATATAGTAGGCTTTCCTGATTGTTTTGATAAATGGGTAAAATGGACTGTTGCTGCTGTTTACAATAAATATATTTTTAAAAATCTGTGTGGTGTGTGTTTGATGTCTACAAGATAATCATCTTGTGATATCCTTAACAACCAAACTTTGACTGCCTCATTGTCGAGGTAGTGTGCAAAGGCATACATTGATTTGTAACCAATTTGCTTTGTAACCAAATCTTTGTTAGTCTTATTTTAGTTCTGATCAACATTATTCCCTTTGTGGTCACATTTTTGCTAATATCCCAATAGGCAGAGATGCCAGAAGTGTTGCAAGCGATATAGCCTCTATGTTGCGTCATCAGTGATGTTCTGGTCAACTATAGACATCTGAATGATAGGAAAATCGTTAGGAATTTCAGTTGGCAATATCTCGGTGTCAAGATATGTGACAAGAGAATGTTTCATTACATGACAGTTGGAAATCTTTTTGTCGCCTTTCTCATGCCAAAATTTTGGACAGGCTGTCCATCTCACAACAAGGCAAAGACAAAGACAAAAACAAACACAAAGAAAAAGACCGCGTGGCCTAATGGATAAGGTGTCTGACTTCGAATCAGAAGATTGAGGGATCGAGTCCCTTCGTGGTTGTATCTTTGCTAATATCCCAATAGGCAGAGATGCCAGAAGTGTTGCAAGCAAAATAACCTCTATGTTGCGTCATCAGTGATGTTCTGGTCAACTATAGACATCTGAATAATAGGAAAATCGTTAGGAATTTCAGTTGGCAATATCTCGGTGTCAAGATATGTGACAAGAGAATGTTTGATTACATGACAGTTGGAAATCTTTTGTTCGCCTTTCTCATGCCAAAATTTGGGACAGGCTGTCCATCTTACAACAAGACAAAGACAAAAACAAACACAAAGAAAAAGGCCGTGTGGCCTAATGGATAAGGCGTCTTACTTCGAATCAGAAGATTGAGGGTGCGAGTCCCTTCGTGGTCGTATCTTTGCTAATATCCCAATAGGCAGAGATGCCAGAAGTGTTGCAAGCGAAATAGCCTCTATGTGATGTTCTGGTCAACTATAGACATCTGAATAATAGGAAAATCGTTAGGAATTTCAGTTGGCAATATCTCGGTGTCAAGATATCTGACAAGAGAATGTTTGATTACATGACAGTTGGAAATCTTTTGTTCACCTTTCTCATGCCAACATTTGGGACAGGCTGTCCATCTTACAACAAGACAAAGACAAAAACAAACACAAAGAAAAACACCCCGTGGCCTAATGGATAAGGCGTATGACTTCGAATCAGAAGATTGAGGGTTCGAGTCCCTTCGTGGTCGTATCTTTGCTAATATCCCAATAGGCAGAAATGCCAGAAGTGTTGCAAGCAAAATAGCCTCTATGTGATGTTCTGGTCAACTATAGACATCTGAATAATAGGAAAATAGTTAGGAATTTCAGTTGGCAATATCTCGCTGTCAAGATATCTGACAAGAGAATGTTTGATTACATGACAGTTGGAAATCTTTTTGTCGCCTTTCTCATGCCAACATTTGGGACAGGCTGTCCATCTTACAACAAGACAAAGACAAAAACAAAGAAAAAGACCGCGTGGCCTAATGGATAAGGCGTCTGACTTTGAATCAGAAGATTGAGGGTTCGAGTCCCTTCGTGGTCGTATCTTTGCTAATATCCCAATAGGCAGAAATGCCAGAAGTGTTGCAAGCAAAATAACCTCTATGTTGCGTCATCAGTGATGTTCTGGTCAACTATAGACATCTGAATAATAGGAAAATGGTTAGGAATTTCAGTTGGCAATATCTCGCTGTCAAGATATCTGACAAGAGAATGTTTGATTACATGACAGTTGGAAATCTTTTTGTCGCCTTTCTCATGCCAACATTTGGGACAGGCTGTCCATCTTACAACAAGACAAAGACAAAAACAAAGACAAAGACCCCGTGGCCTAA
>NC_045166.1:15040399-15100399 GCF_900700415.2 Clupea harengus
TACTCACGAATTCAGCAGTCCGTGATGCTTTACGAACAGGATGAAGATCATGGAGACCTACTAATTAGCTTCAGCTCTGTGACAGTGAACCTAGCCCAAATTTCCTCCGAGCTTCTCTTCAGTCAGGCATCGTGGACGGAGTTAGGCAGGTTACAAAGGTAAATTAAGAATTGCTATGAAGATAAGTCCCAGGTCTCGTTGTTGCCAGTGTCTATTGTGAATATACAATTTTGCTAAAAACTTCTCTAGCATGCAAAAGACGTTTTATTCCTGCCTCCTACAACAACAATAAAACTAGCCCGAACTAATAAAAAAAACTACTTGGGTCAGCCTTTAAAAAAAAAAACGAATTCAGGGGGAAACATACATTGTCCCTATATTATTCTTTGGCGAGAACGAGCGAAATTCCAGTCAGGGAGTGTTTGTTCGAGATTTAGGCTACAGTTAGAGAATTACAGCATATATTTGACATAGTTATGTTGCCACAATCTCTCCACGCTATGGTTTTAAGATATATTTTTCCTGTAGGCCTACTGCTAACAGCAGCAAAATTCAAAACTAAAATAAACTGAATGGAACCTCAAAATCTGCACATTAAACAGCTAGTCCTAGGCTTGTCCATGTCTTAGTTCTTCTCCTGTTGTCAGTGTGTCCAGACGATAAAGTCAACAACTTTTCTTGGTGTGAGATGGAGAGCTTGTCCAAAATTGTAGCATGATACAAGCTACAAACAGACTTCCAACTGTCATGGAATCATACATTCGCATTTCAGATATCTTGACACCGAGATATTGTCAACTTAATCTCCTAACGATTTTCCTATTCTGCAGATATTATTAGTGGATCACAACTTAATTGATGACACAACATAGAGGCTATTTCGCTTGCAACACGTCTGGCATCTCTGCCTATTAGGATGTAAGCAAAGATGCGATCACGAAGGGACTCGAACCGTCAATCTTCTGATTCGTTTTCACACTTGTTTACCAGATAAAAACGACTACATTAATATTAGTAGTTTTTCAGACTACAAGAATAAAAGACCATACACTAAATAAATTGACTTACAATTCCGGGAAAGTCAGACGTTTTGAGTTTGCAATGACTGGTAGCCAAGAAATCATGACAGACTTATTACATATGGTTTCTCTATACCCTGTATGACCGCGTGGCCTAATGGATAAGGCGTCTGACTTCGAATCAGAAGATTGAGGGTTCGAGTCCCTTCGTGGTCGTATCTTTGGTAACTTCTATAGCGGAGTATGTATTGTGTTAGCATCGTAGTTTACTTATGCCTTACTTTACACATTGGTTAATCTTGTACATTTTACCATAAATCAAATTGTAGCTATTGGACAACTTTTTAATGAAACCTGTTCATTGAGCAAAGTCCTGTGAAGAGTGTATATCTAATCACCTAGAGTGTCTTAGCCTTAAAAGCAAAATCTCTAATATACGCCAATACATTAAAAATAATAACCAGTATGCTCTAACGTTTGTTTAAAAACTGAGTGTCTGTGACGAAGATCCCTCGATCTTATTCTCTGTTATCCGTTAGTAATCCTGCTCATGCAAGAGCATTTGATTAGTCTTGTCTATTCGTGTAGGAAGCGCCGGTGTGGTTACACGTGGGGGTGTCAAGCGAAGTCTTTAGTTGTTCGTTGAGTTATTGCCTTTTGGTAGTAGCTGTACGCAAACAGACTTTCATCGTAATACAACGGTCTGGCTAGTTAGCCAGCTAGATTCCTGTTGTCACCTCTTGTAATGGCAGATAACGGAGACGACAAAGATGCTGCGTACAGAATCTGTGATGGTGATTACGTTGTGTTGAAGCGAGGTGATATTTACAAAGCTGCACAGATTCAGGCGAAAAGGTCAGTAACCGAGATATATTCATATGGTGCTTGGTAGTGCCCCAAGTGTGAGGTTTCTATATGCCATTCTGATTATCCAGATCATTAAGTAAACACAGTACAACTGTGTTAGCCTGTTGGATTAGCTACCTGGCTGGTTAGCTAGTTAATGTTAATGTACCACTTTAACTTGCACACCGAATTGATCCCAGAAGTATCTGATAGCAAGCTCCATCACCATCTATTCATTTGCATCTCTGAAGGATTAGCTATAGGCTATCTTTACAGCCTTGTTTCCCATTTTCAATAACCTTATCCAGACAACGTATGTTACCCACTGCAGTAATTCTGTTTGTACAGTTCTTGGCACTGACATTGTCCTGCTTTTTACACGTCTTGTAGAAAAGTCGTCTTTGAAAAGCAATGGTTCTTTCTCGACAAATCCGTGGGAGAATTGTACGGGACGACGTTCGAAATCCAGGCAGGGGGAGCACTGAAACCTCACGCGGCGAAGCAGGTCGTCGGCGTTGCAGGTAATATGATTGTCTGTGTATAGCAGCAGCCCCCTTGCGCTCCTACATTCCAGGGGTCTTCAACCTTTTTCAGCCCAAGGACCCCTTGGCTGAGAGAGACACTGAGCAGGGACCCCCACCCCCGCCGCACCAAATTTGGCCCAGATATTCATATAATTTATTTGGAACTAAGTGTCAGTCACACACACACACTCCCCTACACATGTTTGAACAGAATTACAAATCATCTGTGACACACAACTCGTTTCAATGTATTCTGTTTATTATTGACATTTTTTCTCCCTTACAGTTAGCCATCACTCTGTATTCAATTAGGGAGGGACAAAGAATTGAGTAGCTTGAGAAGCTTAAGTATGGATGAAATATCTCATACCTAGTGAGAGATCTGACGTTTGAGAATTCATCATTCATGTCTTTGGCAACAACATTCTCCCTATGAAGCATGCAGTGCGTCATACATGGCTCTTGCACCGTCTGTGCACATCGCGACACATTTTGGCCAGGGTATATCATGTTCACGGAAAAAATTGTCGATCACTTTGAAAATCTCTGAACTTTTTTTTACCTCCAGGCAGCTGCTTACAGAATAGGAATTCCTCCTGCATCTCATTTTGGTCGACAAATCACAAAAAAGCTAAAAGCTCAGCGTCGTTTGACACATCGGTGGATTCATCTAATTGTAGTGCAAAATAATCTGCTTTCGGGAGTTTTGCGACTAGTAGTGCCCTCACATCAGCTGCCAATTCATCAATAGGGCGGGCATTGGGATGCTTTTCAGTTTTTTTTAAGTACTCATCCTTCCCAAACATTGTTTTGCACATATCACTAGCTGTTGGCAATATTAAACTTTCCGCAATTATGTATTGCTGTTTGGTCTGAGCGACACGTAATGCAACTTGATAAGAGGCTTTTAAAGCTAGCTCGCACACTTTGGCTGATTGTCTCATCAAGGTCTGCTGGCCCTCAAAAGATTTTAAACGGGAAATATTAAATGTTTTTTTTCTTTCAAGTGAGCATGGGTTGTCTTTGAGTGTCGTTGCAGCTTTGATGGTTTCATAGTTTCGTTTGATAGCACGGAAGAGCAAACCACTCACACTGCTAATTCTTCACCATCGGACTCTTTGTAGGTGAAGGCAAACTTCAGATAATTCTCTGAATATTTACGTGTCTTCTCCCGTTTGCGCTTTTGGCTGTTCATGGAAGGGGTGTTGGCATCCTCTGAAGGTAGATCATCTAAACCGCCATCAGTGGTATCTGATGAGGAGCTTTTGTTCCGAGAAATTACAAAACGATCAATTATTTCAAATTGTATGGTTATGGCAGTTAACGTCTTTTGGCACCAGATAGCTAAATGTAGCTAAAAGTGCATATGTTGCCATTATGATCAAATGATCCCGTGAAGACTCATGGGTAGCCTATGTATTATTTTTAAGGAATAGAAAGCAATTTTTACGTTCTGTTTATGTAGTCTTTTGGACGTTTTTAATTTTTGGAAGAGGGAAAAAATGCTTTAGATGAAATCATTTGGCGTACCCCCCTGCAGTACGTCCGCGGACCCCCGTTTGAAGACCTCTGCATAGAACATTATTAGTTGTTTTTGCATGCAATTTTGAAAGGTACATACTACACAGTTGTGGATGTTGCTTTTTGGATCGCCTAGTATGACACAGATTCCTTTCACTTCACTTTCTTTCTCCTGTCCCGCAGACAAAGACGGAAAAGAGGTAGGAACGGACAACAGGAATATTTCGGATGATGGCAAATCTCAAAAACTCACCAGGGATGACATTGAGACGTTAAAAGAGCAGGGCTTGAAAGGCCAGGTAGGAGCAAAACACTCACACTACGTATGTCTGTTTAGCTTTGCTGTGCTTGCTTCTGACTGATTGTATGCCTGGCTTAAGGGTCTCTGCATGTGTTTAATATGTCCAACTTTTCCACCGTCAGGAAATTGTACAGCAGCTGATTGACAACAGCGCAACGTTTAAGAACAAGACAGCGTTTGCCCAAGAGAAGTACATCAAGAAGAAAAAGAAGAAGTGAGTTCAAGAAAGGCAGTTTTTTTTTTCTGTGGATGGTGGGACACACACCACTGCAGTGGGACACACGAGTCACCACAGCACATTATAAACATCTATCCAACTCTGTGCTACACTGGAACCTGTCCAGTTTGGGACTGCCATTGTGTGTGTGTGTGTGTGTGTGTGTGTGTGTGTGTGTGTGTGGTGTGTGTGTGTGTGTGTGTGTGTGTGTGTGTTATAGTGACTCATTTGGGTTGTTCTTTCAGGTATGACAACAGTGTCACTGTGCTGAAGCCTTCAACACGGATACTGGCTATGATGTACCACGGCAGAGAACCAGGCAAAATATGGTGTGTGAAATGGAACACAGAGTACACCTCCTGTATTTTTCTGCTCCTTCTCTTTTCCCCTGTGTCTCCTGCACAGTTACTCTTCATTCCTCCATCTCTCACTCTCTCACCTTCCTCTTCAGTCTCTCGCCTTCCTCTTTAGTCTGTCTCTCGCTCTGTCTCTCGCCTTCCTCTACAGTCTGTCTCTCGCTCTGTCTCTCGCCTTCCTCTACAGTCAGTCTCTCGCCTTCCTCTTCAGTCTGTAGTTCTGTCTCTCGCCTTCCTCTTCAGTCTCTCGCTCTGTCTCTCGCCTTCCTCTTCAGTCTGTAGTTCTGTCTCTCACCTTCCTCTTCAGTCTGTCTCAAGCCTTCCTCTTCAGTTTGTAGTTCAGATTAGCGTCCCCTGGTTGGAGAGTTTGGTGAGTTCTATAGAACATAGTTTTACTTCTATGTTTCTCATGTCTCTCCCAGTCTCTTTCCTTCATTCTTCTTCCTGTCTGTCTATCTGTCTGTCTGTCTCTCTCTGATTATTTATCCTCTGTTTCCCATGTCTCTCCTGTTCTGTTTCCCCTCATTCTTCCTTCTCTCTCTCTATCTATATCTATATATAATATTAGAGATGCTCCGATCAGGTTTTTTGGTGCCGATCACCGATCACCGATGACTGAAATCAGTATCTGCCGATCCGATAATACCGATCACCGATCACGGTGTCGATTGAACCTTTCTATTTATTGTGTAGCATTATTTATGAAGTTAATTATTCTTAACAACATAGGTATTGTATTTTAAGCATTTAAATTACGAGACAAGAGAGTATCATGAATTGACAACCATCTGTTTTATTGCAGGGAACGTGCAACATTCCAGTGTAGAAGCTCTCTCGCTTACTATAAAATGTGTAAATAATAATAAATATTAAAATAATAATAAAAATATATCTTTAAATGAAAATCACAACAATACAATCACATGTGCAACATTCCACTATCTAGAGGCTCTCAAGAGAACTTGGAGCTTATACAGTAGCTTTCCTGTGGAAAAATAATAATACAAACTTAACTGCAACATAAACAGGCTATAGGCAAATATCCAATATGAGGATAGCAACGACATCACGTACACAAGACTTCACAACCTCTCCCTCACTATATTACTTTTTTGCTCAAGCAATATCCCACCTGATACAATGCCAACGTGACCGTTTCAGAGTACTTTGTGACTTTTCGAAAAGTGGAGTCTGTTTATCTGACTGATGTTTTTAAAGTATTTACCTTGTGCTAGCTCTGTGCCTTTAGCAGACCTGCCAACCTTGAAGAAAGTTTTTGAGTACCAGGGGAGTTTCAGTTTGGCAGGGGCTTTGCATACGGTCAATTCCCCACTCACCGCCATATCATCCAGTTATTCAACATTATAAATCAGCGGCGAAATAAACAATACAATCATATTTTCTTGACAAGAATTCCATAAATGAAAAGAGATCTTTACATTGTGCATCATTTAGCACTTCTAAAGAATATATATATATATATATATATATATATATATATATAAATGCCTATCTCACAGTATATATATATATATATATATATATATATATATATATATATATATTTTAAAGCTCCAATAAAGTATCCATCTATCTACTTCCAGTGGCACTTGCTCTTGACTGCTTTGCCTCATAGCTTGGCGACTTGGCCTTTTGAGCAGAGCATCACTGAAGCCTTCCATGTGACAGACAGTCCACCTTTCTTGTCACCAAAGCGCTTATCATGTCAGTGCTCAGGGTTGCTCTGTATTGGGTCTTGTTTTTGGTAACGAGACTGAAAATCGTCATGATTATTTTATACCTGCCAGGCTGGTCGGTTGACTGGCTGCAATAGTAGGAATTATTTTGCTACGTTAGCAGTCTGTAGTCAAACACCTTTGCAATGGTCACTTTGCCCCCAACAGAGCGATTCAAAGTTAGAACAGTCTCCGTGGCGTTTGAGTTAACGTTGCTGCAGCTAAATTAGCCTACTCCATCAGTTTTTCACACCGTAGCCGTCTCGTAACCAGGCGAATCACATCGGATGCTAGCTACTACGGCTAACTTTTTATACAAATTTATCTGAAGGATATACCCCTTGAAATGCATCATCTCGTTAAGTTACCGAACACATGTTTTAATGTTTTATATGCTAACATTAGGGTCACATTTACTGTATGTGCTTGATTATTACTCCCCCACTTCCCATTGTACCTCAGCAATGCATTACGCCTCGGTGGATAATAAAGTAGCACTAGTATCAGTATTGCGGGTCAGGGAGGGTAGTGCTACTTTATTATCCACCGAGGCGTAATGCATTGCTGAGGTACAATACAACTTACAGTAACTTACAGAACCACAGGCACAAGGTCGTAGCATCTTGTCCAATCTGAGGGATGTAGTTTAAATAAATGTACAGTATAGGTTTGTATTGATTGTTTTTTTTTTTGCGTAGTTTCAGCTGGCATTTCGTACCTGCGTATTTTGACTAGGAATTGCGTGGTTGGTACACAAAATGCGTGCAGGTTGGCAGGTCTGCTTTAGGAAACTCCTGGGCTATGTTAGCAAGGTGTGTGGAGAATGGCACTCCAAGTTTGAGGATTTAAAATGCGACAGTGACAACTGGCATATTACGCAGGGGGGGTTCCCATTTCGCTCCACATCGCGCACCTCGCCATAACCCTCGTTTGTGTAAGTTACCGTTTGGAAACTTCCGTCTATAATAAAAATCTTTTCACGTCAGATTTGCTCATTGCTGACACTTTCAAAAACCGGTTTTGTAAAATGGTCTGATGCAAATATATTAAACAGTGATAGATTAAAGTGTGGCTTGTTAATGTCATCCCTTTCCTAACAACATCGATTTAGATAGATAGATAGATACACTTGTATTAATCCTGTTAGGGAAATTCACGTGTAATAGCAACAAGGTAATAGGAAGAATTTTGTATTATTTTTGTTTTAAGCTGGAGAGCTGCTATAACACACTCGCTGCGCCATGGCAACCATTCCATTTATTAAATAATGCCGGTCGTGTCCGTTGTTCTGGCTGGTCTAAAATATTACGTCCAACTGGCTAAGTAAGACCACGAAAAACTATCCACATGTAGTTATAGCAGCACACTATCCCAATACAAACAACTAAGAACAGTAGAAAAATGTAAGTCACGAAAAAGGAGCCACGTCATACATTTAGTTTATGTTGTTGCTGTTATGAAGTGAAACAGTGGGGTTAATAAAGGTTCAGCCTGAGGTTGCGAGGCGACCACGAGAATCATTTCTTACCATTGGCGGCCTGAAATGCCTATCTCTAACGTTTTATTGAAACGTCTCTGATAGTAGTTCTCGCAGATTTTATGTCATCTGATCGGCCATGTTTGATCGGCCGTTTTGAGGACGCCGATCAAAACCGATAATGGGAATATCGGCCGATATTGATCGGCACCGATCAGATCGGAGCATCCCTATATAATATATATTGTCTCTGTCTGTCTGTCAGTGTCTCTCTCTCTCTCTCTCTGTTTGTCCATCCATCCATCGTGTAAAGTGTTCCCTCTCGTTTCCAGTAACCTGTACTCTCTCCCTCCTCGTATAACTCTGGTGTAAAGTCTTGTCCTTCTCGCCTCCAGTCACCTGCGCTATGACACGCTGGCCCAGATGCTGACCCTGGGAAACATCCACGCTGGCAGTAAGATCCTGGTGTTTGAGACCTGCGCTGGCCTGGTGCTGGGTGCCGTCATGGAGAGGATGGGAGGTACGGATCAGTCGCTTTACCTCTCACCTTTAACTGACCAAATGCACCCCTCCTTTCAGTGCCCCTGAAGTAATGTGTTGATTGGCTGGAATATTGTATTACACTGTCTGTGCCACTGTTTGTTTCCCATTTACAGAGTCAATAGATAGACTTAGATAGAGATACAATAGAGTAGAAATGTGCTGAATTTGACAAAAAGGTCTATTGGAGTATAATGGAGGAGTGTGCATAGATAGGCTTCCTGAGCAGTTCTGCAGAGAGACCCAGACAGACTCCCTATGCCCGAGCTCGTGTTTGCCATGGCAACTCTGGAACTAGAACTCTGGGCCATGTTCCCCTTTCCCAAAGCTCTCACCTCTCACTGGCAGATGCATTGTGGGTGGAACGCAGACTGAACTCTCGTCACCCGCTCAGTTAAATATATTCAGTGATGGTAAAAATAATTCCTCCTCCCCAAGCAAACCTAAAGCACTGACCTGGTGTTCTCTATGTGCTGGGGAGGATCCTGCCCTGGCCTCATTGGTAGGGAACATGGTCGGGTTCAGACAGGATAGGTCAATCCATCAGTATGAGTAGTGAGGCTTGCTCCCCATCACAACTCTCTTCCTCTATCTCTCCCTCCCTTTCTCCCTCTTTCTCATGCTCTGGCTCTCTCTCTCTCTCGTTCACTCTGTCTCTCTTGCTCACTCCCTCTCTCTTTCTCTCAATCGCTCTCTCTGTCTCTCTTGTTTGCTCCCTCTCTCACACTCTCTCTCTCTCCCGCCTCCATCCAGGCTATGGCTCGTTGATCCAGTTCTACCCCGGCGGTGGCCCCACACGGGCGGGCATGGAGAGCTTCGGCTTCCCCCCGCACTTCCACCAGACGCTGCACGAGTTCCCCCTCTGCAAGGTTAACGCCTTGCTGGCCGGCAACCTGGAGGCTGAGGGGAGCCCTGACGCTGCGGTGGATCCCCAGGAGCAGGCCCCCGATGGGGCAGAGGGAGATGGTGAGGCCTCCAAGGAGACCCAAGAGATGGAGGTCAGAGAGGGAGACGCAGAGGATGACGACTCCAAGGAGAAGGAGAGACAGGAGAGGCGCAGAGAGAAGAAGGTAAAATGATGCTGCCAGTTCTCTCTCAGTACAGGGCCCCATTCGTCGTAAGGGTTGAAGCTAAGTTAATCAATTGTCCTTTTAGACCGTTAACATTAGCGAGCTGATTGAGAACAGCAAATATCGGTTCGTCAACGGCTCATCCGCCTCCAAATCATGTGGTTCATTTCAACCAGGCTAAACTTATCAGGGAAATTGCGCGTGCACGTCCTACTTCAAAAGGCAGGAAAGGTCGATCACCAAAACAATGATTTACTAACGGTATAATGGTTCTAAACTCAAAGAAAAGGGCTCTTTTTTTCTCCGCTGGCGAGCAGGAGATGAACATGAACGCTTATGAAGAATACAAGTCCATAATCATGGCAAAATTCAACACCGCCACCCCTGTGAGAGCAAGGTGTGTTGGGATGTTTATAGGGTGATATCTACGGCAAGTGTGCACTAGTACAGAAGATACCGCTACCGGTTCGTAACTGTAAGGTTGCTAGTTCGAATCCCCTCACCTCCTTCCTCGGTGTAGTTTTACATTTCCTTGTAAGTCGCTTTGAATAAAAGCGTCTGTTAAATGACTAAATGTATTAATAACAAATGCAATAAATTGAAGCAGTGAAAATAAATTGTCTGTATTTCTCTCTATTCTTATCATGAGTCCACCTTAATCATTTTCTACAATAATGATATGCTATGGTGTACTAATAACGCTCATATAATTATGAGTGCTTTGTTCTCCGCATCACCGACACTACAGAAATGTACCACTCGCAAAAAAGCGCAAGACAGTCAATGTTCGACTGTGTTGTTTGCAATAAATGACTCGAGAAGGTCTTGTAAATTAATTATTCCTTGTCGGCTGAATCGGTAGCGCTCATACAAGAACTCATCATAATGGAATAATGGATCTTGGCGATCGCAAAGAACTCTCTCCCTACGCTAATCTAACTATCTAATATCAGTCCTTGGTCAATGGGATCCCTCCTTTTTCCGGGGGTGTGGCAAGCTTATCCAGCTACACTTAAGTTAGCCTGCGCTGGAGCAGGTTAGTGCTAATTGATATGTTACTGTGGTGATTAATCGAAAGTTGCTTCCGCAAACCAAAAAGAGAGGCCTTTTTTATCTTAGCCTGAAAATTAGCTTGCTAAACCGCTTAGCGAGCTACGACGAATACCCCCCAGGTCTGTGACACATGGCTGTCAGTGGCGCTGCGTGTTCAACAGGGTACTTCCTGGAGTGTTTTTTTGTTTTGTCTTAAAGTCCCCATCCATGCACCTGGAACTATGAATGGTCAATGGTGTATTTCATTTTTTTTAATCTTTTTGTTAAACACAGAACGGACAGCTTGAAGCTTTTAATGTTTATGTCCACGTCAAAGAATGCAGTTTGTGTTTTGTATGTGTTTGTTGTGTTTATTTATTTACTTGTTTGTTTGATTGTTTGTTGTCCAGGTTCAGGAGACGAAGGTGAAGAATGAGGAGAGGAGGAAGAAACTGGTTGCCACTGCAGCACTACTGGAGGGGGGGAACGCAGACGGGTGAGTTTTCTTTTCTGACCCTCTCTCTACTCGTCCTCTCTCTCTCTACTCGTCCTCTCTCTCTCTCCTCATCCTCTCTCTCTCCTCATCCTCTCTCTCTCTCTACTCGTCCTCTCTCTCTACTCGTCCTCTCTCTCTACTCATCCTCTTTCTTTCTCTCTCTCTCTCTATCTCTACTCATCCTCTCTAGCTCTCTATTCGTCCTCTCTCTCTACTGGTCCTCTCTAGCCCTTTCTCTCTCTACTCGTCCTGTCTCGCTCTCTGTCTCTCTACTCGTTCTCTCTAGTTCTCTCTGTTCATATCTCCAGTTCTTTCTCTGAACCTCTGGATCAAGTACTAAGGTGATTGTGGCATTCCAGCCTGAAAGTCTTTTGCAAGTAGTCTGATAGCCGCTGGGAGGAAGCTGTTGTGGAAGCGCTTCCTGTTTGTTCTGATGCACTCTAGTCGGTGGCATGGGTGCTGTAGGGATGTTCTCTGTTCTTTTGCTGTGATAAATGGTTTCTTTTTTTTACCCCTCGCCCTTCCCCCTCCTCCTCTTCCTCCAGTCTGGTGATTGCGAGCCGCTTCGACCCCTGCTCAGTGCTGCTGTGTCTGAAGAGGTTCCTGGCCCCTTCCAGGCCATTTGTCGTCTATTGCCAATACAGAGAGGTACGGCTTGGGGAATTTTAGAACTTCAGAACTCTAGATCCAGCTCCAGAGCTCTGTTACCATTCCAGAACACTAAATCCAGCTCCAGAAGTCTAGGTCCAGCTCCAGAGCTCTGTTATCATTCCGGAACTTTAGATCCAGCTCCAGAGCTCTGTTACCATTCCAGAACGCTAGATCCAGCTCCAGAGCTCTGTTACCATTCCAGAAGTCTAGATCCAGCTCCATAAGTCTAGATCCAGCTCCAGAGCTCGTCACCATTCCAGAAGCTTGGCCCAGTGCTTTCACTTTCTATAAAGACTTACATTTGCACTGTAGTTTCAGAAATGTGCTTCCAAGTGCCCTAAGTGATTTGTTTGGCTTGTTTAAAACAAAAAAAAAGGAATGGAAAGATTTTTGACTTACTAATCTTTGGGTTTTATAAATCATAATGTCTTCTGTTTTTTTTTTTTTCCTCCCCTTTTTCTCTCTCAGCCTCTGATTGAGTGTTACAATAAGCTAAGAGAACAGGGTGGAGCAATCAGCATGCGTTTGACGGACAGCTGGCTCAGGCACTACCAGGTGATTCCCCCCTACTCATGCCCAGCCAATTAAAATCAAGACCTCATTCTTATTACTTAAGCACAATAACTATAGGCCAGGATTAGGCTCTTATAGGCTACTGGAATTTGCAGTATGATTCTAAATGGACCTGTGTGTTGCATTACATTATTTGTTTAAAAGAAGGAAAACCAGTTGACTTTGGGTTTGAAGTTTAGAATTTTCCAAATAGTCTTTCTTGTGAAAAATAATCAGAAATGTCCTTAAAATCCAATTATTTTACACACACACACACACACACACACACACACACACAGTCTGACTTCTCCTTGTCTGTCCTGTGCAGGTGTTGCCCAACCGGACACACCCGGTCCTCCTCATGAGTGGGGGAGGGGGCTATGTTCTCACAGGGACCACTGTTGCTACGGAGACAGCCAAAGCCACGCAGGCGAAGGAGGAGGAGCCGGCCTCCAAGAGGATCCGCCTGGAGGAAGTGGACAGCGTGAGCAGCAGCAACCCCGCCTAGCGCCGCAATCTCATTGGACAGATGTTCTCAAGCAGTCGCAGACTAAGAACCGGACTTCCAGTCTGGTGGTACCCTTCCTACGAAAGGAACGGGACCTGGATGGGACGCACCACTTCTGTTTATTTTAATGCCACAGGCCTTGTCTGCGAAGAGCGCTTTTATTTTGTTTTCTTATCTCGTCTCCCACAGTGTACTGCGGCATGTGGATTGAGGACTATTTATGTTTGTTAGACAGGAAGTGCCCTGCTGAAGCTGAACTACTTGCTTGTTTGGGTTCACCCACTGGGTGCACTGCCTGCTTGTACAGGACTTTGAATAAAACAGATTATAAAAACAAAAAACTAGTAATTTTCCACCTTCTTTTTCTGGAGCTGCCACTTGATGTATGGGGTCTACTGAACACATTGGCCATTCGTTTGATTCTCTTGTGTCCACAATTAGCTAGTTTATATATTTTGTTAGACTATGTTACAGTGCGCTTCTAATAATATCAATATCTATTTCAAATACATATTATACAATAAACGCACTCCTTGTTTATTTTGTTACAGGTTACACATGGCCCTTTAGGAACTCCGGTAATGTGGGGAAACATAAAGCAGTAGAAATGAAGAGCCTTGCTGTTGGAATTTGGTCCCAGAATAATTAACTTTATTTTATCAAATGCAGACTCCGAAACAAACAAACATTACACAACATAATCCATAACTCATAACCAGACTAGTAGTCCTCACTGAAAGTCATTCCCATGCTGTTTAAAGGTTTCTCAAACATCAAAAAACTTTCACAGCATACAAAAAGGCAAAGGTAGAGGCATTAGAAAGGTGTGTGTGTTATTATTTTATAGTTTTCTTCTTTTTTTTTTTTTCGTTGAACTTGACAAAAATAAGGTGGTGAACTTGCAGACAGAGATTCATCTAATATACTGGTTCCCATCACTGATCACCGGACACTACTGAGGAAACTAATGAGTAGAAGACGAGTACGCAAGAAACACAGTATGTGTTGTACGGCCAGGTTTGTAAGTTTCAGAGCAAGCTGGCCCCACTGAAGCGAAGAAGCAACTGAGGCTTCTCCCAAAGCACACCCACAGGGAGGCACATCACGACCAGACTGTCACCCACATGTCGACAACAAACTGAACACCGAGCGAAAGAGACTGCATATAGACAGCGTCACTGTTTCACTTTTTACTTGTTAAAAACACTAGTCAAAGTTACGATCACCATGGAGATGGAGGGTTATATCTGGAAGCCTGCACTGAGGTCATGGAGAACAGCAAAGAGAACCCTGCTTCTCTGTCTCTGACCCAGCAGTGACCCCTGACCCCCATTCATTTCTTCTGGCCGTTGTGGATCTTGCTGGCGATCTGCTGCACCTCCAGGTCCATGGCAGCCAGGTTAGCCAGCTCTCTCTCCTACAGAGGGGCAAAGGAATGTCAGGTTAGCCAGCTCTCTCTCCTACAGAGGGGCAAAGGAATGTCAGGTTAGCCAGCTCTCTCTCCTACAGAGGGGCAAAGGAATGTCAGGTTAGCCAGCTCTCTCTCCTACAGAGGGGCAAAGGAATGTCAGGTTAGCCAGCTCTCTCTCCTACAGAGGGGCAAAGGAATTTCAGGTTAGCCAGCTCTTTCTCCTACAGAGGGGCAAAGGAATGTCAGGTTAGCCAGCTCTCTCTCCTACAGAGGGGCAAAGGAATGTCAGGTTAGCCAGCTCTCTCTCCTACAGAGGGGCAAAGGAATGTGAAAAACATTCACTTTAGCTAGCTAGCCCTCTGTCTTGACAAAAGGAAACCATCTCTCTGCTACAGAGAGAAAAATTGAAATGTCAGGTTTTCTAGATAGGTTTTTAGCTAGTTCTCTACTTCAGACAGGAGAAGAGTAATCTCAGAATTCATTGTCTCTTAGAAGCACAGCAATAGTAATGCATGTAGTATGAGCAAGTATGCACAGTAACCTACACACTACTGTCCATTTCCTTTGTTTACAGATATTACACAGCTGTTGTTAGAGCTCACTCAGGTGCACAGGACTCTGGGACATATGAGAGCCACGTGCATCCCAAAGACAGCAGCTATCCAGGTTCAGTCAGGCTATTTGTTTTTTCACAATTGGGGAATTTTATGATGTGCAGCCGATTTCTTCACAGCTCAAATGGAATAGTTAAAAACATTAGTGCAGGTGTGTCAGGTTTAAAACAGCCCTGTGAAGGTAAATTAAGCCATTTTAACCCTTTATTTCTCGTGGCACCCCCTGCTGGCCTTGCCGTGTCAGTGCGAGGGCAGTGGGTGGTGCTGACCGATGTTACCTGATTGGCCACACCTGGGAAGGACTGGATGAAGAAGGACACCTCCCTTTCGCTCTCTCATTCTGTGCTGATTATTTTCTTTGTGCTTCTCTTTCTCTCTCTCACATTTGCGTTCAATTGTCCTTGTCACCTTTCAATTTTGTCTCAGTAAATTGAACGTCTTTTTTTTAATTAAACATTGCTGTACGTGTCCATTTCTGTTTAAATCTATGAGCCGGCCGTAGCAGCCTCCTCGGCTCACTGTCTTACTACGGAGAAAAAATGACGAGGACCGCTTTGGAAAATTTCCAGTGAAGAGATCTAGCTGCTCCCTCAGTGTGAATGGAGGGGGGCAAGAATCAGTCATGTTTAAAGGCAGCAAGAATCAGTCATGTTTAAAGGCAGCAAGAATCAGTCATGTTTAAAGGCTCTGGCCTCACACTGATATCAGGGCAACTCATTAGTCTTCACTGTGTCATTATCAGTCATCGTCTGGGCAGCACGTGACCCTAATAAGATTATAAAAAAAATAAACCCATTTTCACAAGAGGCTCTAAAATGCCCTTGAAATGATTTCTCCTCCACTTTCCACTTTCCTCTCTCCTCTCATAAAGCACAGAAGGTAGCTGACAGCTCTATAGCCTCAGGAGCCTGTAGCCCTGCACACCATAACCTAATACAGTTCGACCCCGTAATGTTATCTAGAGGCACACACAGCTGAACCAGTATAAGCCATAGAAATCCACTGTGAGCACACTTACTGCGTGATCTTTGACAGAAACAGATTAAAAAAAAAAAAAGGTTTTAATTGGATTGGATAGGACCTTGACTCACTTCACCGTTCTCACACGGTTCCATATCCTTTTATTCTAAAAAGAAAAATTTAATTAATTAGTGCAAGGCAGACAGGAAGGTAAGACCCAGAGAGGGGGTTTGAGGATCCTCTGGCTGTGGACAGGAATAATGATAAATGTTTTATAGTTTTATAGTTTTTTATCAGCTTTAAATAGGTACAGTGTGTGTCTGCAGGAGGCTGTGGCTCAGACAGGGTGATGCCTCAGCTCGGCTGTCTGCTTGAATAGCTGTGGGCTTTTCTGCCGCATTAACTACTGAGCACACATGCTCCACTGCGGGTTAAATATGTACTGAGTTGTACACTCTCCCTCGTTTTTCTCTCTTTCTTCTGAGACAAACTCTGTCCCTTGTTCTCTCTCTTCTGAGACGTACTCTCTTCCTCGTTCTCTCTCTCTTCTGAGATGTGCTTTCCTCCTTATTTCTCTCTCTCTCCTGCTATTTTATTCCCCAATCTCCCTCCCTCTGATGCTCCCTTTCTCCTTTTCCCTAATTTTTTCTCTCTTTTCTCTTGCTTCCTGTTTCTCTATCTTTACCCCCGTCTCTGTCTCTGCCTCCGCATCTCTTTCTCTATATTTAACAATTCCAGCCAATCAAGACGATGCCCTAGGAGCAGAGAAGAGAGGGGTGTAATTTAATTGGCTGTTGAGCTCAAATATCAACAACCTTTGGACAGAATTGCGGACACTAACTTTAAGTAATTCTTTGATTTTGAAAGAAGCATCCTTGGGGTGAGTGCTCTTTGCGCCCCCCTCTGGTTCCGTGACGCGTGACAGCTGGGCCTTTCTGTAGTTGAGTAAGCGGGTGAGGTTGTTGGCGGCGGCGGTTGATGTGACACTCCTCTTGTACCAGTCTGGACGCCTTCTTTGATGTTTGTTCGACGGCCTAAAGGTCCTCTTCTCTCTGTCCTCCTCGTCCTCCTCTTCTTCCTCGGATGAGTCTCCTTCACGCTTGTGAAGCCGCCTTCTTTGATGTTTGTTCGACGGCCTAAAGGTCCTCTTCTCTCTGTCCTCCTCGTCCTCCTCTTGTTCATCGGACGAGTCTCCTTCACGCTTGTGAAGCCGCCTTCTTTGATGTTTGTTCGACGGCCTGAAGGTCCTCTTCTCTCTGTCCTCCTCGTCTTCCTCTTCTTCCTCGGACGAGTCTCCTTCACGCTTGTGAAGCCGCCTTCTTTGATGTTTGTTCGACGGCCTGAAGGTCCTCTTCTCTCTGTCCTCCTCGTCTTCCTCTTCTTCCTCGGACGAGTCTCCTTCACGCTTGTGAAGCCGCCTTCTTTGATGTTTGTTCGACGGCCTAAAGGTCCTCTTCTCTCTGTCCTCCTCGTCCTCCTCTTGTTCATCGGACGAGTCTCCTTCACGCTTGTGAAGCCGCCTTCTTTGATGTTTGTTCGACGGCCTGAAGGTCCTCTTCTCTCTGTCCTCCTCGTCTTCCTCTTCTTCCTCGGACGAGTCTCCTTCACGCTTGTGAAGCCGCCTTCTTTGATGTTTGTTCGACGGCCTGAAGGTCCTCTTCTCTCTGTCCTCCTCGTCTTCCTCTTCTTCCTCGGACGAGTCTCCTTCACGCTTGTGAAGCCGCCTTCTTTGATGTTTGTTCGACGGCCTGAAGGTCCTCTTCTCTCTGTCCTCCTCGTCTTCCTCTTCTTCCTCGGACGAGTCTCCTTCACGCTTGTGAAGCCGCCTTCTTTGATGTTTGTTCGATGGCCTAAAGGTCCTCTTCTCTCTGTCCTCCTCATCCTCCTCTTCTTCCTCGGACGAGTCTCCTTCACGCTTGTGAAGCCGCCTTCTTTGATGTTTGTTCGACGGCCTAAAGGTCCTCTTCTCTCTGTCCTCCTCGTCCTCCTCTTGTTCCTCGGACGAGTCTCCTTCACGCTTGTGAAGCCGCCTTCTTTGATGTTTGTTCGACGGCCTAAAGGTCCTCTTCTCTCTGTCCTCCTCGTCCTCCTCTTCTTCCTCGGACGAGTCTACTTCACGCTTGTGAAGCCGCCTTCTTTGATGTTTGTTTGACGGTCTAAAGGACCTCCTCTCTCTGTCCTCCTCGTCCTCCTCTTCTTCTTCGGACGAGTCTCCTTCACGCTTGTGAAGACGCCTTCTTTGATGTTTGTTCGACGGCCTAAAGGTCCTCTTCTCTCTGTCCTCCTCGTTCTCCTCTTCTTCCTTGGACGAGTCTCCTTCACGCTTGTGATACTTTCTTTGATATTTGCGCGCAAACCCAGGCCTGAAGGACCTCTTCTCTCTGCCCTCCCCTTCCTCACGTTTCTCCTTCTCTGACGGAAAGAGGTGCCTTTTCCTCTGGTACTGAGGAAACTCCTCCTGGCTTCGTTCCTCGTCCGTCTCTTCGTACTTCTCCTCGTTCTCCTTAAGGAGGTCTCGGATGGCCTCCAGCTCTGATTCTTCTTTGGCTCCTTCCCCCTCTAGTGGCGGCACCTCCTCTCCACTCTTCTTCACTGGAGCCTCATGGTTGGAGCCTGGAGAGATGGGAGAAAGACAGGTGCATGGCAGAAATGGCCAAATCCCAGAGATCTAGTTTGTTCAGATTGTTCAGATTGTACTTGCATGCTGCACTGTTAAACTATGACTATCAGTGTAAGTTTAAAACGAAGACCAAATATCTGACATGCTCATAAATGATATATAAATTGGTCTACTTGCATAAGAGCCTCTACAGTCAATAGAGACAGGATGAGCTATTTTGAGTAATGGTGGACACCAGTGAAATATAACTTGCCTCCTATGAAGAGTTCTTTGCACTCCGGATGCTCTGGCGTTGCTTCTGTTTTGGAAAGTGCAATGGAAAGGGCGTCTGCCAAGCATCTCTTCAGCTGAAAGCAGTTTATTAAAATTACACATTAAAACACATTACAAAAAAACTGTTTTCATGTCTGACTATTTAGGAATATTTGAATTACATAGTAAAGATTAATCATTACAGTACATACCAAATCCTCTCGTCTCTCCGATTTTACCGCTGGAAGGGACTGGTTTTCTATGTATGACAAAGAGTGCATTTTACAGCAATACTAACGAGACTAGTAGATTTCGAAACTTTAATCATCCTAGTTCAAATCTACATCATGCATGTGTAAATACAACTAAAGAAAGTTTCTCTTTTACTTACCTGTTATGAAGGACAGAGACACCGCTAGTAGAAAGGCAAGTTTCATCTTGAAAAACTGGATAGCGATGCTAACGAGCCCTTAGTCCCCACTGGAGTGGGATCGACTCCGCTCTGTCCCGCGCTCCTTCTCCGCAGACGAAGAGGAGAGCCAGAGAAGATGAGTGAGGCACGGCAGCAGTGGGCGGACTGACTTTCACCGAGACGCGCCCCGCTTTATAAAGTCCACGCTGAGAAAACGTTTTTTTTCACGCATGCCCAGAGAAAAAAAAAACGTTGGGAGTTTTCTTAGTGGCTCCCGTCAGTTCGAATCAGACACAATCCTACATCCCACACATAATACGACGAGGCTTTTAAATTAATCTGAAGCCACATCGATATGTTAGACTGTTTCTTCCAAACTCATTTTGAAAGTAAATAATTATTCTCCTATTAGACGGTCCTTCATTATCATGCATTAGGTTCATTAAGGGATGAATTGCACAAACCAAGCCCCAAGCAAGTAGGTGTGTTTTGCCTCTGTGATCTCGCTATCTTCGCTGTGTCCACATTTTCAATACATTTGAGAGAAAGACATTTGAGAGCAAGAAACTGTGCCTACCCTTAGAGAATCCCATCCTTTAAATCTACACAAATGTGCATCCCCTGGCATGCAGAACCAGGCTCTCAGCAGAACCGGGCTCTCAGCAGAACCGGGTTCTCAGCAGAACTGGGCTCTCAGCAGAACTGGGCTCTCAGCACCCTCTTTCTCTTGGTTGTCCCTGCTTGAGAGACTGCAATGGTCTGAAGCTTAATTTAAATAGTTGAATAATCAAACAACAGAAGATGTTGCATTTGGGATCAGGAATGAGAAGCATTCTGTGGTGTGTGACAAGTCTGATGAATGCCTCATGTGACACACATGTGTGTACCACAAGCACATTTCATACACTTTATTCGATTCATCAGAAGTTTCATCAGAAATCGCATTTTCTCTTGTAGGCTGCTGCCTCTGGAGCATCTCAAGCTCTGGGGTCTGTTCTGGCTGCAGTCGTTTCATCAGACTATGCTCTCATGCAACAGCAGCGTCTCCACAGATATCACTCTCTCTCTTTCTCTCTCTCTCTCTGTTGGTCCATCCATCTATCGTGTAAAGTGTTCCCTCTCATTTCCAGTAACCTGTACTCTCTCCCTCCTTGTATAACTCTGGTGTAAAGTGTTGTCTTTCTCTTCTGCAGTCACCTGCGCTATGACACGCTGGCCCAGATGCTGACCCTGGGCAACATCCATGCTGGCAGTAAGATCCTGGTATTTGAGACCCGCGCTGGCCTGGTGCTGGGTGCCGTCAAGGAGAGGATGGGAGGTACGGATCCATTCTTGGCTAAGAACAGGATTTAAGGATTTACTCCTTTCTCCTTGGCAGGTTTCTCTTCTTCTTCCTTTCTTTTCTTTTTGAATTGCGCCCCGGATGGCTTTTGCCTCTTCATAGTTTCTTTCGTCGACGTTGCTTGAACACACACACTCAAACCATACCCCTCAATGTGCTAGCATGTTCTGACAACACAGAGGAGGAACGTACCCCTTCCGCTTTCGATTTTTGGCTCATTTTCCCCTTATGTTAAATACATTTTTTTATTGTCAAAATATTGGTTAGACATATAGAAGGGGGCGCAAAAAACTTGTCCCAGTTTTTTTTTTTTTTTTGCTAGGCGCAGTTTTTGCCGCCCCCCTCTGAGGCAACCGCCTATGTCGCCTGTAGGAAGGACCGGCCCTGGCTGGAACAGTGTATGGTCAATGGTCTATTTTTTTAACAGCACCAGACCTGTGTTCAACCACCAGAGTTTCTTTGAGCACATGCACAAAACACAAAATGGACAGAAGAATGCAGTTTGTGTCTTGTATTTGTTTATTGTGTTTATTTTTTTGTTTGATTGTTTGTTGTCCAGGTTCAGGAGAGGAAGGTGAAGATGGAGGAGAGGAGGAAGAAGTTGGCTGCCACTGCAGCCCTACTGGAGGGGGGGAACGCAGACGGGTGAGTTTTCTTTTCTGACCCTCTCTCTACTCATCCTCTCTGTCTCTCTACTCGTTCTCTCTCTCTCTCTACTCATCCTCTCTCTCTCTCTACTCTTCCTCTCTGTCTCTCTACTCGTCCTCTCTCTCTACTCATCCTCTCTGTCTCTCTACTCGTTCTCTTTCTCTCTCTACTCGTCCTCTCTCTCTACTCATCCTTTCTCTCTACTCTTCCTCTCTCTCTCTCTCTCTACTCGTTCTCTCTAGCTCTCTATCTCTCTCTCGTCCTCTCTCTCTCTACTCGTCCTCTCTCTCTACTCATCCTTTCTCTCTACTCATCCTCTCTCTCTCTCTCTACTCGTCCTCTCTCTCTACTCTTCCTCTCTCTCTCTCTCTCTACTCGTTCTCTCTAGCTCTCTATCTCTCTCTCGTCCTCTCTCTCTCTACTCGTCCTCTCTCTCTACTCATCCTTTCTCTCTACTCATCCTCTCTCTCTCTCTACTCTTCCTCTCTCTTTACTCATCCCCTCTCTCTCTACTCATCCTTTCTCTCTCTACTCGTCCTCTCTCTCTCTACTCGTCCTCTCTCTCTACTCATCCTCTCTCTCTCTACTCGTCCTCTCTCTCTCTACTCGTCCTCTCTCTCTACTCATCCTCTCTCTCTCTACTCATCCTCTCTCCCTACTCATCCTCTCTCTCTCTACTCATCCTTTCTCTCTCTCTCTCTACTCGTCCTCTCTCTCTACTCATCCTTTCTCTCTCTCTCTCTACTCGTCCTCTCTCTCTACTCTTCCTCTCTCTCTCTCTCTCTACTCGTCCTCTCTCTCTACTCATCCTTTCTCTCTCTCTCTCTACTCGTCCTCTCTCTCTACTCGTCCTCTCTCTCTCTACTCATCCTCTCTCAATTCAATTAAATTCAAAAAGGCTTTATTGGCATGACTGCATACAATACAACGTTGCCAAAGCATGTTTACATAAAATGTACAAGCACAATTAACATAAATAAATAAAAAACAAACAATAAGTTATAGGTGGTAACAATGTGGTATAGAAACATATAACAGGTTCATTGTTAATTATTAAACATTAAATATTAGTTATGTGGGACAGGGGGTTCATGTTATTGTGGAGCTCATGACAGGCTGATACATATTTTGCTGCCAGTCTACAGCAGTCCCTCTCTCCCAGTAGAACTGACAGTCTGTCCAGATCATTTAGATGTTGGAATTCTGGGAATATTTGTGTTATTTTGTCAAAATAATGGTCTCTAAGACTTTGGTTATGGTTGCAGTAAATCAGGAAGTGTAGCTCCGTCTCTACTGTTCCCTGGTTACAGAAGGAGCACAGCCTATCCTCTCTGGGTAGCCAGGTCTGTGATCACTCAGTCTGTATTTAGTTAAAGTTTTCCTCAGTTTTTTATCAGACACTGTGGTCAGGTAGTTTGCCACGGTGTACTGTCTGTTTAGTGATACATATGTTTCTAATTTGTTCTGGGATTTTGTTAGTTTTGCCCAGTGATCTCTATATTTTTCTTTTTCTTTTTCTTTCATAATGATTTGGTTGGGTCTGATTATCTGAGATCTTGAGTTTTGAGGCTGAGGTCGTCGTTGTGTAATGACCTGGGTGGGTGATGGTTCACCCAGCCTCAGGACAAGTAAGCAGAGGGGACTCCTTTGTGGGTTCAACTCCTGGCAGCATAGGGCTTTGTAGGAAAAGGAGAGTGGGTCACTTGTTTTAATATGATTCCAGAAATTTAGGGCTCGTTTTTAGATCTTTAATATTAGAGGGTATTAGCCTAATTCAGCTCTACATGCAGAGTTGGGAGCTTTTCTCTGCACTTGGAGGATACTCTTGCAGAACTGTGTATGTAGTATTTCAATTGCGTGTTTGTCCCATTTTGTCCAATCATGTTGAATTTGTGTACCCCACACCTCGCTGCCATATAGTGCAATTGGTTCAATGATAGATTGGAAAATTTTGAGCCATGTTGTTACTGGTAGTTCAATTTGTATAGATTTTTTGATGGCATAGAAAGCCCTTTTTTGCTTTGTCTCTCAATTCATTCACAGCCAAGTTAAAATTACCTGTATTTGAAATTTTTAGTCCTAAATATGTATAATTTGTTGTTTCTTTAATAGGGTTGTTTCCAATTGTGAAAATAGTGTTGTCTCTCTGTGGCCTGGCCTTTTTGAAAAATTAGTAGATTTGTTTTGGTTTGATTTACTGTCAGGGCACAGGTTTTGCTGTAACTCCTCTTTTGTGGGAGACAGTAGGACCAGGTCATCAGCATAAAATAGACATTTACATTCAGTGTCTTGTAGTTTCAGACCAGGTGCAGGGGAGTTCTCTATTTGTTTTGACAATTCATTTATGTATATATTGAATAATGTGGGGCTAAGGTTACAGCCCTGCCTTACTCTACGTCTCTGAAAGAAAGATTCAGTTTTCTTTGTTCCAATTTTATTTGAGCACCTCCCGTTAGTGTACATTGATTTGATCAGATTGTATGTGTTCCCTCCGATACCACTTTCGAGTAATTTTAGGAAAAGGCCGTTGTGCCAGACTGAATCGAAGGCTTTTTGGAAATCCACAAAGCAGGCATAAATCTTTGTATTATTTCTGTGTACATAGTTGTCAATTAGTGTGTTTAATGTGAATATATGATCTGTAGTTCTAAATTTGGGTAGGAATCCAATTTGGCTGTTGCTTAATACATTATGTTCTGTGAGGAAGTCTATGATCCTTGAGTTTAGAATGCTACATAAGACCTTCCCTAGACATGAATTTATACAGATCCCACGGTAATTTTGTGGATCTGTCTTGTGTCCACTTTTAAATATGGGACGTATCAGTCCATCATTCCATATTTCAGGAAAGAAGCCAGCTCTAAGTACTAAATTTAGAAGTTTCAGAATGGCTGATTTGAATTTATTGTCTGTGTGTTTAAGCATCTCATTGAGGATGCCGTCAGGTCCACAGGCTTTTCTACACTTTACATTTTTCAGTTTTTGATCTAATTCTTTTTCTGTAATTTCATAATCTAATGGGTTCTGGTAGTCCTTAATGATTGTTTCTAATTGGTTCAATTTGTCTTGTAATTGGTCTTGTTTCGGTGTGATATGGGTTTCTTGATATAGATCCTTGAAGTGGTTGATCCATATATCCCCATCTTGAATGGCCAGATCATTATTTGTATTATTATTTTTGTTCAAGGTCCTCCAGTGGTCCCAGAAACTGTTTGAATGTTTTGAGTCTTCAATTAGGTTGATTTGGTTTTTGAGGTGGTGCTCTTTCTTAAATCTCAGTGTTTGTTTATATTCTTTGACTGTGTCTCCATATTGAATACGTAGGTCCTGATTATCTGGATCCCTGTGCTTTTGGTTGGATAATTGTCTTAGTTTTTTCCTCATGGATTTGCATTCTGAGTCAAACCATTTGTCTTGCTTTTTTTTTTTTGGGTTTGGTTTTTGTAAAGGTAAGCTCAATTGTTGTGCCACATAATGAAATATATTGGTGATGTGCTTTGTGGCTAGGTTTACTCCCTCTTTACTGCTGGGATATGCATGGGCCAGGAAAGAATGTAGGTGTTCTTGGGTTTCATGGCTGCTCATAGCCTCCTGATATGCAGGTAGTCTGCTTTGCTCCCATCTATAGTTAGTTGTTATATTATATAATTGACTGGAGTTGGGGCATGGTTGTTTAGAGTGGAGTCTTTTAAGGTAAATTTTGATCTGATTATGGTCTGAAAAGGGGGTTTGTTGCTTGACTGTGAATGCTCTGAGAGAGAATGGGTCCAAATCTGTTATTGCATAATCTACTGTGCTACTGTCAAGAGAGGAACTGTAGGTGTAGCGGCCAACGGAGTCCCCTCTTAGTCGACCATTGGCTATGTATAGACTGAGAGATCGGCAGAGCTGCAGCAGTTCTTTCCCATTTCTATTTGTTATTTTGTCGTAATTATTCCTTAAGGGAAGAGTTAGGCTGGTGTTAGTTTTGTTATTCATGTATTTGTCTCCGTTTGTGCTAGTAGTGTCTGATTCTTCAGATGTGCGGGCATTCAGATCACCAACGATTAGGATATTTCCCTGGGTTTGGAAGTGGCTGATGTCTCCCTCTAGGTCAGAAAAGGTTTGATCCTTAAAGTAGGGAGATTCAGCTGGAGGGATGTAGATTGCACAAATGAATATGTTTTGGGTATTAGAGGTCAGGTCTTTTTTTAACTTAAGCCATACATAATTATCACCTTCTTTAACTAGTTAAATAGAGTTTGTATATTTGGCTTTATACCATATGAGTATTCCCCCTGAGCTCCTCCCCTGTGTCACTCCAGGGAGCTTTATTGAGTTAACTGTTAACTCCCCATAGCCTGGAGGGCAGCCAGTCGGTAAGTCTCCCCTATCCCACGTCTCCATTAGAATGATGATGTCGGAGTCTTTGAGCTCATCAATGAACTCAGAGTTGTTACTTTTCAGTCCAAAGGCAGATGATCTTGATCCCTGGACATTCCATTGGCTGATTACAAAGGATTCGTATTGGTTCATGCTACAATATGAGTTGTTAGATTTGTTGTTGTTTTTCATGGAGAGTGGAAATGCATATCATTCACCCACAAGTGATATGTAAGAGGATAGCATTGGTTTATATAAACAGTATTATCAATATATAATTGCATTTGTATTCATTTGTATCAGTTAATGTTTTCAGTTAGCGTTTGTTTGTGTGTGTGTGTGTGTGTGTGTGTGTGTGTGTGTGTGTGTGTGTGTGTGTGTGTGTGTGTGTGTGTGTGTGTGCGTGCGTCCGTGCGTGCGTGCTCATGTGTGTTCTCACCAGGGCCCCTGGCCTGTAAGACGAGTGCAGATGAGGGTGAGAATTTGTCTGATGTCCATCATGTCATTGGGGTCTGGAGCTCCAGTAAGGGCTTCAGCATAGCTTTTCCCATGTGTTGCATGTGCACCCTGTGTTGTTGTGATGGTGGTGCTGAGCGGAGGCCTTGCTGCCATGTTTGTGGTGGTCCTGCTGCCTCTCTCTCTCTACTCGTCCTCTCTCTCTCAATTCAATTCAAATTCAAAAAAGGCTTTATTGGCATGACTGCATACAATACAACGTTGCCAAAGCATGTTTACAGAAAATGTACAAGCACAATTAACATAAATAAATAAAAAACAAACAATAAGTTATAGGTGGTAACAATGTGGTATAGAAACATATAACAGGTTCATTGTTAATTATTAAACATTAATTATTATATATAATATTATATGAATTATTCTCTCTCTCTCTCTCTACTCGTCCTCTCTCTCTCTCTCTACTCGTCCTCTCTCTCTCTACCCATCCTTTCTCTCTCTCTCTCTCTACTCGTCCTCTCTCTTTCTACTCATCTTTTCTCTACTCATCCTTTCTCTCTACTCGTCCTCTCTCTCTCTACTCGTCCTCTCTCTCTCTACCCATCCTTTCTCTCTCTCTCTCTCTACTCGTCCTCTCTCTTTCTACTCATCTTTTCTCTACTCGTCCTCTCTCTCTACTCATCCTTTCTCTCTACTCGTCCTCTCTCTCTCTCTCTACTCGTCCTCTCTCTCTCTACCCATCCTCTCTCTCTCTCTCTCTCTCTCTACTCATCCTCTCTCTCTCTCTCTCTCTCTACTCATCCTTTCTCTCTACTCGTCCTCTCTCTCTCTCTCTCTCTCTCTCTACTCGTCCTTTCTCTCTCTCTCTCTCCACTCATCCTCTCATCTACTCAAGCTGTTGTGGAAGCACTTCCTGTTTGTTCTGATGCACTCTAGTCGGTGGCATCTTATCTGGTGTCCAGGATGCTGTAGTGATGTTCTCTGGTCTTTTGCTGTGATAAATGGTTTCTTTTTTTCACCCTCGCCCTTCCCCCTCCGCTTCTTCCTCCAGACTGGTGATTGCGAGCCGCTTCGACCCCTGCTCAGTGCTGCTGTGTCTGAAGAGACTGGTCTAATCAGAGCCGTAAATGACCTTCGAATTGCGACCGACAATCAAAAAATATCTAAAATATAAAAATAACTTGGGTCTATCATTCGGCAACACAACATCTCCTACCAATCATATGCTGATGATACCCAACTTTACTTATTCATCTCCTCTGATGACCCCAGTCTGGTAAATGACCTCACTCGTTGTATCTCTAACATTAAAAATTGGATGGCCCAAAATGTTCTAATGCTAAATGATGCCAAGACAGAGATGCTGGCTGTAGGCCCTAAGGCCCTGAGAAATCACTTTCAACCAATTCTAACCTCCCTCTTGGCAAAACCATGTGAGAATGTTAAAAATTTAGGAGTGACTCTTGATGCAGATCTTAATTTTCAAAAGCATATATCTAACATTACTAAGACAGCCTTTTACCACCTCAGAAATATTTCTAAAGTCCGTTGCTTCCTCTCTTTACAGGATTCTGAAAAATTAGTTCATGCATTTATCTCAAGTCAGTTAGATTACTGCAACACACTCTATGCTGGTCTAACAAAACAGATGTTAAACAAACTTCAACTTTAGAATAGTCACTAGAACATCAAAATGTAATCATATGATTTTTTTTTTATGATCCAGCGCGTTGCCTAAGGTCCTCCAGTAAATGTCTTCTCACGACCCCCAGAAAAAGCACCAATGCTGCACATGGTGCCTTTAGTTACTGTGCCCCAACCCTCTGGAATAGCCTACCTCAGGAGTTAAGGTCATCGCAATCAGTGCTCTCTTTTTAAAAACTTTTTTATTTTCTTCAGCTTTTAATATTTTTATTTTGCTAAGTGTGTTTGTTTATTTTAGATAATTTAATGTCATCTCTCCACTCAAAGCACATTGGGCCTCATTCTCGAACATTTTCTGAAGTTTCTTCTGAAATGTTTCTTACGGGTTTCGGAAAAACAACGTAAGAAAAAGACATCCGACAAATTCATGAACGCTTGAAAATGTGTTCCTACACAGCAGAAGTGTTCTGAATTTGCATACATACACGCCCCGCCAGCTCCTTATAAGGGCACGCAACCGTAGTGACGCGTGCAGTCATGTCAAAGCGGAAAGCGAGCTCCGTCGAGTAAACGCAGATCTAACTTCAACGGTGCAGAGGTGGACCGTTGCAGGATGTAGATGTGTCCATTCTATTCCACTATAGCTATATCAACGTGATTGAGTTTAGTGCTTATTTATTTATTCACTTACATTTGCAGTGTTCGTGTACATTCACATTTACATTTAGTCATTTATCAGATGCTTTTTACCCAAAGCGACGTACAAGGGAGAGAACAGTCAAGTTACGAGCAATAGAGACCTAGTGTAACAATAAATACTACTTTACATAAGAAATAGAAAAACGAAATAGAAAATAAAAACGAAGTGCAGGAATGTAACTGCTGTAGGTGCAAGTTAAGCACTAGTCGAAGTGCCAGTTAGAAAGGGAGGTGCTCTCTGAAGAGTTGGGTCTTCAAAAGCTTCTTAAAGGTAGAGAGGGACACCCCTGCTCTGGTAGTGCTAGGCAGTTCGTTCCACCAACGTGGAACTACAAATGAAAATTCTGGAGTGCCGTACTTGCACAGACGGCAGTGCCAAACGACGCTC
Organism: Clupea harengus; assembly: GCF_900700415.2. Lineage (NCBI taxonomy): Eukaryota > Metazoa > Chordata > Actinopteri > Clupeiformes > Clupeidae > Clupea > Clupea harengus. The sequence continues at coordinate 15,069,054 of NC_045166.1, forward strand.
ACTAGACAAGCGCAGCATTCTGGTGTAGTCCTTTTATTTATTTTATGACATCACGGTGCCTCGTAGAATCATGACTATACATGTGAAACGTAATTGTTAATGATACAAACATTCTCATAATTATTATTAATATAATTAATTTAATCCGAGGATGTCTGTAGAGTTGATGTGAACGCAATCACCAACGTTTTCTCACAAATTCATTAACACTTCTAACACAGAGAGTTTTCTCAAAACTCGGGCCGAGTTACGACTGCTATTTCGAGTTCGGAAAGTCTTCTGAAGTTCAGAACAAATCCCAGATGAGAAAAATTTCATGAATGCCAAATGTTTTCCTAAATCCAATTCAGAAGAAGTTCCTTCTTAAATTCTTCTTAACTGCGTTCGAGAATGAGGCCCATTGTGTCTATGTATGCCATATGAAATGTGCTATATAAATAAACTTGACTTGACTTGACTTGACTTGAAGAGGTTCCTGGCCCCTTCCAGGCCATTTGTAGTCTATTGCCAATACAGAGAGGTACGGCCTGGGGAATTTTAGAACGTCAAAACCCTAGATCCAGCTCCAGATCTCTGTTACCATTCCAGAACTCTAAATCCAGCTCCAGAAGTCTAGGTCCAGCTCCAGAAGTCTAGGTCATGCTCCAGAGCTCTGTTACTATTCCAGAACTCTAGATCCAACTCCAGAAGTCTAGATCCAGATCCAGAGCTCTGTTACTATTCCAGAACTCTAGATCCAGCTCCAGAGCTCTGTCACCATTCCAGAAGCTTGGCCCAGAGCTTTCACTTTCCATCAAGACTTATATTTGCACTGTAGTTTCAGAAATGTGCTTCCAAGTGTCCTAAGTGATTTGTTTGGCTTGTGGTTTTCTCAATCATAATGTTTTCTGTTTTATTGTTTGCTTGTTTTTTCCTCCCCTTTTTCTCTCTCAGCCTCTGATTGCCACAGGCCTTGCCTGCGAAGAGCACTTTTTTTTTTTTTCTTATCTCATCTCCCACAGTGCACTGCAGCGTGTGGATTGAGGACTATTTATGTTTGTTAGACAGGAAGTGCCCTGCTGAAGCTGAACTACTTGCTTGTTTGGGTTCACCCACTGGGTGCACTGCCTGCTTGTACAGGACTTTGAGTAAAACAGATTATAAAAACAAAAAACTAGTAATTTCCCACCTTCTCTTTCTGGAGCTGCCACTTGATGTATGGGGTCTACTGAACACATTGGCCATTTGTTTGATTCTCTTGTGTCCACAATTAGCCAGTTTGGACATTTGATTAGACTATGTGTGCTTCTAATAATATAAATATGTATTTCAAATACATATTAAACAACCCCAAATCAGAAAAAGTTGGGACGGTATGTTAAATTAAAATCAAAACTGAAAACAGTGATTTGTAAATTCTCTTTGAGCTGTATTACATTAAAAACAATGTAACACATGTAGCACATTATTTGATGTCTTGCCTCATGAATTGTATTGTTTTTTTCAAAATAAACACTTAATTCAATTTCGATTCTTGCAACATATTTCAAAAACATTTACCACTTTGTAATGTTGCCATTCCTTTTCACAATACTAAAGATGTTTCAGGACTGAAAACACCAAGAGATGAAGCGTTTCAGGTGTAACTATGTCCCATTCTTCCTGCAAACAAGTCTTAAGGTGTGCAGCGGTATGGGGTCTTTGTTGTCGCATTTTGCGTTTAAAAATGCGCCACACATTCTCTATTGGTGACAACTCAGGACTGCAGGCAGACACTGACACAACCTCATACCATGACAGACCCTGGCTTTTGGACTTGTTGCTGGTAACAGTCTGGATGGTCCTTTTCTTCTTTGGTCCAGAGCACACAACGCCAATTTCTTCCAAAAAAGACCTGAAATACTGATTTGTCTGACCACAATACACGTTTCCACTGTGTGATGGTCCATCCCAGATGCGGCCGAGCCCAGAGAAGTCAACGGCACTTCTGGACACGGTTAACATAAGGCTTCCTTTCGGCACAGTAACATTTTAACTGGCATTTGTGGATGTAACTACGTATTGTAGTGCTTGACAAAGGTTTGCCAAAGTAATCCTGAGCCCATGTGGTTATATCGCTTATAGATGAATGACAGTTCTTGACAGTAGGCTTGCGCCCTTGCCCTTTACGCACTGAAATTCCTCCAGATTCCTTTAATCTTTTAATTATGTTATGCTCTGTGGAGGGTGAAATATCCAAATCCCTTCCTATCTTTCTTTGAGAAACATTGTTTTTAAACATTTCAATAATTTGCACACACATTTGTTGGCGAACTGGCGATCCTCGGACCATCTTTGCTCCTAAAGGACTAGGCCTTTTATGAATGCTGCTTTTGTACCAAATCATGATTACAATGACCTGTTGACATCACTAGTTTCAAATCACATCATTATTTAATTATTCTACCTCATTACTACCCCTAAATTGTCCCCGTCCCAACTTTTTTTGGAATATGTTGCAGGCCTGAATGGCAGGAATGAATGGATTTACAAATCAAATGAAGTTGACCAGACAAAACATGAAATATCTTGTGTTCATACTGTCTGCAATGAAATACAAGTCAAGGTACATTTACATTTACACTGCTTTCTTTTTTAATGTGCATTTTCCATACCGTCCCAACTTTTTCTGACTTGGGGTTGTAAAATAAAATGCACTCCTTGTTTATTTTGTTTAGCACTTCTCTAGCAGGTTACACATGGCCCTTTAGGAACTCAGGTAATGTGGGGATACATAAAGCAGTAGAAATTAAGAGCCTTGCTGTTGGAATTTGGTCCCAGAATAATTTTATTTCATCAAATGCAGACTCCAAAACAAACACAACATTACACAACATAATCCAGAACTCATAACCAGACTGTAGTAGTAGTAATCACTGAAAGTCATTCCCATGCTGTTTAAAGGTTTCTCAAACATCAAAAAAGTTGCACAGCATACAAAGGTTGATACGGTAGAGGCATTAGAAAGGTGTGTGTGTTATTATTTTATAGTTTTCTTCTTTTTTTTTTTGTTGAACTTGACAAAAATAAGGAGGTGAACTTGCAGACAGAGGTTCATCTAATCTACTGGTTCCCATCACTGATCACCGGACACTACTGAGGAAACTAATGAGTAGAAGACGAGTATGCAAGAAACAGTACGTGTTGTACGGCCAGGTTTGTAAGTTTCAGAGCAAGCTGGCACCACTCAAGCGAGGAAGCGACTGAGGCTTCTCCCAACCCACAGGGAGACACATCACGACCAGACTGTCACCCACATGTCGACAAGAAACTGAACACAGAGCGAAAGAGACTGCATGTAGAGAGCGTAACTGTTTCACTATTTACTTGTTAAAAACACTGTAGTCAAAGTTACGATCACCATGGAGATGGAGGGTTATATCTGGAAGCCTGCACTTAGGTTGTGGAGAACAGCAAAGGGAACCCCGGTTCTCTGTCTCTTCTCTCTGTCTCTCTCTCAGCAGTGACCCCTGACCCCCATTCATTTCTTCTGGCCGTTGTGGATCTTGCTGGCGATCTGCTGCACCTCCGGGTCCATGGCAGCCAGGTTAGCCAGCTCTCTCTCCTACAGAGGGGCAAAGGAATGTCAGGTTAGCCAGCTCTCTCTCCTACAGAGGGGCAAAGAAATGTCAGGTTAGCCAGCTCTCTCTCCTACAGAGGGGCAAAGGAATGTCAGGTTAGCCAGCTCTCTCTCCTACAGAGGGGCAAAGGAATGTCAGGTTAGCCAGCTCTCTCTCCTACAGAGGGGCAAAGGAATGTCAGGTTAGCCAGCTCTCTCTCCTACAGAGGGGCAAAGGAATGTGAAAAAGATTCACTTTAGCTAGCTATCCCTCTGTCTTGACAAAAGGAACCACTTCACGTCAGCCATCTCTCTGCTACAGAGAGAACAATAATAAATTCAGGTTTTTTTTCTTCAGGTTTTCAAGATCAGCTAGGTCTCTACTTCAGAGAAGAGAAGAGTAAGCAAAAAACTCAATTTCTCTTAGAAGCAAAGCAATAGTAATGCATGTAGTATGAGCAAGTATGCACAGTAACCTACACACTACTGTCCATTTCCTTTGTTTACAGGTATTACACAGCTGTTGTTACAGTTCACTCATGTGCACAGGACTCTGGGACATATGAGAGCCACATGCATCCCAAAGACAGCAGCTATCCAGGTTCAGTCAGGCTATTTGTTTTTTCACTGTTGAAAAATTGGGGACATTTATTATGTGCAGCAGATTTCTTCACAGCTCAAATAGAACAGTAAAAAACATTAGTAGAGGTGTGTAAGGTGTAAAGATGTATGAAGGTGTAAAACAGCCCTGTGAAGGTAAATTAAGCCATTTTAACCCTTGTTATTTCTCGTGGCACCCCCTGCTGGCCTTGCAGTGTCAGTGCGAGGGCAGTGGGTGGTGCTGAGCGATGTTACCTGATTGGCCACACCTGGGAAGGCCTGGATGAAAACCTGTGCTGATTTTTTTTTTTTTGCTTCTCTTTCTCCACATTTGCATTAATTTGTCCTTGTCACCTTTCAATTTTGTCTCAGTTAATTGAACGTTTTTTTTTTTTATGAAACATTGCTGTACGTGTCCATTTGTGTTTAAATCTATGAGCCGGCCGTAGCAGCCTCCTCTGCTCACTGTCTGACTACGGAGAGAAAATGACGAGGACCGTGGACCGCTTTGGAAAATCTCCAGTGAAGAGATCTAGCTGCTCCCTCAGTGTGAATGGAGGGGTCTGGCTGTGGACAGGAATAATGATAAATGTTAGTTTTATAGTTTTATATCAGCTTTAAATAGGTGCAGTGTGTGTCTGCAGGAGGCTGTGGCTCGGACAGGGTGATGCCTCAGCTCGGCTGTCTGCTTGAATAGCTGTGGGCTCGGGAGGGAGTTGTGATAACAACACTAGCTACCCATTTTCTCTTTTCTTTCTTTCGTTTTTTCTTGTCTTTTCTGCCGCATTAACTACTGAGCACACATGCTCCACTGCGGGTTAAATATGTACTGAGACGTACACTTTCCCTCGTTCTCTCTCTCTTCTGAGATGTGCTTTCCTCCTTATTTCTCTCTCTCTCCTGCTAATTTACTCCCCAATCTCTCTCCCTCTGATGCTCCCTTTCTCCTTTTCCCTAATTTTTTCTCTCTTTTCTCTTTTCTCTTGATTCCTGTTTCTCTATCTTTACCCCTGTCTCTGTCTCTGCCTCCGCATCTCTCTCTCTATATTTAACAATTCCAGCCAATCAACACGATGCCCTAGGAGCACAGAAGAGAGGGGTGTAATTTGATTGGCTGTTGAGCTCAAATATCAACAACCTTAAGTCAGAATTGCGGACACTAACTTTAAGGAATTCTTTGGTTTTGAAAGAAGCATCCTTACCTCTACTGGGGTGAGTGCTCTTTGCGCCCCCCTCTGGTTCCGTGACGCGTGACAGCTGGGCCTTCCTGTAGTTGAGTAAGAGGGCGAGGTTGTTGGCGGCGGCGGTTGATGTGACACTCCTCTTGTACCAGTCTGGACGCCTTCTTTGATGTTTGTTCGACGGCCTAAAGGTCCTCTTCTCTCTGTCCTCCCTGTCCTCCTCTACTTCCTCGGACGAGTCTCCTCCACGCTTGTGAAGCCGCCTTCTTTGATGTTTGTTCGACGGCCTAAAGGTCCTCTTCTCTCTGTCCTCCTCGTCCTCCTCTTGTTCATCGGACGAGTCTCCTTCACGCTTGTGAAGCCGCCTTCTTTGATGTTTGTTCGACGGCCTGAAGGTCCTCTTCTCTCTGTCCTCCTCGTCTTCCTCTTCTTCCTCGGACGAGTCTCCTTCACGCTTGTGAAGCCGCCTTCTTTGATGTTTGTTCGACGGCCTGAAGGTCCTCTTCTCTCTGTCCTCCTCGTCTTCCTCTTCTTCCTCGGACGAGTCTCCTTCACGCTTGTGAAGCCGCCTTCTTTGATGTTTGTTCGACGGCCTGAAGGTCCTCTTCTCTCTGTCCTCCTCGTCTTCCTCTTCTTCCTCGGACGAGTCTCCTTCACGCTTGTGAAGCCGCCTTCTTTGATGTTTGTTCGATGGCCTAAAGGTCCTCTTCTCTCTGTCCTCCTCGTCCTCCTCAACTTCCTCGGACGAGTCTCCTTCACGCTTGTGAAGCCGCCTTCTTTGATGTTTGTTCGACGGCCTAAAGGTCCTCTTCTCTCTGTCCTCCTCGTCCTCCTCTTGTTCCTCGGACGAGTCTCCTTCACGCTTGTGAAGCCGCCTTCTTTGATGTTTGTTCGACGGCCTAAAGGTCCTCTTCTCTCTGTCCTCCTCGTTCTCCTCTTCTTCCTTGGACGAGTCTCCTTCACGCTTGTGATACTTTCTTTGATATTTGCGCGCAAACCCAGGCCTGAAGGACCTCTTCTCTCTGCCCTCCCCTTCCTCACGTTTCTCCTTCTCTGACGGAAAGAGGTGCCTTTTCCTCTGGTACTGAGGAAACTCCTCCTGGCTTCGTTCCTCGTCCGTCTCTTCGTACTTCTCCTCGTTCTCCTTAAGGAGGTCTCGGATGGCCTCCAGCTCTGATTCTTCTTTGGCTCCTTCCCCCTCTAGTGGCGGCACCTCCTCTCCACTCTTCTTCACTGGAGCCTCATGATTGGAGCCTGGAGAGATGGGAGAAAGACAGGTGCATGTCAGAAATGGCCAAATCCCAGAGATCTAGTTTGCCAGTTTTCAAGCAATAACTGGCAGGTTCAGATTGTACTTGCATGCTGCAATGTTAATCCATGACTATCAGAGTAATGGTGGACACCAGTGAAATATAACTTGCCTCCTATGAAGAGTTCTTTGCACTCCGGATGCTCTGGCGTTGCTTCTGTTTTTGAAAGTGCAATGGAAAGGGCGTCTGCCAAGCATCTCTTCAGCTGAAAGCAGTTTATTAAATACACATTAAAACACATTACAAATAGCCAGTTTTCATGTCTGACTATTTAGGAATATTTGAATTACATAGTAAAGATTAATCATTACAGTACATACCAAATCCTCTCGTCTCTCCGATTTTACCGCTGGAAGGGACTGGTTTTCTATGTATGATAAAGAGTGCATTTAACAGCAATTCCCACAAGACTAGTAGATTTCTAAACTTGAATCAACCTAGTTCAAACCTACATCATGCATGTGTAAATACAACTAAAAATCTTATAGAAATTATTTTTAAAAGCTAAAATATTGTCTGTTAGTTGACCATTCATACTTCACAGGTCCACACATATATAAGTGGCCATGGTACTGAATCGCGGTATCACTGACCAAAGTTTCTGTTTTACTTACCTGTTATGAAGGACAGAGTCACCGCAAGTAGAAAGGTAAGTTTCATCTTGAAAATACTGAGCGAAGATTAGAACAGAGATGCATAAAAACCAGTATGGTCCAACTGGATATCGATGCTAACGAGCCCTTAGTCTCCACTGGAGTGGGATCGACTCTGCTCTGTTCCGCGCTCCTTCTCCGCAGACGAAGAGGAGAGCCCGAGAAGATGAGTGAGGCACGGCAGCAGTGGGCAGACTGACTCTCACCGAGACGCGCCCCGCTTTATATAGTTTTTTTTCACATGCAAACCGGGAAAAAAAACAACTTGTGGAGTTTCTCTCAGTGGCTCCCGTCAGTTAGAATCAGACAAAATCCCACATCCCTTACATAATACGACGAGACTTTGAAATTAATCTGAAACCACATCGATATGTTAGACTGTTTCTTCCAAACTCATTTTGAAAGAAAATAATTATTCTCCTATTAGACGGTCCTTCATTATCATGGATTAGGTTCATTAAGGGATGAATTGCACAAACCAAGCCCCAAGCCCCAAGCAAGTAGGTGTGTTTTGCCTCTGTGATCTCGCTATCTGCGCTGTGTCCACATTTTCAATTAACTTGGGAGAAAGACAGGGTCATTTGAGAGCAAGAAACCCTGCCTACCCTTAGAGAATCCCATCCTCTAAATCTATACAAATGTGCATCCCCTGGCATGCAGAACCAGGCCCTCAGCAGAACCGGGCCCTCAGCAGAACTGGGCTCTCAGCAGAACTGGGCTCTCAGCACCCTCTTTCTCTTGGTTGTCCCTGCTTGAGAGACTGCAATGGTCTGAAGATTAATTTAAATAGTTGAATAATCAAACAACAGAAGATGTTGCATTTGGGATCATGAATGAGAAGCATTCTGTGGTGTGTGACAAGTCTGATGAATGCCTCATGTGACACACACGTGTGTACCACAAGTACATTTTATACACTTCATTTGATTCCACATTACATTAAGTCAAGTTTCATCAGAAATCGCATTTTCTCTCGTAGGCTGCTGCCTCTGGAGCATCTCAAGCTCTGGGGTCTGTTCTGGCTGCAGTTGTTTCATCAGACAGCATATCACTCTCTCTCTTTCTCTCTCTCTCTCTCTCTCTCGTTCTCTCTGTTTGTCCATCCATCCATCGTGTAAAGTGTTCCCTCTCGTTTCCAGTAACCTGTACTCTCTCCCTCCTCGTATAACTCTGGTGTAAAGTGTTGTCCTTCTCGTCTCCAGTCACCTGCGCTATGACACGCTGGCCCAGATGCTGACCCTGGAAAACATCCACGCTGGCAGTAAGATCCTGGTGTTTGAGACCTGCGCTGGCCTGGTGCTGGGTGTCGTCATGGAGAGGATGGGAGGTACGGATCAGTCGCTTTACCTCTCACCTTTAACTGACCAAATGCACCCTTCCTTTCAGTGCCCCTGAAGTAATGTGTTGATTGGCTGGAATAGTGTATTACACTGTCTGTGCCACTGTTTCCCATTTACAGAGTCAATAGATAGAGTTAGATAGACAGAGAGACCCAGACAGACTCCCTATGCCCAAGCTCGTGTTTGCCCTGGCAACTCTTAAACTAAAACTCTGGGCCATGTTCCCCTTTCCCAAAGCTCTCACCTCTCACTGGCAGATGCATTGTGGATGGAACGCAGACTGAACTCTCATCACCCGCTCAGTCCAATATATTCAGTGATGGTAAAAATAATTCCTCCTGCCCAAGCAAACCTAAAGCACTGGCCTGGTGTTCTCTATGTGCTGGGGAGGATCCTGCCCTGGCCTCATAGGGAACATGGTCAGGTTCTGACAGGATAGGTCAATCCATCAGTATGAGTAGTGAGGCTTGCATCAAAACTCTCTCCCTCTATCTCTCCCTCCCTTTCTCCCTCTTTCTCTTGCTCTCTGTCTCTCTTGTCTGCTCCCTCTCTCTGTTTCTCTCAATCGCTCTCTCACATTCCCTCTCGCTCTCACACACTCTCTCTCTCTCCCGCCTCCATCCAGGCTATGGCTCGTTGATCCAGTACTACCCAGGCGGTGACCCCACGCGGGCGGGCATGGAGAGCTTCGGCTTCCCCCCACACTTCCACCAGACGCTGCACGAGTTCCCCCTCTGCAAGGTGAACGCCTTGCTGGCCGGCAGCCTGGAGGCGGAGGGGAGCCCTGACGCTGCGATGGATCCCCAGGAGGAGGTCCCCGATTTGGCAGAGGGAGATGGTGAGGCCCCCGATGGGGCAGAGGGAGATGGTGAGGCCCCAGAGGAGACCCAGGAGATGGAGGTCAGAGAGGGAGAAAGAGAGACAGGAGAGGCACAGGTAGAGGAAGGTAGAGAGATGCTGCCAGTTCTCTCTCAGTACAGGTCTGTGGTACAGGTAGAGGAAGGTAAAGAGATGCTCCCAGTTCTCTCTCAGTACAGGTCTGTGGCACATGGCTGTCAGTGGCGCTGCGTATTCAACAGGGTACTTCCTGGAGTGTTTTTTTGTTTTGTTTTTGTACACTTTAAAGTCGCCATCCATGCCCCTGAAACAACGTGTTGATTGGCTAGAACCCTAGCACATTTGGCGCCCTAGGCAAACTTCACTCCTGGCGGTACAGCTGAACTTGCGCTATGTTTTGCTAAAGATAGCCTGATGACAGTTTCGACTGAATGGCAATAACAAGGAACGTCACACGTCACTGGCTAGCTAGCGTTAGCTAACTAGCAAGATTACATACAATCCATTCGCTAAAGTTGACAATACAATACTTGGATTTTCACCAGTATTCCTCACTTGTTGACAAGTTGCCGTGTTTGTCTTCCTTAATGGGTGTGCTATGCAACGTGTAAGATATTTGTAGTGTTGTTGCACTAGCTTTTGGCTTTATCTGTGTGCCCCTGGTGTAATTTATGACTGGCTGGCCCTCAATATTTTAATCATGTCTTTTTTGTATATTGTATAATAAATCGACATATTATTTTTGATATACCCGCCTCTGTAAAATCCTTAAAGAACTATGTGACAGGGAGTAGGAAGGCTTTCAATGATAAGGTACATCTTTTCTTCTTAACTCCACTAAAGTGCCCGGGGCAATTCTGGCATTCATGAAAGTTTTCTTATCTGGGATTCATTCTTGGCTAAGAACAGGATTTAAGGATTTACCTTTCTCCTTGGCAGGTTTCTCTTCTTCTTCCTTTCTTTTCTTTTTGAATTGTGCCCCGGATGGCTTTTGCCTCTTCCTAGTTTCTTTCATCGACGTTGCTTGGACACGGACACTCAAACCATACCCCTCAATGTGCTAGCATGTTCTGACAACACCAAAGAGGTATGTACCCCTTCCTCTTTCGATTTTTGGCTAATTTTTCCCTTATGTTAGATTTCTTTTTTTAATGTCAAAATATTGGTTGGACATATCTTCTATATGTGCCAATTTTTTGGTGTAGTTAAAAATAGACCATTGACCATACACTGTTCCAGCCAGGGCCGGCCCTTCCTACATGCGACATAGGCGGTTGCCTCAGAGGGGTTTTCTTGTGCCAATTTTTGTGCACATTTTTCCCTTATGTTAGATTAATTTTTTTAATGTCTAAATATTGGTTGGACATATGTGTGCAACGGTACGGGGTCTTCGTTGTCGCATTTTGCGTTTCAAAATGCCCCACACATTCTCTATTGGTGACAAATCGGGACTGCAGGCAGACACTGACACACTGCTGGTAGTCTGGATGGTCCTTTTCTTCTTTGGTCCAGAGCACACGCCGCCCATTTCTTCCAAAAAGACCTGAAATACTGATTTGTCTGACCACAATACACGTTTCCACTGTGTGATGGTCTATCCCAGATGCCTCAGAGCCCAGAGAAGTCAACGACACTTCTGGACAAGGTTAACATAAGGCTTCCTTTCGGCACAGTATCGTTTTAACTGGCATTTGTGGATGTAACTACATATTGTAGTGCTTGACAAAGGTTTGCCAAAGTAATCCTGAGCCCATGTGGTTATATCGCTTATAGATGAATGACAGTTCTTGACAGTAGGCTTGCGCCCTTGCCCTTTACGCACTGAAATTCCTCCAGATTCCTTTAATCTTTTAATTATGTTATGCACCGTGGAGGGTGAAATATCCAAATCCCTTCCTATCTTTCTTTGAGAAACATTGTTTTTAAACATTTCAATAATTTGCACACGCATTTGTTGGCGAACTGGCGAATCTTGGACCATCTTTGCTCCTAAAGGACTAGGCCTTTTCTGGATGCTGCTTTTGTACCAAATCATGATTACAATGACCTGTTTACATCACTAGTTTCAAATCACATCATTATTTAATTATTCTACCTCATTACTACCCCTAAATTGTCCCCGTCCCAACCTTTTTTGGAATATGTTGCAGGCCTGAATGGCAGCAATGGATATATATTTACAAATCAAATTAAGTTGACCAGACGAAACATGAAATATCTTGTGTTCATACTGTCTGCAATGAAATACAAGTCAAGGTACATTTATAAATCACTGCTTTCTTTTTTAATGTGCATTTTCCATACCGTCCCAACTTTTTCTGACTTGGGGTTGTACAATAAAATGCACTCCTTGTTTTTTTTGTTTAGCACTTGTCTAGCAGGTTACACATGGCCCTTTAGGAACTCAGGTAATGTGGGGATACATAAAGCAGTAGAAATGAAGAGCCTTGCTGTTGGAATTTGGTCCCAGAATAATTCACTTTATTTCATCAAATGCAGACTCCGAAACAAACACACATTACACAACATAATCCAGAACTCATAACCAGACTATAGTAGTCATCACTGAAAATCATTCCCATGCTGTTTAAAGGTTTCTCCAACATCAAAAAAGTTTCACAGCATACAAAGGTTGACACGGTAGAGGCATTAGAAAGGTGTGTGTGTTATCATTATATAGTTTTCTTTTTCTTTTTTTTTCCATTGAACTTGACAAAAATAAGGAGGTGAACTTCCAGACAGAGGTTCATCTAATATACTGGTTCCCATCACTGATCACCAGACACTACTGAGGAGGCGGACTGTGATGCGTAAACCACAGCTCTCCCAGGGGGCCACTGACACCAGGCTACAGCTGTCCCACACCCTGCAAATTAAAATAGGTAACTAATGAGTAGAAGACGAGTACGCAAGAAACACAGTATGTGTTGTACGGCCAGGTTTGTAAGTGTCAGAACAGGCTGGCACCACCAAAGCGAGGAAGCGACTGAGAGAGGCTTCTCCCAAAGAACATCCAAAGGGAGGCACATCACGACCAGACTGTCACCCACATGTCAACAAGAAACTGAACACAGAGCGAAAGAGACCGCATGTAGAGAGCGTAACTGTTTCATTATTTACTTGTTAAAAACACTGTAGTCAAAGTTACGATCACCATGGAGATGGAGGGTTATATCTGGAAGCCTGCACTTAGGTTGTGGAGAACAGCAAAGGGAACCCCGGTTCTCTGTCTCTTCTCTCTTTTTCTCTCTCAGCAGTGACCCCTGACCCCCATTCATTTCTTCTGGCCGTTGTGGATCTTGCTGGCGATCTGCTGCACCTCCAGGTCCATGGCAGCCAGGTTAGCCAGCTCTCTCTCCTACAGAGGGGCAAAGGAATGTCAGGTTAGCCAGCTCTCTCTCCTACAGAGGGGCAAGGGAATATCAGGTTAGCCAGCTCTCTCTCCTACAGAGGGGCAAAGGAATATCAGGTTAGCCAGCTCTCTCTCCTACAGAGGGGCAAGGGAATATCAGGTTAGCCAGCTCTCTCTCCTACAGAGGGGCAAAGGAATATCAGGTTAGCCAGCTCTCTCTCCTAAAGAGGGGCAAGGGAATGTGAAAAAGATTCACTTTAGCTAGCTAGCCCTCTGTCTTGACAAAAAGGAACCACTTCACGTCAGCCATCTCTCTGCTACAGAGAGAAAAATAATAAATTCAGGGTTTTTTTTTCAGGTTTTCAAGATCAGCTAGTTCTCTACTTCAGAGAAGAGAAGAGTAATCTCAGAACTAATTGTCTCTTAGAAGCACAGCAATAGTAATGCATGTAGTATGAGCAAGTATGCACAGTAACCTACACACTACTGTCCATTTCCTTTGTTTACAGGTATTACACAGCTGTTGTTACAGCTCGCTCAGGTGCACAGGACTCTGGGACATATGAGAGCCACGTGCATCCCAAAGACAGCAGCTATCCAGGTTCAGTCAGGCTATTTGTTTTTTCACTGTTGAAAAATTGGGGAATTTGATTATGCGCCTCACCACAGGGGTGCCCCAAGGCTCGGTGATGGGACCACTTCTCTTTGCCATTTACACCACTTCTTTGGGCCCTATCATCCGCTCGCATGGTTTTTCCTATCACTGTTATGCCGATGATACTCAACTGTTTCTGTCTTTCCCTCCTGGGGACACCACTGTCTTGGCACGGATCTCGGACTGTCTTGCTGATATATCCACATGGATGAAAAATCATCACCTTCAGCTGACCCTGGCCAAAACAGAACTGATGGTCTTTCCAGCCAAACAGGCCATCCACCACAGCATCAATATCAATATTGACTCCTTATCTCTTGTTCCATCCAAAACAGCAAGAAACCTCAGGGTCATTATTGATGACCAACTGACTTTCACGGAGCACATCGCCTCTGTCTCCAGGTCGTGCCGCTTTGCGCTATTCAACATCCTCAAAATCAGGCCGTACCTAACCCAGTATGCCACCCAGCTGCTGGTGCAAACCTTGGTGAGTTCCCGCCTTGACTACTGCAACGCCCTCCTAACGGGCCTGCCGGCTTGCGTGGTGAAACCACTACAGATGATCCAGAACGCGGCAGCGTGTCTGGTGTTCAACCAACCGAAGAGGGCACACGTCACCCCGCTACTCATCGAGCTCCACTGGCTGCCTGTAGCTGCTCGCATTAAGTTCAAGTCACTTATGCTTGCCTACAGAGTGATTGCTGGTTCTGCTCCCACCTACCTAAATGCTCTTGTAAGGGCAAATGTTACACCCAGGATGCTGCGCTCATCTAGTGAGCGTTGTTTGGCTCTGCCGTCTGTGCAAGTACGGCAATCCAGACTATTCTCATTTGTAGTTCCACATTGGTAGAACGAACTGCCTAGCACTACCAGAGCAGGGGCGTCCCTCTCTATCTTCAAGAAGCTTTTGAAGACCCTAATAAGATTATAAAAAATAAACCCATTTTTACAAGCGGCTCTAAAATGGCCTTGAAATTCTCTTTTCAGGACAAATATTTCTCATCCACTTTCCGCTCTCCTAGCTGACAGCTCTACAGCTTCAGGAGACTGTAGCCCCGCAAACCATAACCTAATATAGTTCGACCACATAATGTTATCTAGAGGCACACACAGCTGAACCAGTATAAGTCATAAAAACCCACTGTGAGCACACTTACTGTGTGATCTTTGGCTTTCTGCAGAATGAAGAAATATGTGAAACTAATGTCCATGTGGACTGGACAGAAACAGATAAAAAAAAAAGGTTTTAATTGGATTGGATAGGACCTTGACTCACTTCACCGTTCTCACACGGTTCCATATCCTTTTATTCTAAAAAGAAAAGAAAAAATCATTAATTAGTGCAAGGCAGACCCAGGAAGGTAAGACCCAGAGAGAGAGAAGGGGGTTTGAGGATCCTCTGGCTGTGGACAGGAATAATGATAAAAGTTAGTTTTATAGTTTTATATCAGCTTTAAATAGGTACAGTGTGTGTCTGCAGGAGGCTGTGACTCAGACAGGGTGATGCCTCAACTCGGCTGTCTGCTTGAATAGCTGTGGGCTTAGGATGGAGCTGTGATGGCAACACTAGCTGCCCATTTTCTTTTCCTTTTTTCTTTCTTGCCTTTTTTCTTGTCTTTTATGCCGCATTAACTACTGAGCACACATGCTCCACTGCGGGTTAAATATGTACTGAGACGTACACTCTCCTTCGTTTTTCTCTCTTTCTTCTGAGACATACTCTCTCCCTTGTTCTCTCTCTCTTCTGAGACGTACTCTCTCCCTCGTTCTCTCTCTTCTGAGACGTACTCTCTCCCTCATTCTCTCTCTTCTGAGACGTACTCTCTCCCTTGTTCTCTCTCTCTCTCTTCTGAGACGTACTCTCTTCCTCGTTCTCTCTATTTCTTCTGAGCTTTACTCTCTCCCTCGTTCTCTCTCTCTTCTGAGATGTGATTTCCTCCTTATTTCTCTCTCTCTCTCTTCTGCTAATTTACTCCCCAATCTCTCTCCCTCTGATGCTCCCTTTCTCCTTTTCCCCTAATTTTTTCTCTCTTTTCTCTTTTCTCTTGCTTCCTGTTTCTCTATCTTTACCCCTGTCTCTGTCTCTGCCAACGCATCTCTCTCTATATATTTAACAATTCCAGCCAATCAACACAATGCCCTAGGAGCACAGAAGAGAGGGGTGTAATTTGATTGGCTGTTGAGCTCAAATATCAACAACCTTTCGACAGAATTGCGGACACTAACTTTGATTTTAAAAGAAGCATCCTTACCTCTACTGGGGTGAGTGCTCTTTGCCGGAGGGGCACAACGCCCCCCTCTGGTTTCGTGACGCGTGACAGCTGGGCCTTCCTGTAGTTGAGTAAGCGGGCGAGGTTGTTGGCGGCGGCGGTTGCCGTGACACTCCTCTTGTACCAGGCTGGGTGGTAGAAGCCGCTGTAGATCCAGGGGTTGCGCTTCTCCTTCTGGTGTGCCTCCTCTTCTTCCTGCACCTCCTCCTGTGCCTCGTCTGCGAGCAGGCGATCCCCCAGCTCCCTCCCACTCTGGGCCAGGTACTTCAGCGCCTCCTCACGCTCCTCGTCATCCAGGGTTGCGGAATGCCTCTTCTCCACCTCCTCTTCCTGATCCTCCTCTTCCTCAGATGAATCTTCTCCACGCTTGTGATGCTTCCTTTGATATTTGCGCGCCGTCCCAGGCCTAAAGGACCTCCTCTCTCTTTCCTCCTCCTCCTCCTCTTCCTCGGACGAGTCTCCTCCACGCTTGTGATGCTTTCTTTGATATTTGCGCGCCGTCCCAGGCCTAAAGGACCTCCTCTCTCTGTCCTCCTCCTCCTCCTCTTCTTCCTCGGACGAGTCTCCTCCACGCTTGTGAAGCCGCCTTCTTTGATGTTTGTTCGACGGCCTGAAGGTCCTCTTCTCTCTGTCCTCCTCGTCCTCCTCTTCTTCCTCGGACGAGTCTCCTCCACGCTTGTGAAGCCGCCTTCTTTGATGTTTGTTCGACGGCCTAAAGGTCCTCTTCTCTCTGTCCTCCTCGTTCTCCTCCTCGTCATCCTCGGACGAGTTTTCTCCACGCTTGTGATACTTTCTTTGATATTTGCGCGCCAACCCAGGCCTGAAGGACCTCTTCTCTTTGTCCTCCTCCTCCTCCTCTTCCTCGGATGAGTCTCCTCCACGCTTGTGATACTTTCTTTGATATTTGCGCGCCGACCCAGGCCTAAAGGACCTCCTCTCCCTTTCTTCCTCTTTCTCCTCCTCCTCCTCCTCCTGTTGTCTCTTCTGTGGGAGGAAGTCTGGGAAGGCCTCCTGGCTTCTCTCCTCATCCTCACTGTCGGCCCGTTTCAGATGAAGGTGCCTCTTCTTGGCGTAGTCTGGGAAAGACTCCTGACTGCGTTCATCATCTTCCTCCTGCCTTCTCTTGTATTGTGGAAACGCCTCCTGACTACGTTCTCCATCATCCTCCTCTTCCTCTCGCTTGTCTTGGGCCGCTAACTGCCATCTCTTCCTGTATCCTGGAAAGACCTCCTGGCTGCGTTCATCATCCCCTTCCTCACGTTTCTGCTTCTCTGACGGAAGGAGGTGCCTTTTCCTCTGGTACTGAGGAAACTCCTCCTGGCTTCGTTCATCCTCTGCCTCCTCATGTTCGTGAGGTCCTGTTAGCTGCCACCTCTTCTTGTAGCCAGGGAAAGCCTCCTGGCTTCGTTCCTCGTCCGCCTCTTCGCGCTTCTCCTCGTTCTCCTTAAGGAGGTCTCGGATGGCCTCCAGCTCTGATTCTTCTTTGGCTCCTTCCCCCTCTGGTGGCGACACCTCCTCTCCACTCTTCTTCACTGGAGCCTCATGGTTGGAGCCTGGAGAGATGGGAGAAAGACAGGTGCATGTCAGAAATGGCCAAATCCCAGAGATCTAGTTTGCCAGTTTTCAAGCAATAACTGGCAGGTTCATGCTGCAATGTTAAACTATGACTATCAGAGTAAGTTTAAAACGAAGACCAAATATCTGACATGCTCATGAATGATATATAAATTGGTGTACTTGCATAAGAGCCTCTACAGTCAATGGAGACATAGAGCAGGACGAGCTATTTTGAGTAATTGTGGACACCAGTGTACAATATATACGTGTTTTTGCCTCCATGATATGAAACAAAGACCAAAGGAAAGTCAACTAATTCTGTAAAACAGTGTAAATAAGAAAAGTCTGGAAAATAAATTGAAAACGTGCTTTGATTGTAAGCAGGTGCAGAGGTGGCAGTAATGCTAATTGTTCCACAACTAAATCAACAGGCTTTGTTGTTTAGACATAGAGGACGCCTTATGTCCATGTCGATTATGGTGCTGGACAAATCCAAACATACATTTTCAGCCGTGGGATAAGATGTGAGATGTCTCTTCTGCTTCGAGAGATCCTTGCTCTGGGCAACAATGCTTACTGTTGCGCGGTCAGAGCGATGTGCACTTGTAATCTGAACACTGCCGTACGTGGTGTTGTTGTGCAAATGACATCCTTAAGCTGGGGGACTCGGCATTCGCAGCAGACAAGCCTGAAAATCAGGCAAGGAACTCAGTTTACATAACTTGCCTCCTTTGAACAGCTCTTTACATTCCGGATGCTCTGGCGTTGCTTCTGTTTTGGAAAGTGCAATTGAAAGGGCGTCTGCCAAGCATCTCTTCAGCTGAAAGCAGTTTATTAGAATTACACATTAAACACATTACAAATAACCAGTTTTCATGTCTGACTACTTAGGAATATTTGACATTTTTACAATTAAATAGTAAAGATTAACCATTACAATACATACCAGATCTTCTCGTCTCTCCGATTTTACCGCTGAAAGGGACTGGTTTTCTATGTATGATAAAGAGAGCATTTAACAGCAATACGCACAAGACTAATACATTTCTAAACTTCAATCATCCTAGTTCAAATCTACATCATGCATGTGACGACTAAAAATCGTATAGAAATTATTTTTAAAAGCTCAAATATTTTCTGATAGTTGACCATCCATACTTTACAGGTCCACGCATATACGGAACTGGCCATGGTACTGAATCATAGTATCACTGACCAAAGTTTCTCTTTTACTTACCTGTTATGAAGGACAGAGTCACCGCTAGTAGAAAGGCAAGTTTCATCTTGAAAATACTGAGCGAAGATAAAAACAGAGATGCATAAAAACCAGTAAGGTCCAACTGGATCGCGTTGCTAACGAGCCCTTAGTCCCCACTGGAGTGGGATCGACTCCGCTCTGTCCCGCGCTCCTTCTCCGCAGACGAAGAGGAGAGCCCGAGAAGATGAGTGAGGCACGGCAGCAGTGGGCGGACTGACTCTCACCGAGACGCGCCCCGCTTTATAAAGTCCACGCTGAGAAAACGTTTTTTTCCCCACGCACACCGGGAAAAAAAAAAAACTTGTGGAGATTCTCTCAGTGGCTCCCGTCAGTTCGAATCAGACACAATCCCACATCCCTTACATAATACGACGAGGCTTTTAAATGAATCTGAAACCACACCAAACTCATTTTGAAAGAAAATAATTATTCTCCAATTAGACGGTCCTTCATTATCATGCATGAGGTTCATTAAGGGATGAATTGCACAAACCAAGCCCCAAGCCCCAAGCAAGTAGGTGTGTTTTGCCTCTGTGATCTCGCTATCTGCGCTGTGTCCACCTTTTCAATAAACTTGAGAGAAAGACAGGGTAATTTGAGAGCAAGAAACCGTGCCTACCCTTAGATAATCCCATCCTCTAAATCTATACAAATGTGCATCCCCTGGCATGCAGAACCAGGCTCTCAGCAGAACCGGGCTCTCAGCAGAACCGGGCTCTCAACAGAACTGGGCTCTCAGCAGAACTGGGCTCTCAGCACCCCCTTTCCCTTGCTTGTCCCTGCTTGAGAGACTGCAATGGTCTGAAGCTTTATTGAAATAGTTGAATAATCAAACAACAGAAGATTTTGCATTTGGGATCAGTGATGAGAAGCATTCTGTGGTGTGTGACAAGTCTGATGAATGCCTAATGTGACACACACGTATGTACCACAAGTACATTTTATACACTTCATTTGATTCCACATTACATTAAGTCAAGTTTCATCAGGAATCACATTTTTCTGAATAGTCCAACAAATTTAAGCAGTTCAACAGTCCATTATGGGTTTTACAGTTCAAGGGTAGAGGAAACATCGTCTTTTCCAAATACACAGCCACACATGCACGCATACCCCCACAAACACGCACACACACACACACGCACACATATACAAACAGACACACACACACACACACACACACACATACACTCACGCACACACACACACACACTCACACACTCACCCATGCACACACACACACACACACACGCACTCACGCACTCACACATGCACACACACACACATACACACTCAGCCATGCACACACACACACAAACGCACACACACACCCACTTGTCATTGTAATTATTTCAGTATTAGTACCTGGCAGACATCTGGTCCAGATCTGGCTGTGTAATCTCCCTCTCATAGGATGCTGCCTCTGCAGCATCTCAAGCTCTGGGGCCTGTTCAGGCTGCAGTCGTTTCATCAGACTATGCTCTTATGCAACAGCAGCTTCTCCACAGATATCACTCTCTCTCTCCCTCTCTCCCTCACTCCCTCTCTGCCTCTCTGCCTCTCTGTCTTTCTGTCTCTCTCCCTCTCCCTCACTCCCTCTCTGTCTCTCTTCCTCTCTGTCTCTCTCCCTCTCTCCCTCACTCCCTCTCTGTCTCTCTCCCTCTCTCTCTCTGTCTCTCTTTCTCTCTCCCTCCCTCTCTGTCTCTCTCCCTCACTCCCTCTCTGCCTCTCTGCCTCTCTCTCTCTGCCTCTCTCTCTCTCCCTCTCTGTCTCTCTGTCGCTCTCCCTCTCTGTCTCTCTCTCTCTCTAACTCTCTGTCTCTCTGTCGCTCTCCCTCTCTGCCTCTCTGCCTCTCTCTCTCTTTCCCTCTCTGCCTCTCTCTCTCTCTCCCTCTCTGCCTCTCTCTCTCTCCCTCTCTGCCACTCTGTCTCTACCTCTGTCTCTCTCCCTCTCTGCCTCTCTGTCTCGTGCGTGTGGGTGTGTGTGAATGGGAATTTGTGTGTGTGCATGTGGGTGTGTGAGTGTGTATGAATGGGAATGTGTGTATGAATGGGAATGTGTGTGTGTGTGTGTGTGTGTGTGTGTGTGTGTGTGTGTGTGTGTGTGTGTGTGTGTGTGTGTGTGTGAATGGGAATGTGTGTGTGTGTGTGTGTGTGTGTGTGTGTGTATCAATATGTGTGTGTATGCAGCTATTTTCACTTAAGGGACACTTTGCCATATATCTGTCACATATACGAGTTTGGTGTGGTCCAGCCCTTAGCTGTCATGAATAATTCATTAAGCAACACAGAGAGGCACTAGATTCAAACCTGATTTAAGACTCTCTGGACACACTACCTCCTCAAAGCGTCTCAGTGGAAAATTAGATCTCCCTGACAAGCTCCTCTTGCTTTTCAGATCCTCCCTAGTCTGCAAAAATTCAGGTCAGGAAATCACATTTTTGTGTCCAATTGTCTATGAAATTAAAGGAAAATTATTATTTAATATTTTAAAGCATGACACAGGGTGTGGGAATAGATGACATATCACAGGAGACTTATTTTGAATAACTGTGTGAAGTTGTTATTATACTAAGGTGAATGTTTGCATGTGAGAGGTTTTATTTTGTTTTGGTGATGCTGCAGGATCCTTGTGTGTGTGAGTTGAGTTTCTCAGCGTCAACTGAACATTGCCCGTTTTGGTTGCCTTGGGAACAGCAGCACTGTGTGTATGTGTGTGTGTGTGTGTTTGCTTGTGTGCGTGTGTGTTTATAACTTAGGTCAGGCGCAGTAGAGAGATGGAGATGTTTAATGAAGCGCTACGCCTGCCTGCTGGCTAATTTGATGCTGGGGGAGGATGTCAGACCCAGAGACTCGTTCGGCAGACCCAGAGTTGAATCTGAGCTGGGCCAGAACTCAACCGCATCCAAGCCAGAAGGCAAGGCCAGTTTATTTATTGAGCACAACTCATACATATGGGTAATTCAAAGGGCGTAGATAAAGCACATAGCAAAAGAAGAGATTAGCCTCCATCTAGGGTTTTATCCTGTTTTTAAACAAGCTTCAGTGCGTCACCATAAGACACGTCCATTTCAAGATAATGATGGAGAGATGGAGGCAAACATCACATGAAGGAAACACATTAACGAGAGGTCTCTGCTTCAGTCCCCTCACAGTCCAATTATGCCTCCAACTGCAATGTTGGTGTGGGGAACAGCTGTGGTGGCCATTTTTGTTTTGAAGGTGCCAAACATGTTAAAGGCATAAATCCTTGTGTGTGTATTCTGTGTGTGTATACGCATGTGTGTGTGTGCGTGTTTGCTTGTGTGTGTGCGTGCATGTGTGTCCAATTATATGATAAACTGAAGCAATGCCATCTTTATTTTGAAGGTGCCAGACATGTTGAAGTCATAAATCCTCATGTGTGCACACTGTATGTGTATGTGTGTCTATGTGTGTGTGTGTGTGTGTGTGTGTGTGTGTGTGTGTGTGTGTGTGTGTGTGTGTTAAAGTCATAAATCCTCATGTGTGTACACTGGGAGAGGGAAGTGAACATCCTCTGTACACCCGTGGGACTGTTATTGGATTACTCTCTGCTGTGTGTGTGTGTGTGTGTGTGTGTGTGTGTGTGTGTGTGTGTGTGTGTGTGTGTGTGTGTGTGTGTGTGTGTGTGTGTGTGTGTGTGTGAGTGTGTGTGTGTGTGTGTGTGTGTGTGTGTGTGTGTGTCTGTGTGTGTGTGTGTGTGTGTGTGTGTGTGTGTGTGCATGTGTCCAATTATGTGCTAAACTGTAGCAATGCCATCTTAATTTTGAAGGTTCCAGACATGTTAAAGTCATAAATCTAAAACCTGTGGGATAGTGTGAGCCTGTGTGAGAGTGTGTGAACCTATGTGAGAGTGTGTGAGCCTGTGTGAGTGTGTGAACCTGTGTGAGAGTGTGTGAACCTATGTGAGAGTGTGTGAACCTGTGTGAGAGTATGAGACTGTGTGAGTGTGTGAACCTGTGTGAGAGTGTGTGAGCCTGTGAACCTATGTGAGAGTGTGTGAGCCTGTGATGCTTTACTGAAAAAATACACAAGACAATCAAAGATTTCTCAATGGAGTCAAGATATAAACATAAAAGGAGTTCTCTGCCATGGATAAATGAAAATGTTATTAATTTGATGAGAGAAAGGGATCAAGCCCTTAAAACATCCCTGAAGTCCAAACGGATAACTGATAGGCACATTTTTACAGCATTAAGAAACAAGGTGACAAGAGAATTTAGAAAAGCCAAGGCAAATTATTTCCTTGAAATAATCGTAAATTCTAAAGGAGACTCTAAACAAATATGGCAACAAATAAAGAAATGAATTGGACTGTAGGTACACTGGAATTCGTCCATGGTGGTTGACTTTAATCAGTAACTTGTCTATGGGTTCCCCCGGAAACTACGTCAGTTTTTACCTGTCATAAAAATGTAACCTGATGCTTTTCTTAACCACGCCCACCTGAGCGTGGATAATAGCCGCATCTCCCCAGATGTGACTCTCTATCTGTTGGCGCCCACCTGGCTAGGACCCCTCTCTCTCCCTCCGGGCATCGTCCGCGAGGAGCAAGCCTCTTGGACCTCCAACACCGCGTGAGCACACCGTCACACGGTGAAGAACTACTCTCTTTGTTCTCACATCTTACGGCCGACACACGCCTAAGATCTCTCAGTCAACGAACTGCTCAGTGAGACGCAGTAAGTTTAGCGAAAGCAGCTAACAACAGACCTGCTAGCTAACTCCACACAACGGGAACAAAAGGCAGACTGCAACGTTCTGAGCGATCAAATCCTCCGATCTAAACTGCAGGGACACAGACATCACAGCAAGGACAACTTTCTCCAGCTACGGACGGCATCATCACTTCTGCTGTTTCAACATCGGACTCGCCAGTACGACCCTTTTCATAAAGGACTGGTAACTCTGACATTAACTGGGCATTTTAGCTATCCTAGCTATTCACAACCTGGCTAAGCATAAGACGGTTTACATGCCATTGTTCATGTGTTTCATATGTTTTGTTAATGAACGTAACTGTTTATATATTTTCATTGTTAGTTGGTAGTTGGCTTCGCCACACCATCTGGGTTATCGTTAGGATTGCTTCTCAGACACATAGGGTCTTGCATGCATCACTAACCATTTCCCTCTTTCCTAACATGGCATCTTAATCGCGCACGATTACATATACATTGGCCTTCACATAGCCACACACGCGAAGAGAATACTCGAACTTCGCGCTGCATATAGGCTCGTCCTTGTTCACATCACATGTATGTTCGCGTACGTGCACACACATGCACGCGGAACTACGGTGATCAGACAAAGGAACACACACACACATTCTTTCTGGCGCGCTCCTAACAGCGCAACCCCGAGCTCACCAGCTCACACACACATCCCCACATTCCTTCAATTCATTGGTTAGTTACATTTAGCTAGATTACATATTGTGTGTTATTTTCTTATCATTGTGTGAATAAATACTTTGATTTATATACGCTGGTTTATTTAATGTTGCACAAGAATGGACGTTGCCAACCTCTTCTATTCAGAATTCTAATGACCTTCAACTATACTATTAGTAAGGTAACTTTGGTTGTAGTTAATAATTTAATTATTAATCGGAGTTCCAAATTGATAGTATAATATATTTTATGAGACTGATACAGGGGCGGCGCCAGGGGGGGGCTAGGGGGTGCTATAGCTCCCCCTGGATTAGCCATAGCACCCCCAAGAAAATAATGGTTTATTTATCATTGTTATTTATTTTAATTCTGCGTTCTTAATTTAATTTATTGTGTGATAATAATATTTCAATCACAAAAGAAAATAATAACAGATTGAAATGAACAGATTGTTCACGTAGCACGACAGAGACACGTCGCATGCGTGAACGTTGACGTTTCCTGACGATTGAAGGAGAAAGAGAGCTAGTGCACTGTCAAAGTCAAGCGGTAGTATCAACAAATTCACAATAATGGATCGGTTTTTGATACCCAAAATTCTACGAGTAGAAGAATCATGTGACGTTGAAGAAGAAGAAGAAATGCAAGGGGTATCTGAATCTGATTTAGAAGAAGAGGAATGTCGTGGTCAAAGAGATCAATCCTACACCTCTACTGAGGGTGCTAGCCATGCTACACCTGGTCTGCTGGGTTGCCCGGATTTTGCTTTTCCAGCATAGTTTTGTTTGCATTTTTGCCTGTTCTTTAAGAGTTGTATTGTACAATGATACAATGATCTAGCTCTGATTATTGTGGTTTTGAGTGCCTACTGTTTTGTTTCATTCACTTTTAAAAGGGGCCTGCATCTTTACACCGTTTAAGATTTAAGGTGGAACGGTCTTGTTAGATGTGTAACATTAATGAATGCGGTCTCTTTTTGGGATTTTTCGGGATCCGCCTTAAAAAATCAGAGATTCTAGCCTAGGACGAGCAGTCTGTCTGTGCTAGCCAGTTATACATAAGCTTCTATGTTTTTATTGATTGTGACCTGAAATAATATATACTTTTTGAAAGCATTTCTGACTCTTTGACTGTTTTAGTTCATTCTATCTGCTATTCTAATTTGCCCCCTTTAGTTTAGAATGTATTGAACTATTTATGTTTAGTTTAATTTGTCAGACATGGTAGTGGTGACCTGGTGGTCATCTGGCGCCAACTTTAACCCCCAATGAAGTAAGTGAAGTATTTGGGATTGCGAAATCTATAACATGCTGATGCTGCATGCATTTTGTCAGTGACCGTCGCAGAGGAACACGGCTATGTGCGCGTCTGTCGGAAGCAGCCTAATGATAATAATAGACCTACGATCGATTTGTATGTCGCTTTTCATGGACCACAAAGACGCTTCAGAGAGCAAACATGTAAACAGATATGACGATATGGTGGGGAGGTGTTGTAGTAGAGAACCATGTGACACGTATGATATCACCCTAATTTCATAGCACCCTCGGTAAAACGCCGAGCACCACCATAGCACCTGCAGCAAAAAATCTCTGGCGCCGCCACTGGACTGATATATTTAACGAGACTGATTTGTGGATTATCATTATTTTGACCACGTGGAGGACACCACACTTTGTGTGGCGCCCCCTAGGTGTTCAACTTAATTGATCTGCCTTTGTGTTGAATGGTTGATGCCTGTCCAATCGGGTGAGACTACCAACATATTGTTGCTGTTGCAAGGACAGCACCAGTGTGTCTTGGTGGCCCTCGCAAAGACGGTATCACAATTTACACACAATTGCACCCACATTCACCCGGCTCCTGCTCACAGGGTAAGTTACCTACATAGTCTGGTACTCCCATGTGAGGCTGGTACCAATTTCACCTACAGGACAAAACAATGTTAGAAAACAGATAGAACTCAGGTTCAATGACAGTCTTTCACATGATCCGCCCATGGTGGCTGAAATGCTAAATGAGTATTTTGTGGATTCTGTGGCTGCTGTTGCCAACAGTTTCCCTTCACACCAGCAGTATGGTGGCATTTCTCATAATCCAACTGTGCCCATATTTAACCTTGAAAGGGTATCTGAAGAACAAGTAGAGAACATCATCGAATCATTTAAACCCAAAGAGTCAAAGGACATCTTTGAAATGGACTCTGCCATGGTTAAAGACATTTGCTTGTTGTTAAAAAAGCCTACTACCCATATTGCTAACCTGTCATTCTCTCAAGAACATGGGTGTTTTCCGGATCACTGGAAACCTGCAGTTGTAGTTCCTATCTTTAAAAATGGTGATCCTCACTCAGCAGCCAATTACAGACCTATTAGTATACTTCCCATAATGTCCAAAGTTTTGGAAAAATTAGCAGTAGAGCAAGTCATTTATCATCTTAACTCTAATCAGCTTTTACACCCCATGCAGCATGGTTTTAGCTCAAATCACTCCACCGAGACTGCAACGGTTTATTTTATTGAAAGGGTCAAGTCCCTTATGGATAGAGGAGGAGTTGTGGGTGCAGTATTTCTAGATCTTCGGAAAGCGTTTGACATGGTCAACCACAACATACTTCAGTCTAAGTTTGATCAGTTTAACTTCTCTTCTTCTGCATCCAGCTGGTTCAAATCATACTTATCAACTCGAACTCAGTGTGTTAAAATAAACAATGTATTATCCGACTTCAAAAATCTGTCTACAGTTGTTCCCCAAGGTTCAATCCTGGGTCCACTTCTTTTCAGTCTTTATATTAACGATTTACCATCCGTATGCCAAGACTGTGAGGTTCTGATGTACGCAGACGACACTGTGATCTTTGGGTGGGGTAAGAATAATGTAGAGGTCGCTGCTAGGCTTACAAAGGTCATGGTTGATGTGTCTGACTGGTTAAACAAATGTTGTCTTCAGCTCAACAATTCCAAAACCATTGCTATGTCTTTTTCTAAAACCAGCAAGTCTCACACTGAACCCGATGTGTTTATTTCTGATCAAAGAATCAAGATAGTGAAGGAATACAAATATCTTGGTATCTTGATTGATAATCAACTTACTTTTAAAAAACATGTTAAAAAAATATGCAAAAATTAAAAATTCACCTTGGCCAACTTTAGGCATCTTAGAAATCACATGTCCACTGAGGCTGCTAAAATGTACATGTTCTCGCTGATTTTCTCTCACATTACAGTTTTTTACGACTGGATAAACACTAAAATCAAAAGTATTACACAAATATCAAAACCTTCACTCAAGGAGCAAAACAACGGCTCAGATTTGCACCACTATAAGCACATGTCAACATCACACTATTTGCGAAACAATACACACAAGTGATTTGCAAAACACTAAACACACTTTTATGCTTTAGACACAGACGTATATCAAGATGTCACTTCCTTGCAATTCCAAAGCACTGCAAGTCAAATTACCACACTTTGTGGCAATTAGTTGAACACAGCCATCAGGTGCGCAAACACATGATTGCTTAATTGTAGACACAAAAATCAGGTTTGAGC
The DNA here is from genome assembly GCF_900700415.2 of Clupea harengus. Classification (NCBI taxonomy): domain Eukaryota; kingdom Metazoa; phylum Chordata; class Actinopteri; order Clupeiformes; family Clupeidae; genus Clupea; species Clupea harengus. The sequence continues at coordinate 15,096,611 of NC_045166.1, forward strand.
ACTATAAAAATGCAGCAGGTGAGTTCACCTATCTTCCACCAAAATGGAAGGAATCAGAGGGAGAAGAGTGAGGGTGAGAGGGGGAATCCGAGGAGGAGGAGGAGGAGGAGGAGAAGCAGAAACATCATTGGCCAGAGGGCTATTATCAATGTCCCGGGGCAACATGGGGGTAACATCACCCTTTGTGCTACCATCACCCAGAATGGGGTCCTCCACCGTCATGCCAATATGGGCCCATATAACACAGCTCACATTCTCACATTTTTGGACTGATTGCAAAACATCATCACTGCAGTTAACCAGATGCACCAGATGCAATTCACTGTCGTCTGGGACAATGTTTCATTCCACCGCTCTGCTCTGGTCCAGAACTGGTTTCAACACCATCAACAGTTTACACTTCTTTACCTCCCACCATACTCTCCATTTCTTAACCCTATCGAGAAGTTTTTCTCGGCATGGCGGTGGAAGGTGTACGATCTCCGGCTCCAGGCTCAGGTACCCCTCATTCAGGCCATGGAGGAGGCATGTGACCAAATTGACGCTGTGGCAGTACAGGGATGGATTTGGCATTCCAGACGGTTCTTCCCACGCTGTCTGGCCAATGACGATATTGCCTGTGATGTGGATGAAATTCTCTGGCCAGATCCAGCTAGGCGGAGAGATGATGCATAGTACAGTATTTTCGTTTTTTTTTTTTTTAGATCTTTTTTTTGGTACTGGATATAATGTTATGTTTGTCCGATAGCTTACAGTGTTATGCAGTTATGAAAACTGAGACAAGTTTAGTTGTTTTTGTTGTGATTCTCCATGTTTGACTGATTTGTGTATATGGAGAGAATTGAATAATATTTTCATCAGTCTGCAGCATTGGTCTTGTGTAGTGTTTGGTGAATGTATTGAATATTTGCACTTTCTCTGTGTACTTCACTTACACTACTCTAATCACTGAGAAGTAGAATTGCTAAAAGTGTTTTAGGTTTATAACAGCAGTGTGTAAGTGGTACAAACAGAATTCCGTCATATGCAACGTGTGTGTTTCATATGGTAACAAAATATGGTTTTGTTAAATTAGTGTATAGTTTAGAGCAGGGGTCTTCAACCTTTTTCAGCCCAAGGACCCCTTGGCTGAGAGAGACACTGAGCAGGGACCCCCACCCCCGCCGCCCCAAAATTTGGGCCTGATATTCATATAATTTATTTGGAACTAAGTGTCAGTCACACACACACTCCCCTACACATGTTTGAACAGAATTACAAATCATCTGTGACACACAACACGTTTCAATTTATTCTGTTTATTATTGACATTTTTTTTTCCCTTACAGTTAGCCATCACTCTGTATTCAATTAGGGAGGGACAAAGAATTGAGTAGCTTGAGAAGCTTAAGTATGGATGAAATATCTCATACCTAGTGAGAGATCTGACGTTTGAGAATTCATCATTCATGTCTTTGGCAACAACATTCTCCCTGTGAAGCATGCAGTGCGTCATACATGGCTCTTGCACCGTCTGTGCACATCGCGACACATTTTGGCCAGGGTATATCATGTTTACGGAAAAAATTGTCGATCACTTTGAAAATCTCTGAACTTTTTTTACCTCCAGGCAGCTGCTTACAGAATAGGAATTCCTCCTGCATCTCATTTTGGTCGACAAATCACAAAAAAGCTAAAAGCTGAGCGTCGTTTGACACATCGTGGATTCATTTAATTGTAGTGCAAAATAATCTGCCTTCGGGAGTTTTGCGACTACTAGTGCCCTCACATCAGCTGCCAATTTATCAATAGGGCCGGCATTGGGATGCTTTTCAGTTTTTTTACGTACTCATCTTTCCCAAACATTGTTTTGCACATATCACTAGCTGTTGGCAATAATAAACTTTCCACAATCATGTATGTCTGTTTGGTCTGAGCGACACGTAATGCAACTTGATAAGAGGCTTTTAAAGCTAGCTCGCACACTTTGGCTGATTGTCTCATCAAGGTCTGCTGGCCCTCAAAAGATTTTAAACGAGAAATATGAAATGTTTTTTTTCTTTCAAGTGAGCATGGGTTGTCTTCGAGTGTCGTTGCAGCTTTGATGGTTTCATAGTTTCGTTTGATAGCACGGAAGAGCAAACCACGCACACTGCTAATTCTTCACCATCGGTCTCTTTGTAGGTGAAGGCAAACTTCAGATAATTCTCTGAATATTTACTTGTCTTCTCCCGTTTGCGCTTTTGGCTGTTCATGGAAGGGGTGTTGGCATCCTCTGGAGGTAGATCATCTGAACCGCCATCAGTGGTGTCTGACGAGGAGCTTTTGTTCCGAGAAATTACAAAACGATCAATTATTTCAAATTGTATGGTTATGGCAGGTAACGTCTTTTGGCACCAGATAGCTAAATGTAGCTAAAAGTGCATATGTTGCCATTATGATCAAATGATCGCGTGAAGACTCATGGGTAGCCTATGTATTATTTTTAAGGAATAGAAAGCAATTTTTACGTTCTGTTTATGTTTATGTAGTCTTTTGGACGTTTTACATTTTTGGAAGAGGGAAAAAATGCTTCAGATGAAATCATTTGGCGGACCCCCTGCAGTACCTCCGCGGACCCCCTGGGGGTCGCGGACCCCTGGTTGAAGACCTCTGGTTTAGAGTGTAGAGTGTAGAGTGTTTCATTTTGCAATGGATCTGAGGTGTTTTGCTCATTGGGTGTGTGGTTGTGCTAATCGTGTGAGTGAAATGAAAAACAAAACAAAGCAGTCAAAATTGTGTTTAAGCAATCGAGAAAAACTGTAACTACTGCTTACCCACCTGGTCTACTGCCAACTCCACTACCCTTAAACCTGTCATGTCTCTTTACAAACAGGCTCTCAAAATACTTGACAAAAAACCTAAATCACACCATCACTGTTCAGTCCTCCATAAGTACAGACTTTTAAGTTGGGACAACCTGATCACATTTAAGAACTGCTGTTTAATGTTCAAAATCCGGTTTAACCTGGCCACTATGCAGCCTAGTCAAGTTTAGAACAGCAGCAACCAGTGCTATACGAGGGGCAGCAAGAGGAGACTGTGATATTCCTTTAAAAAAAAGTGTATTTGGACAGTCGGTTTTCTCAGTTAGGTTAGCCCGGGAATGGAACCATCTCCCTCAGAACATTAGAGAATCAACCTCAACTGTTTTAAAAGTAATCTCAAAACATGGTTGATAAATAACCAAAAATGTGATCACTAGTGGGTAAGCAGTAGAACTTGTATATTGGGATTGTATTTTATTTTATTGTATCTTATTTTTTTGATTTATTGTCAATGTTATGTTTGATATACAGTACGTTAATGCCTTTTTTAGGTTGTATAGCCTTTTTCACTCTGGCAGGGGGACTGCCATTGGAAACTAGCCTTTTGGCTATAATTGGGTGCATTTACATTTTAATGTTCATGAATGTACACTGTCCCTCTTGATCAAATAAACAAATTGATTGATTGATTGATTGATTGAACCTATGTGAGAGTGTGTGAACCTGTGTGTCAGGATGCCAACTTGACCCGCATTTGAGAGAAGGGTGGCACATCGCCCTCATAGGTTTCCTTCTTCATTCGTTTCTCTCTCTCTCTCTCTCTCTCTCAGTGTCTCTCTCTGTCTCTCTCAGTGTCTCTCTCTATCTCTTTCTCAGTGTTTCTCTCAGCGTCTCTCTCTCTCTCTCTCGCTCTCTCTCTGTCTCTCTCAGTGTCTCTCTCTCTCCATCTCTTCCCTCTTACTCTCATTATCCACTTCTCTCTTTCTATCCCCCCCTCTCTCCT